>NW_021703782.1:72355974-72482944 GCF_005190385.1 Monodon monoceros
TGTTATTGAGCTGCATGAGCTACTTGTAAATTTTGGAGATTAATCCTTTGTCAGTTGCTTCATTTGCAAATATTTTCTCCTATTCTGAGGGTTGTCCTTTGGTCTTATTTATGGTTTCCTTTGCTGTGCAAAAGCTTTTAAGTTTCATTAGGTCCCATTTGTTTATTTTTGTTTTTATTTCCATTTCTCTAGGAGGTGGGTCAAAAAGGATCTTGCTGTGATTTATGTCATAGAGTGTTCTGCCTATGTTTTCTTTAAGAGTTTCATAGCATCTGGCCTTACATTTAGGTCTTTAATCCATTTTGAGTTTATTTTTGTGTATGTGTATTTTGTGTACTAATTTCATTCTTTTACAATTTCTCACCATTGTTACTGATACTTGCAGTATTATGAGTGTTTAAATTTCGTTTGTTTAAAGTATAGCTGTTCTCACAGGTGTGAGGTAATATCTCATTGTGGTCTTCATTTGCATTTCTCCAATGACCAGTAGTGTTCAGAATCTTTTCAATGTGCTTATTAGCCATTTATTGGCTTCGGTAAAATGTCTGTTTAAGTCCTTTGTCCATTTATTAACTATCTTTTTGTTGTTGAATTGTAAGAACTTTTTTTTTTGTGGTAAGCAGGCCTCTCACTGTTGTGGCCTCTTCCATTGCAGAGCACAGGCTCCGGACGCGCAGGCTCAGCGGCCATGGCTCACGGGCCTAGCCGCTCCGCGGCATGTGGGATCCTCTCAGACCGGGGCACAAACCCGTGTCCCCTGCATCGGCAGGCAGACTCTCCACCACTGCGCCACCAGGGAAGCCCAAGAGTTCTTTATATATTCTAGATACTAGAACCTTATCGGATATATGATTTGCAAAGATGTTCTCCCATTCTATGGATTGTCTTTTTACTTTCTTAATAGTGTTCTTTGAAGCACAAAAGTTTTTTAATTTTGACAAAGTTCAATATATCTAACTTTTGTTCCTTGTGCTTTTGGTGTTATATTTAAGAAACAATTAGCTAATTCAAAGTCACAAAGACCTGCACCTATATTTCATTCTAAGGGTTTTATAGTTTTAGTGCTTACATTTAGGTCTCTGATCCATTTTGAGTTAATCTCTGTATATGATGTGAGGTTAGGGTCAAAGTTCATTCTTTTGCATGTGCATATCTCGTTCCAGCAGCATTTGTTAAAAAGACTATTCTTTCCTCAGCAAATAGTCTTGGCAGCCTTGTCAAAAATCAGTTGATCATCGATGTATGAGTTTATTTCTGGATTCTTGATTGTATTCCATTGACTATTATGTTTGTCTTTATGCCAGTACCACAGTATTTTGATTACTGTAGCTTTGTATTGAGTTTTAAAATAGGAACCTGTGAGTCCTGCAGCTTTGTATTTCTTTTTCCAGATTGTTTGGCTATCATGTGCCCTTGCAATTCTATATCCATTTTAGGATCAACTTATTCTTTTCCGGGAAAAAAAAAAAAGGGAAGTTAAGTTTGATAGAAATTACATTGAATATGAAGGTAAATTTAAGGAGTATTGCCATGTTAACAATATTAAGTCTTCTAATCAATGAACATGGTACTTCCATATTTAGGTCCTCTTCAGTTTCTATTAGCAGTGTTTTATGGTTTTCTACATATCTTATACATCTTTGACTAAATTTACTCCTAAATATTTTATTTATTTATTTATTTATTTGCGGTATGCGGGCCTCTCACTGTTGTGGCCTCTCCCGTTGCGGAGCACAGCCTCCGGACATGCAGGCTCAGCGGCCATGGCTCACGGACCCAGCTGCTCCACAGCATGTGGGATCCTCCCAGACCAGGGCACAAACCCGTGTCCCCTGCATCAGCAGGCGGACTCTCATCCACTGCGACACCAGGGAAGCCCCTATTTTAATATTTTGATGCTATTTTACTTCTGCAACTTTGATGAATTAGTGTATTAGTTCTAATTGTTTTTTAAGTGGATTCTTTGGGCTTTTCTATATACAAAGATTATGCCATTTGCATGATTCCTAATAGAGCATTTATTCTTAACCATCTATTCATAATAGATAGTTTTACTTCTTCCTGTCCAAACTAGATGCATTTTTGTATCTTTTTCTTGCTTACTTGCCCTGGTGTGAACTTCCAATACCATGCTGAAGAGATGAGAGTGGACATCCTTGTCTTGGTCCTGATCTTAAAGGGAAAGCTTCCAGTTTTTCACCATTAACTATGATACTGGCATAGATTTTTCATATATGCTCTTTATCAAGTTGAGAAAGTTCTCTTTTTTTCCTAGTTTGTTCATTGTTTTTATCATGAAAGTGTTGTATTTTGTCAAATGATTTTTTTGTATCGATTGAGGTGATCATGTGGGTTTTTTCCTCTTCATTCTATTAATATGGTATACTATATTGATTGATTTTTGTATGTTGAACTATTCTTGCATTGCTGAGATAAATCTCACTTGGTCATCGTGTTTAATCCCTTTAATATACTGAGGTATTTAGTTTGCTAGTGTTATGCTGATAATTATCATATGTACATTCATGAAAAATACTGGTCTGTACTTTTCTTTCCTTGTGCTATCTTTGTCTGATTTGATAATAATGGCCCCATAGAATGAGTTAGGAGGTATTCCCTCCTCTTGTGTTTTTTGGAAGAGTTTTGGAGGAATTGGCATTAATTATTCTTTAAATGTTTGATAGAACTCACCAGTGAAGACATCTTGTTCTGAGCTTTTGTTTGTCAGAAGTTTTTTGTTTTGTTTTTGTTTGTTTGTTTGTTTACAGTAGGTTCTTTTTGGTTGTCTATTTTAAATATAGCAGTGTGTACATGTCAATCCCAAACTCCCAATCTATCACTCTCCCCTACCCTCCACCCCCGGTAACCATAAGTTCATTCTCTAAGTCTGTAAGTCTGTTTCTGTTTTGTAAATAAGTTCATTTGTATCGTTTTCTTTTAGATTATACATATAAGTGATATCATATGATATTTGTGAAGTTTTTTGATTAATGATTCATTTCTTTAGTTTTTGTTGGTCTGTTTAGATTTTCTTTTTCTTCTTGAGTCACTTTAGTTGAGATTTTGAAAAATTTGTTCATTTGTTCATTTCATCCAGGTTATCTAGTACAATACTGTTTCCTTATAATCTTTTAATTTCTATAAGGACAATAATAAATGTCTCCCCTTTAGTTCCTGATATTACTGATTTTAGTCTCCTCTCATTTTTCTCTCAGTCTAGCTAAAGTTTTGTCAATTTTGGTGATCTTTTCAAAGAACTGACTTATGCTTTTTTTTTTTTAACCCTCTCTATTGCTTTTTTATTCTCTAGTTTATTTATCTATGCTCTACAGTTTACTGTTTCCTTCATTCTCCTTGTTTTGGGTTAAATTTGTTCTTTTTCTAGTTTTTTAAGGTGGAAGATAAAGTCTTGACTTGAGATTCTTCTTCTTCTTTAATGTAGAATTGAGAGCTGTAATTTCTCTGAGTACTGCTTTATCTACATCCCATAAATTTTGGTATATTTTGTTGTCATTCATTCATCTCAAAATATTTCTAGTTTTCCTTGTAATGTCTTCTTTCCATTGGTTATTTAAGAGATTCTCCCATTGAGTTGTTTAATATACATATATTTGTGTATTTCCAAAATTTCCTGTTGTTATTGATGTCTACTTTCATTCCATTGTAGTTGGAGAACATACTTTGTATGACTACAGTATTTTTAAATTTATAGGATTTATTTTGTGGCCCAACATATGATCTATTTTGGAGAATGTTCTAGTGCACTTGAGAAGAATATGTATTTTGCTGTTGTTGTGAGAAGTGTTTTAGGTCTGTTAGGTAAAGGTGATATAGTGTTCTTCAAGTCTTGTATTTCTTTGCTGATCTTTGTCTAGTTGGTCTGTTCATTATTGAAAGTGGGTTATTGAAATGCCTGACTGTAATTTTGAAAAAAAGAAACTGGCTGTGTCTTCCTTCAGTTCTAACAGTTTTTGCTTCATATATTTTTGGCTCTGTTGCCATGTTCACATGTGTTTATAATTGCTGTTTATCTTCTTGATGACTGACCCTTTTATATAATCTTTGTCTCTCAAATCAATGTTTGTCTTAAAGTCTATTTTGTCTGATATTAGCATAGACATTTCAACTGTTTTTTCTCACTATCTGCATGGAATATATTTTTCAATCCTTTTTCTTCAAATAATTTATCTCTTTGGTTTAAAAGTGAGCCTCTTATCAACATGTGTTTATAGTTAGATCAGGTACTTTTTAAAAAATTCATTCTGTCACTCTACCTGTTAATTGGAATATTTATTTATTGTTAATCACGTTATTGTTAATGTGATTACTGATAAGGAAGAACTTAAGTTTGCCATTTTACTATTTTTTTCTATGTATCATATATTTTTTGTTCCTCAGTTCTTCCATTACTTCCTTCTTTGGTTAAATAGTTATTGTGCATTATTTTAATTCACTCTGATTTCTTTTACTGTGTATTGTTGAGTTATTTTTTAGGGTTGTCTTGATCACAGTGAACACGTTCATTTATAACTATCTAATTCAGATTAATAACAACTTAATTATCATAGTATACATAAACTTGGCTCCACTGTGGCCCTAACACCCCCTTTATGTTGTTATAGTCACAGATTACATTAATGAACTCATTAATATAGATTTAATATTGTTTTATGCAGCTGTTTTTTTAATCACATAGAAAAAAAGGAGTT
The DNA here is from genome assembly GCF_005190385.1 of Monodon monoceros. Lineage (NCBI taxonomy): Eukaryota > Metazoa > Chordata > Mammalia > Artiodactyla > Monodontidae > Monodon > Monodon monoceros. Next base: position 72,360,684 of record NW_021703782.1, read on the forward strand.
ACAAACAAAAATACATAAATAATGACTCATATTTACCTCTGTAGTTATCTTTATTTCAGTTTGAATATTTGAGTTACTGCCTACTGTCCTTTCATTTCAGCCTAAAGGATTCCCTTTAGCATTTCTTGTAGGGCAGGTCTACTAGCAACAAATTTTCAGTTTTTGTTTAAAAGAAAATGTATTAATATCTTATTTACTTTTGAAGATGTTTTCACTGGATATAGAATTTTTATTTGATAGGGTTTTTTGTTCAGTTTTTTTTTTTTGGTATTTGAACATGCCATCCCACTGGCTTGTGTCCCTAATGGTCTGATGAGAAATCAGTTGCTGGTCTTATTGATGCTTCCTTGTATATAACAGGATGCTTCTCTCTTGCTGCTTTCAGGTTCTCTCTTCATCTTTATTTTTTGACAGTTTAATTATGATGTGTCTTGGTGTGGATCTCTTTGAGTTTATCCTACTTGGAATTTTTGAAGCTTCTGGAATGTGTAGATTAAAATTTTTCATCAAATTTGAGAAACTTTTGGCCATTATGTTTTCAAATATTCTCTCTCTCTCTGCACCACCGCCCAATCTTTTCATTTTCCTAATTTTGTTGTTTTGTTATTTTTGGTTTTGTTTTTTGCTTCCCTGACTGGATAATCTCAAAGACCTATCTTAAAATTCACTGATTCTTTCTTTTTCTTTCTCCAATCTACTGTAGAGCAACTTTAGTGAAATTTTCATTTTATTTATTGTAGATAGCAACTACAGAATTTCTGGTTTTTTTCTTTTAAAATTTCTGTCTTTTTATTGATATTCTGTATCTGGTAAGACACATTTTCATGGTTTATTTTTATTCTTTGGCCATAGTATCCTTTTACTCTTGATTATATTTATTACAGTTGCTTTAAAGTGTTTTTCTAGTATCCAGTGCCTGTGCTATGTCAGAGAGTTTCTATTAATTATTTTTGTTCCTATTAATTACTTTTGTTCCTATGTGTGGAGCATAGTTTCTAGTTTGGGCCAAAGCACATTCTCTTTTTAATATTGACCTAAACAATGATAGCTATGTAGAGCTTGCAGTGTAATTATCAATGTCTAGTAGGTATTCACCTTGTAAAATGCCATAAGGATGAGGTAGGATTTTTCTCTTATCCTTGTATCTGGTTCTGTAACCCATTAAACTGGTAACATACAAAGAAATGCATGTACTTCTGCATTTGCAATTCCTAATACTTGAGGACAAAATAGCTACTGATGTAATTCCTAAGCTCCCAGGGTTCCCCCAACCAAACACACATAGATTCTCTGTTACTTTGTACAATTTCAGTACTGGAATGGATGTAGGGATTAATGGTGGGTGGTAGAGTCTTCTGTCTGCCTCTGAAAGTGGAGGAATGTCTACCAGGTTTTGATATTTGGCATGGAGCACACAGTGAGGAGAGGTGAAATGACTTCTTACCCTATGTATTTTCTGTTTCATAAAACACTGCTTGTAAACCTATAAGTATATTTTTCTTAATCCAGCACCTAGAGCTGAGTAGCAATTGGAAATTCCAGACTTAAGTAATAGGTTTTCTATGAGTCTTTATTTTTGGAAGGTGTGAATCTTCATCTTGTTCTGTTTCTTCATAGGTATTTTAGTGATAAATTGGAGAAGCTGCAGAAGTAGTTCCCAGCCAGATGAACTTTAAGCTGGAAGGAGAGAGTGTGTTCTTTGTGTTCGCACCTGTCCTTCAGCCAAAGTGTGCTATCATATTCTTTTGGATTTTATTTTTTAAAATTTCTTTTCTCACAGCAGGACCAATCCTGACTTAAAATCTTCAAGTTTGAGGGACTGTAAAGTGATCAGATTCATTTGACGCTATGTGAAACACAGAGCCTTTGGGTCTCATTATTTATGCTGGATTTAATGAGCCATATGAGAAGAATAAAATTAACACCTCATCACTGTAGGATGTTTAACACAAAGACAGTTAGCAAAACAGGGAGATGTCCAACCTAATATGAGGTCCTAGCAACACTTAAGGTTTAGTTTTGTTGTGCACTGTACTTTCCAAGAGTTGTACACTAAAATTTCTATATGGTTAGGTCCTGGCCTTAGATGAAAACCTAGAGCATGAGCAATTAGAGGGACGAATGCTCTATATAAGTCCTGTTATGCTGACTACATGAAATGCACTTTCCTCTTAGGTTCTGATTCCCTTTATAAACTTTAAAAAAAACAGGGGTTGCAATTAAATAAATGAGTCACCAAGTGAAAAATACTTCATTAGCATAGCACATCTGTGGGACAAATGTGGTAAACAAGCAAGAGAAGTCACAAGGACTGCTGACAGGGACCATTCATTTCACTTCCATCAGAAAGGACATTTGGCTTTCTTAAAACAGAGTTCAAAAGAGGAAGCCATGAATCTTTAAACACACACATGCATGCACGTACACACATGGGTTGCCATTGGTTTCATTTATCTCTGCTCTGAATCCATGCTACCTTAAACAGAAGCTTGAAGTCTAATGGTTTAGATTGAACTTCCATCCAGAGGGCATCTGAGAGCACATGTATGGGCAACCTTATTCTAAGACTGAATATTTATTAGTAGTAATAAGAAGCACATTCATGGCAATGGTTCAACTAGAAATAGAAAAATAAATTGACTTGAGATGATTTTATTTTATTTAAGCCTGTGATGTTGTTTTACTTTACAAAAACATCTTCCTGTACTTGGCTGATAACCTTCAATCTATGTGATCTCTCTAGATCAGTTCTGTCCAAAAGAACTTTCTGCACTTACAGGAATGTTCTATATCTACACTGTCTAATAAGGTAGACAGCAACTACACATGCCTGTTGAGTACTTGAAATGTGGTTAGTGCAACTGAAGAACAGAATTTAAAATTTTATTTTAGTTCAATTTACTTAAATAAAAATTTAATTAGCCTCATGTGGCTAGTAGCTACTATATTGGACAACATAGCTCTAGATTCTTACTATTTAAAGTTTTGTCCCTACACTGGTAACATCACTTAGGAACTTTTAGATATTCAGAATCTTGAACTCCAGCCTAAGACACCCTGAATCTGAATCTGCAGTTTAACAAGACTTTATATGATTTACATATTGAGAAGTACTGCTCTAGACAACTATTCACCCTTCAGAATTCAAGTAAAAAATCACATGTATATGCATGGCTGAGTCGCTTTGCTGTGCACCTGAAACTGTCACAACACTGTTAATCAGCTATACTCTAATATAAAATTCAAAGTTAAAAAAAATAATTCCTTTAGGTATCCAGGATCAATTATGAGCAGTAGGCACAGTGATAAGGGCCCACAGTACTTTTAGGGACCTTTGAAAATGTTTTAATTTTCAAAGAGGGAAGACCATGTGAAGACACAGGAAGAAGATGGCTGTCTACACATCAGGGAGTGAAGCCTCAGGAAAAAACAAATCTGCCAACATCTTCATTTAGACTTCTAGCCTCCAGACTGAGACAGTAACTGTTGTTTAAGCCACCTGATCTGTGGTCCTTTGTTATGGCAGCCCTAGGAAGCTAATACATATAGCATGAGACTTTTTATAGAATAACAAATAAAGGGTGCTACTAAAACATGCGAAGGTAGATTTTAATTTCTTCATTCAAACAGTATCTTCTATTATGTAAAAGAAGTATGTTGGTTGCAGCAAGCAATAAAAAAAGAATCAATTAGATATGTCTATATGATTGTATCATAAATCAATATTTTGTTGATTTGTTTTCAGTCTCCCGACCAGAACATAAGCTCCATGAGAGCAGAGTGCACTGAATAAATACCTGTGTGTTAGATGAGTAAGTGACTGAGGCTGTTGAACAAGGCCCGTTGTTTAGATGTAGGATAACAGTCTAAACCAGCTGTTGTTATTGCTATTTATTATATTCTCTTTGTTCTCTTTAAGCACATCTTCCTTGTCAAGTACCAACAAAACTCCCCCTCTGTGTTCCCAGCTAGTTGACTTACATTCTCGCCTTTCTTCCCTTCCTCCAGCTCTTTAGCATTTTTGCTTAAGTCCTTTCCCTTCCTCTTCCAGCGTCACAAGTCCCTCCCTCTAACTCTTCCTTGTTGTAGCATTACAAAACCTTTGACTCTTTCTAGTAAAATAGATACTTTGGGGTGGTGGAGGTGGAAAAAAGGTGGTTGGAGGAGGAGGTGAGAAGGGAGAAAATTGAGTTGTCAGCTTCAGGGTTTTTTGGTGGGCTGGGTGTCCTCACACGGTGGAGAGAGAAGGGTTGAAAGAGAGAGAGAGAGTCCTCTTATAAGGACAATAATCCCATCATAAGGACCCCAACCTAAGACTTCATCTAAACCTAATTACCCCCCCAAAGGCCCAACTTCCTAATCCCTTGGGGATTAAGGCTTTATCATATGACTTTTGCGGGGACCCAAGCATTCAGTCCACAGCATGGCCTTGTTCAGCATTTCTGCATAAAACCTAAAATTCATGAAGACTAAAACTGCAGTTCTTAAGAGGTTCTCCTACTCCAAAGATTTTAAAAGGCAGGTGTCATTGTGTTCATTTAGTTGGCTTCCCCTGATTTTGAAAACCATCCATGCTCATTCTTCCTCTCTTTCTCTGCTGCTTTGGTTAATACACCTGCCTTACAGTGATTTTGCAGTACAACCATCAAACTTTTCAAACCCGGTCCAAAGTAGTCACAACTTGGATTGCCTTAGAAGTTCAAAAATAAAAATGCAAGTGATTCATGGTGACACAAGGTTTTGAGCTATACAATAAATAGTAGAATTATGTAACAAGGATAGCTTTCATTTTGGTCTCCAACAAAAAGAAAGTTCTTCCTAGGAGATTGCCTTATTCTGAAAGAAAGCACCAAGCATTAGACTTATACCAGAAAGTCCAGTAGTACATTTCAAGTGGAAAAGGAACAGAATCTTAGGAGTGGTTTTCACATTTCTTTGCCTTTTCCTTGCTCTCAATGACAGTATGGGTGAGATAAGAGAACAGGCATATTTATCTAAGTGGAAGCAAATGTATCTGTAATAGAGAAATCTAAAGTATATGCATTTGGTTAAAATCAAATAACCAACATTGATTCCTTGAAAAAAATTATTCACCGTTGTATGTATCAGGTAAGTTCCTGAATTAAATATAACTGTTTCAAAATCTATGGCTATATTTTAAGCAGCTTGTCTTTGGATGATAGAGAGGAAGAATAATTGAGAATAACAATTAAGAATTGTTTTATCTTTTCCATTTATCACATTTTTTAAAAGAATCATTCATTTTTGTTTAAAATTCTGGGCAAATTTCAAAGTAATATTTTGAGTCATCTATTAATACAATATGGAAAGGTCTGAAATTTTAACTTTAAAAAATGTTTTGACATTTTTATTCATTTTACTGTTCAATCTGTTACTTTAATGCCATCAGAAAATGGGGGGAAATCTAAGGATTTTAAATGACTAAAAAGGGAAGGCATACAAATGATCGTTGCCAGAAGTTGTAAAAATACATCTCCCTAAGTGCACGTTAGCACTGTGTGGCTTGGTGGCTGAGTGGGCAGGCGTGGGGAGGTGGTGGTGGAGATGGCAGGAGCGTGGATGACAGTGGAATGGATAAGGGCTGTGTTAATGCTCATCTGTAGTGTTATATCATCTTGAACGGTGGCTTGTCTGCTTTCCTTTCCTCCCTCCTTCTTCCTTCCCTACCTTTATTTTCCTCCTTCCCTTCCTTCCTTCCTTAAATGGAGAAATCAAACAATTGCCTGTAAATTTGAGAATGAGCGGTGGATCAATGCGGCATTGGAAAACCTGGTCAGCTATAGGCACATATATGATTTAGGAGAATGCTTTAGGAGTGTGCTTTCAGTCCTTTCTAAGAAGGCATTTTTGGTCACATACTGAGGCCCTATGCAAATAAGTAGCTGGCTGTGTCTATATGTATAAAATAGTGGACATCAGCAGAGTCGACCCATGTATTTTTTTCTGTTTTGACAAATGATAGTGATCCTAGGGCAAAAGGAGATTCAGAGGCAGTTTTCTGGGTCTGGTGTGAAAATGGCCAGTAATAGCTGATCAGTCATTCTCACAGACTATTTGCCTGTCTTAGAGAGATCCATTTGGTATGCTCTTTTCTGCTCCAGTGCTCTGAGGTATGCTTCTTCTCTTGGTGAACCAGTTGAGCTTCCAGAGTCAATCACTACAAGAATCTTTTTAATTCGTACCAAGACATCAAGTTGATTGAATGAAGCTTCGTTGAAAAAGATTTTTTAAAATGTATCCTGCTAATATTCAATCAGTTAATCAATTGGTCAGCCAACTCCACCACTTCACAATCTATTGGAGTTGATAACCCCACCTCCTTATTCTCAGAGGATGCAGACATCATCAGGCAGGGACCACCCCCAGTTTGCTTCCCTGCCAAGGGACCCCTGCAGATTCCTCTCCCTCCACAGTCATTCTGACTCCTAGAATCCCATGTAAGAGAATGAGATTGACCTGTGTTTTGGATTCTATGTCCTCCTAAGGTACCTTTTCCATTAATTTTTCCTTATTCCCCACTGCCACCTGCAACCTCCACACCTCACCCTCAACTTATCTATTGAAAATGGCTCTCTAGCCAATAAAATATGCTTTCCTAGAAAACAACAATAAAATAAAGCCTCCTTTAGAGTTATGAATACCTCTAATTATCATCCCATTTCTCTCCTCACTGTTCATTTTATTGAAAAAAATGAGCATCTTGCATCTACTCCTTTATCTGATACCCTCTAGTTCCCATTCTCCCTTTTCTATTGCACCTGCTTTTGCTAAAATCAACCATTCATGTCAAATCTAACTGGCACTTTCCAATCCTTGCCTTAGTGACCTCTGTGTAATCTCATGCCTTTGGCCACTCACTCTTCTTAGAGCTTTCACTTTCCTTCATATCCCTCACAACTGTTACTTCTGATTTTCCTCTAATATCTCTGAATGCAGTTTCTCTTTCTTCTTTACGTATTTCCTTCGCTCTGTTCCTCCTTTAGGCAGAATGCTCCAGGGTACCACCCAGATCACCCTTCAGGAGGAAGCACTATTCCCCCTGGCAGCTGGGACTGCTTCCAGAAGCTGACCCTTGGCTGCCAGCCCTCCTTGGTCATTGCCTTGGTAGCAAACAACTGCTTCACCCAAGGTCACACTTCACCAAGGGAGAGCCTGCAACCAAACACTGATCAACACAGGGACATTGAGACCCCCTAACCTCCAATCTGAAGAATCATTCCTGCTCTCTGGGGTTTGCTAATCAGCTGGGCTGTCATATGCTCAGCCTCACCCTCTTGTCCAATCATGCTTCCTCTCCCTTCCTTCTACAGGTGTGCATCCCACAAGAACTTCCTAATAAATATCCTGCTTCCTAATATCCAACCTCAAGGTTGCTTCCTGAGGAACCCAATCTGCAGTACCCCTGAAGTGTTTGACTAAGTGGACCACTAAATTATTAAAATCAAAATTAAATAACTTTAATGAATATTCTGAAATTTATTGACCTGGCCTTTTCAGAAATGAGGAGCCACACTCAAACACTTTATAATCTAAGGAAAGAGAACTAGTTAGAAAACATTTTAAAAAGTAACTAAGATGTCGAAAAGTGAAAATCAAAAATTTGCATAGGGCTTTGTTCTATTGCATTTTACCCTTCAAATTCCTTTATAATCTAACAAGAGAGACAAAGTTAATAAAGATGCCAAAGAATAAAGTGCATCAGAATGAGTACTTATAATAACTTTTACATAGAACAATGCAGGTTATAATGAAGTTTCATGGGCATTATCTCATTTATCTCATTTGATCGTTAAGCTGTTGCTTGAAGTGAGGTTATTAGCACAAGTTTATGAATGAAAAAGTGAATTCCTAGAGTTTAAGTGATCTTATTGGGACCCCACATCTAGGAAACAGAGCTTATTCAGGTGGGAAGGAAATGAAAACAGCCGCATTCCTAACTGCTTTCGTCATTTGTCCACCCTCTGTTATGGCACTGGTTCAACATGGCCAGGAATGTCACATGTTCCTGACTCTTTAATTAGCCTTTGTCTCATCCACCCTTTGACAATAGTTTATAAGAGGAGAAAAAGGTCCTCAGCCAGTGTCCTGTCCAGCCTCAAGATCTGATAATCTTAGTACTGTTTTTCAAGATTTCTGTCTTGGTTCTGTTTTGTTTTTATTTTTATCATTGCTTATCTCTTTAACACTCTCTTCTCTTTTACTTGTAGTTTGAAGCCAGCCCTGTCCAATAGAATGTTTTGGGATGATGGAAATGTTCTGTATCTGAATCAATCAGTATGGTAGCCACTAGCCACTGTGGCTGTTGAGTGCCCGAGAAGTGATTAGTAGACTGAGGAACTAACTTTTTAATTGCATTCAACTTTAATTGATTTAAATTTAAATTTAAGTAACTGGTCAGTGGCTACTGTATTAGACAGTATAGTCTTTCTGTGGTGCCAGAACCCAGCTCCCTCTCAAGTCTCCTAACTTCTCTCTCCTATGCTGATTTCTTCCCCATGAAGAGGCTACGTGTCTCCCCTTTCTTTATCCCACTCTTTGCCTGTCAAGCCCTGGTGCTATAGATACCAGTTCCCACTGTGTACTTCTGAAGGCAGGGGAATGCTCTGAAGATGGTTACACCAGGCAAATGCTACTGCAATAGGGACTATGACCAAAGAGACAACCGGTTATTCTAAAATATTGTAGAAATATTCTGAAATTCACCTTGGTTTGTTTCTCTTGGTGTGGGAAAAACACAAAACAAAAACAAACAAAAAACCTTTCTTTAAACCTTCCCTGGCTTGTATAGATTTTATATATGACTGGTTAGTTCACCATCACTCCAAGTAAATGATTTTATACCTCTGAATCCCATATTGCCTTTTCTGCTTAGACCCCTTCTCATTTGTCCCTATCTATACTCAAAATGTTCCTTTTGCCTAGTGTTTCTCGGGCAGAATTAATGACTCACTTTTATGTATCCTCATAGCTCTCTGTTGCCTCACTCATTACAGCCTGAACCAGATTAGAAGGGTTTATATTTCTTTGTCTGTTTTACTGAATTGTGGTTTCTTTAAAGACGGGCCCATGCTGCATGCATCTTGGTATCCCTCACTGCTAAACAGGGAACCTGGCACATAGTAGGATCTCAACAACTCTTCATAAAATTGACACATCCACTGGGCTCTGAAATTCACACCTTCTCTTCACTAGACCCTCTACTTCCTGTTCCTGAGGTCCCACTCTCAGAAAATGGTGTTCTGAGATAAGAATTCCTTTCACATACTGCCCTAATTGCCCTCCTACTAGTGCCAGCGTAGATTCCATTTAAATAAACGTGAGTCCTAGAACGTTGTTTATCAACTTATGTCTCTGTGTGTATGTGTTATTGTTGCACTTTATTCACTTCTGGTATGTTTTCTATGTATTTATTTTTATTTCTCATAAATAACAACAATAGAAGCAACATTACCTATTAAACATCTCCAGTAGTTGGAAGCATTATTATATGGCTTGAAGTCGTCAAGCTTTGTGTGTCTCATCTTGCCCCCACCTCTTCTATTTTCATCACCATCCTTACTTATGCCAATAAGTACCACGATGGGGCTGCCCCAGTTGTAAATTCTCTGTAATCATTATCCCCTGCATATGCCAGATGCATCTAAATTCACAAAAGCTCAATGTGCATTTCACAAGTTATTAAATGCTAAACGAAACTGTGCTTTAACACCTACGCACATGAACTGCTGTAGTAAAACGAAGTTTCTGGTGATGAAAGGTATTTATCCTATTTGATAATTTCGATTAAATCATTTCACATGTCGAATTTGAAACATTCATTTTCCCAGTCCTATCTGCCTTTCCTTGGTAGTTTGAACATGACTCTTGGATCCCTTTGGCTCCTGACACGATGCCATACTGAATATTTTTCTAACTGCAAATTTGATTTTCAGTCACATTCAGGCTTACGTTTGTGCATTATACCTGTCCTGCAATTGCTCCTTCAGAACTTGGATACATTTGGTGATCTGCAGGAGTGCTATTTAAAATATCTTAGCAAAAGTTTTGGCACCAACCAATTGGAATGGACACCTGCAGGAGCCCTGGGGCTGGGTTCTGGAGGACCCCACGGGCCCAGGCTTTAACCCTTTAGCTAAAGGAGAGTTATTGAAAGGATCCAAGGTGAGATATCACGGTAGCCAAGGCAGTGGTGGGGGGTGACAGTGAGGGTCAAGATGGTGGCTTTTACCAACTGGAATGATGTAGTTCAATATCAGTGCATACCTGCTGAATATCAGCCTTGGTGATGTGTCTGTTTAGGAGCCAGTAGAAAAGAAAATAGTTGTTTGGGTGTTTAGAATGTGTGTTACAGGAGCTAATGCTCATCTACCTCGAAACTCTTTTGGTTTGCACAACTGCATATGAAATTAAACAAAGAGGACATGTTCTGCTTGGAGCAAATTCACCCTTTTGTTCTGAGAGAGTTAATGTGTTGTCTGGAAGGTGAGAGACCTGAACACACAGACTCACCCTTCAGAAGTCAGGTAGGAGTTGGGGGGCTTTTCCTAACTGACCCGTCTTCCTGAGTCCGAGTGATAAATAGGAATGAGCTCAGCATGGGAGATGGGAGGGAAGAACATTCCAGGAAGAGGGAGCATTATGTGAAAAGGCACAGAAGGGAGAAGGGTCATGCTATGCCAACTTTAGACAACCCTCAAGCAGGTTAGAATTGCTGGAGGGGTGGGGAGAGGCATGGTCTCAGGGTTGGTGAGACAAGGCTGCAAAGGTATACAGGAGCTGGGTATAAAAAGGCCATAATGAGAAAAAAAAAAGTTCATTCATTCCAAGACAATAGCGATCCAAGGATTTGCAGCAAAAAGGTATTTGCCTCAATACAAACGATAATGGCAGATCTTTGTGGGCTTTGAAGTGGGGCTCGAAGGAGATGAGCCTCCCATATGGAGAGAGACAGGAGTTGCCTCTTTTCATTTGTAAAACCAAAACTTTCCACAATTTTATTACAGGAAGTTTCCTACACAAGCTTTTTATAAGCATTGAATGGCCCTGGGGAAGTACTGGTGTGAAGCTTTATGGTCAAGTCAAATCATATTTATTGTTTAACAAAAAGAAAAAGAGTCTTTAAGCATGAGGCCAAGCCATTGGAGGCTATCACACAGTCCTAAAAAGATCTATTTGATCACCTCCATCTGAGACATAACCCAGGTCACTAATGACATGAAAATTCCCTCCCAGCATGACTTTCTCCTTCTAGCAAGGCTCAGTCTGAAGCAGCCAGCGCATGGCTCACTGATCAGAACCCCTTTCTGCAGCTCTGTGTGTGCGACACTGCAGGCATGAAGTGCAGAGGCCTGCTTCATGATCAGACTAGCAAGGCGTTTATCCTCGTCTCTCTAGCTTCCAGCATTAGCACCTCTGATGAAAACTTGGAGATGCTAAGCCCTTGAAGGGGAGGAAACATCCCCTGAGAAAGTTAAGTGTAAGCAATTAGCTTTCCAGTGCAAACCTACCAGAAATACTGCTTTGTTTCCTAAGTGCTAGTAGTTTAAGATGTTGGTTGTACAAATGAGATAATTAGATTAATAGCTCACTTTTGACTATGTTGCAAACTTTTTAACTGTAATAATTATTTGCCTCAATAGAATGAAGCAAAGTAGGAGTTAAAGTGGTCCTCTCATTGCAGTGCCTAATACAATTTAGATTGCCTTTTAAAAATAATTACACATAAAATGGGTCAAATATCAGTCCAAAGCTTGGCTGTATGACATATATTTTATTTCACTTAACAAACCCCCACACATCATTATCCTGTTCCAGATACCTTTCTAAGAGCTAGTCTAATCTTTTCCTAATCTTCCTCACTTCCCATTTAATAGATGAGACATTTGGGCAAAGGAAAGAGTACTTTTCCCAAAGAAATCAGCCACTTCTGGTGAATGTGGGTCTAAATTCTAAGTACTGACTTTTTACCAAGCCTCGGGGCATCTGGTCCAGTCCACACAGGTATTCCCAGAGGTATCTGTTGTCTCATCCAGTCTTTAATGATCCTCCATACAATTCATATCTCAGCAACCCCTTGGCCTTATACATCTAGCCCTTTTGGGTTCGTATGCACTGGCTCTGGCTACTTCCATGGCCACATCTAGGAGGATCAAGACTCATGACCTTGTTTTATGCCAGACCATCTAAAGTTTCATCTGCTTGATAAAATGTTGAGATATTTCTTCCCTAAAGTGTTGTTGTTGCCACACTAAGAAGTCATTCATTCATTCAGCTAGTATGTTTTAAGCACCTTCTATGTTTATATGGGGACACAATGCTAGGTACTAGGGAAATAGTCATTAAATATGCTTGCAGGAAACTTCCATTCTAGTAAGGGCACACAGGTGATAAACAATTACCAAGATAGTGACAAGGGCTTTGGGGCCCTTCATTATATATATTTTCATCACTTAGCTTGGGTTTTCTCCAGATGAAGAGCCTGAGCCATGAACTTCTGTGCTGGAGGTGAACCCAGGAAGTTGGAGTGAGGGGTTGAAGAGAGTGGAACAGGAAAGGAGAAAAAGTCAATATAAGCGTGCATAATCAAACTGATCACTGCAGTGAGCATCTGGGGCCCAATTTTGGCCTGTATTTTCTGAGGTTATACAATGTCTTTTAGATTTTCCACTTAAGGATTGAAAGGGAACAGCAGGTATACATTGCCTTCTGCTCTGTATTATTTGAGGTAGCCCCTCTGCCCTTCCAGGCTGCACATTCCTGCCTACCAAGTAATTGTAAGATGCTGTCATTGTGTTGTGAATTGAGATTCACATGGAACTGTTCAGTGAAGCCAGGGTTGAAAGGAGAGGTGAGGCCAAACTGAGGAGACAGGATAAAGAGGTGTTTGATATAGTCCAACCTTTACAGTTTTTCATACCCATTCATGCCTACATTAAATCAAGTCTGTCTGTTAGTCTTCAAGGTGGTGGCCTCTCCAATCTCTACAAACACTTAACACGCAAGGATTATGGGTGTAAATGGTCTCAGGCACATCAGTGATAATTCACCTGTCTCCCTCCTTAACTATCCATTCTAGATTCCCTCATTTCAGGTAGTTGTTGAGTTGTTTGCCTGGTACAGTGAGCCAGCTCTTCACTCCTGAAGGGGATGAGCCTTTAAATTCTTTGCCGTTGTTTGGCTCTGCTTGTCATAATTATTTTCTCGTTGCTACCACCAGGAATGGAAGCAAGACATACCCCAGTGAAGAGCTCCAGACAGCTTCTGTCAGCTCCTATTTTGTAGCACCAACCCTGAGCTTCTCATGACATTCTCTGTCAGTTACGTTACATCCAAGAGTAACTTCTGTTGTTGTTGTTGTTATTGTTGTTATATTGGTTTTTGGCAGCTTCTCTGCCAGCGTGAGTTCCTTGAAACGACCAGGTGGTAGTTGCCACTTCAGGTTCAATGGAATCCTCATTGTGTCTTCTGATGGAAACATTCCTTCTCTGGGAACCATGGTGACTAACTGAGAAGATCTTAAGGTGTGAGGACAAGAAGCAGTAATTCCTCAGTGGGTCACTGAGAGCAATGGTGAAATAGGCAACCTCCACCCCTTGACTCCTGGATTCATGTAGTCTAGCCTTGGGGGCCAAGATGCAAGATGTTGGCTATTGGCCCTGTGCAGTGCTGCATCTGGAAGACAGAACCAACACTGCAGACTGGTTCCCTCAAGTAGGCACTTTAGTCACCATCATATTATAGATTAGCTCCTTCTTATGATGTAGTATACAGCAGAACTAGTGGATCCTGTGATCATGTACCCCGTATCTCACCTTCTTTGCCATAAAGCGGATCCCTTACTTTAAGGTGATATTATGTAAGGTGACTCTTGAGAACGAGCCATCTCTGCTGTGGATGATCTGCAGTGAGCATTCACATGAAACACAGTGATCCACATATTCTATGACCTCACCCATAGGTCCACGTGGAACTATATTTCCTGTCATAGCTAGAATCAGAAGTGAGGCTGAAAAGATACTGAGGGGGGCACAACAGGCATCTGACACACTGCAGTGTTGAATTACCTGTTCATTTTACTACATGGATCCCTAGATGATAAGATCATTGAAGGGAGAGACTGCATCACATTAACCCTGGCACTTAGCATGGTGTTTGGGATTTAGTGAACACTTACGTCATTTTATTTTTGAATGGGAAGCATGCATGCAAAAGTGCTTAGAGATCTTTTTAGTTTGCCTCTCTTATGAATAGGGGCGAGAAAGACTAATGGTGGGAAGGGACTGGTTAAGTTCATTCATCCACTTGGTGGCAAAGGCAGGGGTAGCTGGTCAGTCTAACCTCAAGGCCGCAAATCTTCATCGTGCCATGATGGTTCCTAGAGTAAAATCTTCTTGCTGGTAACTAGGCATAGTTTTTAACAACCTGAGATAATCAAAAAGATATTAGGTTCTGAGCATAAAGTCAGGTTATAAAATTATAAAGGATTATAAAATTAATCTGTTCTGATACATAAAGAGCATATTCATATTATATATTCTTTCATTATAAGATGTAAACCTGAAGTCCAGGCTTCTGAGGAACGTTTCCCTGTCGACCAAATTAGTTTAGAAAATTATCACATCTCCATGTGTTCCCACCAACTTTATTCCATCCTCTTTTGCTACCCCTTGATAGAACTTAAACCAAGTAAGGGTTGGGATGACTAAAGTTGTACAGTGAAATACAACTTAAAAATCGAGTTGAGGGAATGTTTTAGAAGAAGAAAACATAGACTAATGATTAAGAACAAAATACCATTCGGTAAAGTGATCTGGCAGTTTTAAATCAAATTAAGTATTCTTATAAGTCATGGCCCATGACTCCTACTCTTGGGTACGTAGCTTAGATAAAGTTTCACAGAGATTCATAAGGAACATGTGTGAAGACATTATACAGCATTGTTAGTGTGGTGGTGGGGAGTTAGAGCAAACTCAATGTCTCTCAACAGAGGAATGGATAAATGTGTTGGTTTGAATACCAGTACAACTGCACTGAGAAAAGCCAAACTAATAGTGGCTTAAACAAGACATAATGTATGTATCGCCATCTGAGTTTCAGTAGTCCAAGGCTAATATGGTGGCTCTGTGGTGTCTGTGGCAAATGTCCCTTCAATTTTGACTCTCTGCCATCCCAACACATACTTCTGCCTTGCTGTCTAAATGATTGCTCTGGTTCCAGCCAGTGGGAAGAAGGGAAAGGAAAAGTGGAAGGTGTATCACTTCCATGTAGAAGGGCAACCCAGAAGTCTGACACATTAATAATACTCATATGTAATTATTCAGAGCATAGTTTACTTGGCCACATCTAGCTTCAAGGAACTCTGGGAAATGTAGTTTCTAGTTGGACAGTCATATTCTCAGCTGTCCACTATTACTAAAGGCAGAAGGAGGAATGGATATTGGAGAAGAATTAGCCCTCTCTGGCATTGTGAGTAAGATTATGATAAAAATATATTGTTGAAAACTAAAAGTAGAACTACCATATGACCTAGCAATTCAACTTCTGGGTGTTTACCCCCCCCCAAAAAAAATGAAAACACTAATTCAAAAAGATACATGAACCCCAGTGTTCATAGCAGCATTATTTACAGTTATCAGGATATGGAAGCAACCTAAGTTTCCATCAACAGCTAAATGGATAAAGAAGATGTAGTATGTACAATGGAATACTACTCAGCCATAAAAAAGAATGAAATTTTGCCATTTGCAACAACATGAATGGACTTAGAGGGTACTATTTAGTGAAATGAGTCAGACAGAGAAAGACAAATATTATAGGTTATCACTTATATGTGGAATCTAAAAAATACAACAAACTAGTCAATATAACAAAAAAGACACAGACTCACAGATATAGAGAACAAACCAGTGGTTACAAGTGGGGAGAGGGAAGGGGGAAGGGACAAGATTAGAGGTAGAAGATTAAGAGATACAAACTACTATGTATAAAATAAGCTACAAGATACATTGTACAGCACAGGGAATATAGTGAATACTTTATAGTAACTATAAATGGAGTATAATCTTTAAAAATTGTGAATTACTATGTTGTACCTCTGAAACTTATATTGTACATCAACTCTACCTCATTCAAGAAAATTTTTAAAAATTAGTTGTTGTGTAAAATGTGGCAGCAGTTAGAATCAATGAACTACATGTATTCCAGCAACATGGCTAATTCTTAAAAACAGAGTGCTGAGGAAAAAGAGAGAGGAGCTGGGGGAACAAGAATGGGCTAAGAAAATACATTAATAAATAAGCTTAAATACATAAATAATTCCTGTATACAAGTATGGGGCCTTGAAAGTACAAACGATAATATTGTGCTGAGAAATAAAGGTTTAGCCAGCCAGATCTACATACTAAATCTAGTTCTAGCCATATGGTCTATTGGAAGTTACATAAATGCTGTAAGGCCTATTTTTTTTCTGATCTGAAAATGATAATTGTAATACACTCATCTTACAAGAGTAAGATGAGCTTGTATATCTAAAGCACTTATTACAGTGCTTGACACATAGTAAAATTCTCAGTTAAATTTAGTGGTTATTACTATTTCTCTATTATTGTTATTGTTAGAGAAATTGCATGAATATGTGAGATCAGGTCTTTGTGTAAAGTCGATTCTTGGTAAATGTTGGTTGGATGCATGAGCAAGAACAAAGAATATATAGATCACAATTGCTAGAGAAAAATGAGCTGGGAAGTATTCAGTCATATACTAAATATTTATTAAGTGTTACTTATGGGGCAGGCCCCTAGGATACAAAGGCAAGTTAAAAATCATCATGGACCATACCCAGTACAGGTGAAGGCAATTAATTTTAAAAAATCATACAAACACATGTAAAATTCCAATTTCACAAATACTGTGAAAGAGAGAAATATTCTTCTCTGTGTCTGTGTGCATCTATTATCTGTATAGGGAGATTTGATCCACTCGGTAGAGAAAAAGTCTTTCTGAGGAAGTGATGCTTGAATTGACATAGATTAGAAATTAACTAGAAAAAATGAAAGAGCATTCAAGGCAGAAGTAACAGCACAGGAAAAGTTTTTGTGACAGCCAAGGTATGGAAAACACAGTGGAATGAAAGAAAACCAGTGGGGCTGGAGCAGAAAAAATCAGAACACGTGATGAGTGGACATGGGAGAGTAGGTAGAAGTGAGATTATAGAGGGGACATAGGCTTTTTGAAGGGATTCTGTCTTTACCCCATAGGAAGGGACACTGTGTTAGTTTCCTATTGCTGTTGTAAAATATTACCACAAACTTAGTGGCTTGAAAGAACATAAATTTGTTCTCTTATAGTTCTGGAGGTCAGAAGTCCAAAGTTAGTTTTCCTGGGCTAAACTCAAGGTGTTGGCAGGTCTAGTTCTTTCTGGGGCCTCTTGGGGAGAATCTGTTTCCTTGCATTATTAGGTTCCAGTGGCCACCTATATTCCTTGGCTTGTGTCCCTTTTTCCATCTTCAGAATGCATCACTCCAATCTCACACCAATCTCTGCTTCTCCCATTACATCACCTTCTGCTCTGACCCTAAACTCTCATGAACCTCTCTTACAAGGACCACTGTGATTACATCAGACCCACCCAGATAATAATTCAGGACAATCTACCCATCTCAAGGTCCTTACTTAATCGCTCACATTCATTTGCAAAGTTCTTTTTGCCATGTAGGGCAACATTCATAGCCTGTGATAACTAGAAGCAGAACACAGTTGGGGGCCACTCTTCAGCCCAGTACAGAAGGCTTTACATTTGTTTAAGCAGAAGAAACAGCATGCTCAGATTTGTGTCTTTCAAAGGTCACCCTGGGGCTTCCCTGGTGGCGCAGTGGTTGAGACTCCGCCTGCCGATACAGGGGACACGGGTTCGTGCCCCGGTCCAGGAAGATCCTACATGCCGCGGAGCGGCTAGGCCCGTAAGCCATGGCCACTGAGCCTGCGTGTCCAGAGCCTGTGCTCCACAACGGGCGAGGCCACAACAGTGAGAGGCCCATGTACCGCAAAAAAAAAAAAAAAAAAAAGGTCACCCTGGCTGCCTTGTGACGGGCAAGTAGGAGGAAGACCAGATATATTGGTGAGCCAACTGGGAGGCAAATGCACCGGTCCTGGCAAGTAGAGAAGGAAACTAACTTCATCATGGAGATGTGGCTAAAAATGTCCTAGACGGTTAGAGTTAGCACAAATCTTAGAGAACACTCTCAGTGTTGTACTGGGTCTGGCTTGTACTTGTTTTCCAGAGCTGATGTGTGCCTCTAGTCTAACTCCACATTCAGTGATATTGATAGCTTGAAATCAGCCATGGTGGGAGTATTTACACCATGGAAATTGGCAAACACTGTAAGTCAGGACTCCCCCAACTCTCCTGGGATCCAGTTGACCATCACCACTTGGATACCATGTCACCTACAAATTGGGCTAAGTGATATCCCTGTTTTCTCACACTCCACTTCCAGTAACAGTGAGCTCACTCCTCACCTTACTGTTGACCAGTCCTGATTTGCATTCATTTCTTTGCGGTACGCAGGCCTCTCACTGTTGTGGCCTCTCCCATTGCGGAGCACAGGCTCCGGACGCGCAGGCTCAGCGGCCATGGCTCACGGGCCCAGCCGCGCGGCATGTGGGATCTTCCCGGACCGGGGCACGAACCCTGTCCTCTGCATCGACAGGCGGACTCTCAACCACTGCGCCACCAGGGAAGCCCTCAACTTTACTTTTTAAATGTGAATTTTTATAATAAATGTGAATGAGGACACAGTGGAACACGTATTTTTCGGTGTTGATTGCTAAGCTATGATCTGCTCACTACAAAAATGGATTCCTAGCTACAATTATGTGCAAGTTAGCCTTTGAGTTTTCCATGGGATTTGTTACGGGGCTTTTTCTCTTGATTTGTTCAACACAGGAAGGAAGACTATCTGGGTGATGAAAAGAAGAATAACGAGAAATACTTAAAAGCAGTCAGCATTCAAACTTGTTAAATTAAAAAACATAAAGCATCATGAAAGAGTTGCAAAAGAAATTTGATTTTGGCACTGTACATGGTCTTGAGGCAATAGTAAGTAACTAAAGGAGTCGGACTTCCTGGGTTCAAATCCCAGCACTACCACTTGTTTTCTGTGCTCTCTGGGAAAGAGCTAAAACTCTCCTTGCCTCAATTTCTTCATGTCATTTGTGAAATGGGGATAATGATAGTTACTCAGGGCATCAGATGTTTGTGAAATTTATACTAGTTACTCCACATGAGCCCCTCAGAATAGTGCCTGGCATGTATTAAACCCTCAAGAAGTATCAGCTATTATTTGTTGATATTTATTTCAACAGAGATTTTCCTATAAGAAAAGTAATTTAAAGATTTACTGTAGGGCTTCCCTGGTGGCGCAGTGGTTGAGAGTCCGCCTGCCGATGCAGGGGACACGGGTTCGTGCCCCGGTCCGGGAGGATCCCACATGCTGCGGAGCGGCTGGGCCCCTGAGCCGTGGCCACTGAGCTGGCGTGTCCGGAGCCTGTGCTCCGCGGCGGGAGAGGCCACAACAGTGAGAGGCCCGCATACCACACACAC
This sequence comes from Monodon monoceros, assembly GCF_005190385.1. Classification (NCBI taxonomy): domain Eukaryota; kingdom Metazoa; phylum Chordata; class Mammalia; order Artiodactyla; family Monodontidae; genus Monodon; species Monodon monoceros. Next base: position 72,380,305 of record NW_021703782.1, read on the forward strand.
ACAAAAAAAGATTTACTGTAATTATAGCCCTGTACCACCTTCTTTCCCCAACTAATCTGTCCAACTGAGAAAACAAGTGATTTAATCAAGTAAAATTGATGTAAAAAATTTCCCAAGTATATTATATATTTGGTGTTTTCACATTGATGTATTGAACTTCAGTCCATCTCCATATGCTTCACTTACGATTTATGAGCATTCTTGCTAATCTGGCTATTAAATCCCCCAAAGCAACTCAATTCAGGTATTTCTCCCTCTCTACTTCTTCCCTCCCCAATGGAAAACACGCACCAATCACTCCTCTTTTCTTCTGGCAAGTTTTCTGAGGTGTGTACCAAGTTCTTGAAGAGCTGAATATCATCCTGCCTTGAGTTAAACAGGAGCCAGCTGGCACCATTTATCCTTCAAATTACAAGAAAATGTGAGAAACAACAGGGTGTCTGTATGGGGTTGGGCAGAGCCCTAAAGGGCAGCCATGTGTGAAAGATTATATCATGGCAATGAGCTTAGAATTAAGTGTAATCCTGGAAAGTTCAGACTTGACAAGACTTATCTCAACATGGTTTCATGATCAGATTTTTAGATTTTTTTCCCTTACACTATCTATCTAAGCTGCATCTTCAAAAGCTAGAAATTTCCATGAGAATGATAGCGGTGGGAGGAAAATAATTTTCTTACTTTTGTGCTAGAATCAATACACAGTGTTTTGATGGCACCCCCAAATCCCAGAAGATACAAAATATTTAAGTTTTCTAATTATTCTTTATTTTTGTGGAATTCTGTCACATCATCTTTTGATGTAAGCTAAGTTTTATAATGCATGACTTTGAAAAGAAACAAACACTCCTTTGTAAGCATTTTATGTCCCGTATGACTTAATATCAGTGAAAATTCGTAAAGGATTTTCATTCTAGTCAAAATGTTATAAAGTAATCTATTTGAAACCACATACAGAAAGATTAGCCAAGATGAATATATGCATGATATTTTTAGAAAGCAGAAATAAGTAGAAATCTTTCTTAGCACTTCTTTTTGTGTATATGCCTTAGTGAAAGAAGAAATTACATAAGAAAAATCATAAATTTTAAATCTGGATTATTAGAAAGAAAGCATAAAGTTTCATCCTAGAATAGACTTTTTTTTCACATATTCCTTGTTACTGCATTTAAGAACCATAAGAATACAAGGACGCAATATTTCACTTTAAAATGTGCATAACTATAGAATGTAGGGAAGCTGGTTGAAATGGCAATAACCTTGAGAAAGGTTTGTGTATTTAGACTAAATGAAAGAAAACTGGAAATTATAAAGTTTACCCTGTTGCATGAACAGATACTACATATTTCAGAGACTAGTTTAGGAATTAGTAGGTTTTTTCTTTGTTTAAAATACTACCTATGGATATTATTACTGAATTCTTTAAGAGCCCGAATAAAGAAAATGTGCATGCATCCTTATTTTTTATAAGGGAGAAACCTTATACTTGTAGAAGAGACAATTTAACTTTGATACGTCAGCAGATACTAGAACTAATCATCAGGTAGTTTGTAATTTCCTATAAAAGCACAACATCTAGGGTCAGCAGCCAACATGACTTTCTAGAAAGTAGATTTTTGGCAACGTTGTTGAAGTATGATAAAAATGTATTTCGGGATATACTACAAAACTAAAAATATACAATGAGAGTGTACGTGCAAGCTTTAGAATTTTGAATCCATTCTATATGCCATTCTTTATCACACACAAGGATTCATTGTAGGCCAGCATACTGCTAGAGCAGCAGTTCTCAAACTTTTTGGTCTTAGCACCCTTTCATAATCTTAAACATTATTGAAGAGCCCAAAGAGATTTTCTTTATGTGGGAGCATATCTATCAATATTTACTGAATTAGAAATGGAAACTGAAATTTTAAAAACACAAGCATACAAAAACAAAACATAAAGTAAAATTAAAAAAACAAGCATACTCAAACACATTCCATTAGCCATAGATTGACAATATCATGTCAGGTAGCCTCTAGAAAACTCCACTGGACACTCATGAGAGAATAAGAGTGAAAAGGCAAATAAGTTCCTAGTATTACTATGAAAATAGTTTTGACCGTACAGACCTCTGCGTCTCAGGGGCCCCAACTCATCCCTGGAACATACTTTGAAAACTGCTGTGCTGCAGGGCTGGTATCTAGAGGGTTATCAGGACATTCAGTGACAAGAGCTCTAAGGGACCCAAGGGGAAAAAATGATCAAATAGCATCCCTCAAGGTGTGAATTCTGTCTGAAAGTTCACATTTCTATTAAAGATCCCTGGGTAATGTCTTCAAGCATATGATTTTTATTCAAGGAATAAAATAATGCTATTAAAAAGGTAAGGGATGGGGGCATTATTTTACAAATATTTATTGGACACCCACATTATATAGTAGGCACTGTAGAGACAGAATGATAAAGATGTGATACTGTCCCCTGACAGGTTCAAAATCAAGAGAAAGAGATCACAAATGTGCTCCAATAGAGTTAAGAAGGAATTCTCAGACAACCCAGTGGAGGGAATGATTTCTGACAATCTGTTTCAGGAAGTCTCCATAGAAGAGGTGAAGTCTTCATAGACTTCAGGAAGTCTCCGTAGAAGAGGTGACATTCATGACCAGGCATTCACAAGGAGTGTACATGATGATCTGGAGTGCCCAAGGTGGTTAGTTCAGAGAAGTCAACTGCAAGCAGAGAGCGACTCTAGGTGGAAAGATGTGGAAGGGCATGGCTTCAAGAAAGTGTGATGCTTTCAGAAACTGGAGCATCCAGGTGGGATAAGTGGGGTTGGGGGAGAGGTTAGGTCAGATTTCAGAAAGGTTGAGCATTGGGGAGCTGCTGAAGTACTTTTTTATTTTCACACTATATTTTACTTTTTAATTCAATGGATGTGTATTTTGAAGTACTTTTTTTTTTTTTTTTTTTTTTGTGGTATGCGGGCCTCTCACTGTTGTGGCCTCTCCCATTGCGGAGCACAGGCTCCGGACGCGCAGGCTCAGAGGCCATGGCTCACAGGACTAGCCGCTCCGTGGCATGTGGGATCCTCCCGGACCGGGGCATGAACCCACGTCCCCTGCATCGGCAGGCGGACTCTCAACCACTGCGCCACCAGGGAAGCCCCTGAAGTACTTTTTAAGCAGGGGGACGCTGTGTTCAGAATTATATTTCAGAAAGTCAGCTTAGTGCCTTTGTGGAAGATGGCAGGGATGCAGATGACACTGGAATTTGGAAGAATGCTTTGGAGCATCTTGCAATAATCCAACCAAGAAGAAAGCCATGTTGCATAGGCTCTGGAATCGATCCACCTAGGTTGAAACATTGAATCTGCCCTTGGTTTGGGGACCTCTAACAATTACCTAACTTACATGTGCCTTAATTTTCTCATCTGTGGAGCAGAAGAGTAACAGTAGCTACTTTACAGAGCTGTTGTAATGATGGAATGATCTGATGCAATAAAATAAAATAATGTAGAATTAAATAAAGCAGCCTTACGATGTTATCCTTTGCAATACATATAGTTTATCATTATAGGTGCATAAAATAATAGGGAAGAGAGCAAAGGGAACAGATTCTAGAGGTATTTAGGGACTGGGATTCCCAGGATTTTTGTGGCATTGTTGGATGGTGGTGAGAGACAGTCAAATTATTTCAGATGTTTAGATTCAGGAGAACCCAGGAGAACATTAGATAATAGGGGACGAAGGATGGGGACAAAGGGCACAGAGAGAATGCAGAGAAACTAAGACCTATTTTCACACAAATATTTTTTATAAAAATGGTGGGAAATGCTTACCACAGTTACCTCACATAATATGAAGGTGTGGTGTGTGTGACTGATGAGGAAAGAGATCCAGGAAGTTTTAAGGAAGAAGAGGAAGAATTCACTTGTGAAGATCTCTCAGACCAAATCAAGGGAAGAACAGAGTAACTAAGCCTCTCACAAAAATATGTAATTTCTCATTAAAATCAAGCGCTCTCCTTGAGAACTGCAAGGTGATGTGCGGCCTTTAAGGAAAGAATAGGTACAAATTAAGAGAGAAACCGAGAATTAAAGCTTGACACGATTTTTTTTTCCTTCAGCATGGCAAAAAAAGATTAATAAACTATTAACATATTACAAGGAGGTTGAAGTACTGAAGTCAAGACAGCCAAAAAGCCCAGACAAGGTAAAGTTCTGGCCCAGACAAGGTAAAGTTCTGTTATAATAGGTCTGATATGGAGTAATAAAGTATGTTAGGCAAAGAGAAGTTTTTATTTACCCAGGTGGGTTTGGTGCTAATTTAAAAGAAACACAAATTCTCTAAAAGATGTGCAAACCTAGTCATAGATCCATCAGCAGTTGAAAAGGAGTGAGTGAAAACTAAAACACAATAGCACTCTGTCAAACACAAATAATAAAGTAAAACGCCCAAGATATCAGAGGAACACTTAAGATGGCTATCTTTCCATACTGTGCTTATTCTAACTATGAGGATGTGGGAAAAAGTCACCAAAAAATAATTACTTGGAGAAACAAACTTCCTAATCTCAGAATAAGGTAGAGAAAAAGATAAATAGATTAAATGGAGGGATTTATGTTACAGTGATCATATTCTGCATCACCTGTTGCTTCAAAAGGGAGAGGAAGGGGAGCAGGGAGGTGTCCTTTTTGAAATTAGCATAGTTCATAGAAGAACATAGCCAACCAACCCCATGCTATGCATTTTTAAAATCTGTGCCAATTCACAGACTTTGCATTCAGTTGCAGGTCATATTGTATTATAGTCACGTGCGAATTCACAACATGTGAGGTCTTTTGTTTTTACAGTTCAATGGAAGAACTTTTCTACCCCCACTGCTAGAATGTATTGTTTAGCTTCAGGGGGAATTGCTGGTGTTCCCTGAGTGGATGAGGATCTAAATAATAGTATTATCAAATTAGAGGCTGCTCTTAGAGTTGATCACAGGGTGTGTCTAGAAAAGCATTTTCCTCTGTTCCCCTACTATTCCTTTACTGAAATACCAATGATCAGTGCTTAAAAAGGGAATTTGGCTTTGTAATTGCCTTGGTGCATGAAAGGATGCGATACATGGGTGCTAGTTTCCTTCCCCAGCAGGAGAATTCACAGTCTCTGGGATCGATGTAGCACCTCACACTTGTTCCTCCTTCTGTCCCCCAACACGCACACTCCCTTCTTGCTGGTAAGCCCTCCTTGGGGTTATAAAATGGATGAGATCTTTCTGAGATCTAAATATACAGGAACGCAATTTTAACATATTGTGTCATTAAGAAGTTTAGGAGCTTTTAGACACAATCTGGAGATAGTGGAAAATTAGATGCAGTGTTGCATTAGACATGTTTTTAGTATTTTCTTCTTTTTGTAAAAGCTGTAATTTTCAGAGTTTAGAACCAATTTAATGTCCCTGGAGTTACAGCTTTTTGTATCCATTGTCCATTAGGTGAATTACTAAGCCAAGAATGGAATCCATTTATAATGTATAAAATACTGTGAAATGTCTTAAAAACAGTCTTTGCAGGGGGAAAAAAAGCACTGGGAGTCCATTAAGTTTGAAGACATTGAGTTCTGAGGTTCTTCTTATAATCATATAATGGGTTTTTTGTGCTTTGATAATATGATGCATTAGATATTGGAAGATTTATTTAAAAGTTTGAATTCAATGAAAATTTATGTAGAACTAATGCAAAATGCATTATGTTTGACATACCAGACAGATTTCAAAACTGAGTGTATTGTTAAAAGAAAAAACTTTAATAATATTTATTATTTTTGATTCAAATTAATAAATAACCAATACAATTCTACTAAATACCTTATCAAAGGTGGTGTCACTGTTACTGGCATTTAATAAAGCTTAGAATATTTTGCTTTAAAATTCTTATTTTGAAAAAATTTTCGTGTGGCCTAAAAATTAAAATAATTTGGTTTAAAGAGAATCTTTATAAGATATACATGATATATGTATGTGTGTATGACTGTGTGTGTATGACATGTTTAGACATGTAAACACATCTTCAATTATCAATTATCAATAATGGAATGAATGTTTGTGTGTACTATATTGGGTACCAGGAGATCCCAAACCGTAATTAATTGGAAGTTTTGTTGGATTTTCCCTTCATGTATAAAAGCAAAATTGCAGGAAAACAAGAAAATTTTAGTTTATTCAGTAAGCAAACAGACAAATAAATAAAATGTAAAATTGTCACCCCCAGAGTATGTCATGGGATCCACACAGCTGTTGCCAAATCTCAGGAACTTCTTACACTTACAATAATAGGGCTGTGTATTATGTTGACCCTAATGAAGTCATCATTTATGCTGGTCAAAACCAGGTGACCTGCAGCTATTTCATAATATTTAACCTACTAGTGATTTTTGGTGTTCAGAAAGATGAGCCTGTGGCACTAAATTATGGTTGAAATATCATTTTAAAAAGGTCAAATCATGCTTTCTGTATTCACTAACACAGAGAAATGTGACATATTTAAAATAAACTCTAATAAATGGTTGCTACAAAAAGCACTTTTCCTGACTCTCATTGATAGGAGTTTTTAACTGAAAATCTTTTTTCAGTGTTTTTTTCTTGTTGTTGTTGGTTTTTTTTGTAATGCGTTTTTGTTCTTGTTTTTGTTTTCAACTGTATGTGACAGAAAACTCAACAGGCATGGCTTAAGTAAACGCAGGCTGCTTTTTCTCACTTAACCAAATTCTGGAGGTAGAAAGCCCAGGGCAGGTATGATGGCACTGTGTGATCATGGACCCAGCTTCTTTCTATCCTCCTGATCAGCATGTTTAACCTTTTAGACAGCTGACAGCTGCAGCATCAAATCCAAGACAGGAAGGAGAGAGAAGGGATAGCATGGTACCAGCCTCATCCGCCCCTTTTATTAAGAGAACAAATGTCTTTCCAGAAGCCCTGGCTTGTGTTGTATATGTCAGAAAAATGTCATATGACTATACCTGACTGTGGCTGGAAAGGTAAATTTCTTTTCCAAACTCTAGGAAGTGTGAGAGGGTAGAGGTGGAGAAATATTGGGAAAATGTTGGATTACCGATCTCAAATCAACGTCTGCCAAATTTCACTTATCTCTTTTTCTTTTCTACTCTTTCTCGTGTTCACCAACCTGTATGTTGTCAATATTATATTAGACTGAACTATACAAAATTTCTAATATCTCTACGTTGTTGATTTATAAAAATGGCAATTTCACATGACTTAATCTAATATTACGCTCAAAGCTATTGATAAAGGCATTTCTCTTGTTACCAAATACTCAGAAAATAACCTATAAAGCCTTAATGTCTAACGTTCTATAGTCCATTCTAATTTTCCGATATCTTTGAAAAAATCCACATTTGAGTCCATATGGTAAACAGTAAACAAATAATGAAGTTATTGAGTTTAAGGAAGTTCTGAATTGCCATGTGTTTAGTTCTGAGGTCATGCTGAATATGTTACACTGGGCATGTTTATTAATGTGTAATCAATGTGCTAAACAAGACTGACATGTGGATTGATCCAAATGCAATGCAAAATTTATGTTTTACCATCTCTTTAAACTTTATTCACTGGGAGTGAGTTTCCCTTGTCCATAGATGAAATGCAGGCCAATGATTCTTAGATATTAGATGCTCCCACAGTCACATTAAGTCATAAACACAGTCTCAGTTCAGAAATTTGCATGTTTAGACACACAGACATTTTGAATCTCCTCTTCCCCGGTTTGGGCCTGCTTCAGACTAAAAAATCTGCCTGAGACAGAGAGGCTGTCAGTGACTTCCTGCTGCATAAGAAACTAGTGACTTGAAACAATAATCATTATTTGTTCAGAAGTCTGTGGATCGGCAGTTTGGACGAGGTTCAGTGATGTGGTTCTTTTATTGGTCTGAGCTGAACCCATTCATAACTCACTCATGGGTCAGCAGTCAGCTGGCAATCAGTAACCTTACATACATATTTGGTTGTTGGCTGGGGCACTGGGATACATATTTCTCATCCTCCAACAGGCGGGCCCAGGCTCATTCACAGGGTGGTGGTCACAGGATTTCCAAGGCCAGCAAGAGAGGGAAAGCCCCAGATGTGCAAATGCTTTAAGCATCTTCCAGACTTGGCCAAAGCAAGTCAACCTGGAAGGTGTGGAGGAATAGACTCCACCTTTTGTTGAAACAGTTTGTAATACTGCATCTCAAGGGAGAGGATTATGGCCAATTTTGCAATCTACCACAAAGAGTTTGAACTTCTGTTCGATACTTTTTGCCTTCTCATGTAATCTCCATGTCTCTGGCTACTATTCACTTTCTACCAGGATCAAAAAAGGAGGAAGGAAGAGAGACGAGAGGATGGGTATTTACTCAGCTAGGTGGCTCCTGGCTCCCTGGACCTAGCAGACAGCTAATGTTGATTTGTGTTTGGGACACAGTCACAATTTCCTCAGTGGTTCTTGTCACTAGAGATCTCTGTCATTCTTGACCTTTGCCAGATGCACTTGTAGTCTGAGTGCTTGCTTGTGAATTCTCCCTTGGCCCCAGGCATCCAGTTTCAGACCTCTAGCCTCTTGAATAGAACCCAAGACAACCTGATATCTGCTCTCTCTCTGCACTATGTCTCGCATCTGGTCAATAGAATATACTACCAAAGAATATGGAATATGTCTTTGTCCTGACAAATTCCAGAACTGCAGGACAATCTCAACACAGCAACATCCTAGATCTGCCATCAAAACAGTTCAGCAGGCTTTCTCTTGCTCTCTTGGTTTTCTGGGTGGGAGTCCGATCTGGGCTCTCAATCTGTGTTAGTTTTACTGGTCATAAGAATAGCACCAAGTCTCTGTTTCTCCCATATCAACAAATTTCAAAGTTTTCAGTGTGTCCCTCCAGGCTTTGGGTTAGGAAGTGGCACTCTCACCCACTCACTCCTCCCCCAAAAAGAAGGAATGGGGACTTCCAGCTTGGAGAGACTCTCTCCAAAGAAATCATTTCACCAGTCTGTTCTCTCTAATTTTTTTTCCGATCCCTGTTTATGTCTCTGATCTGGCTGAGGGGTGCAGGAGTCATGGAACAGATTCCATTTGTAAATTCTGCATATGGTGTATGTATTGGCAGAGAATATTTATTCCTTTTGTAAATTCTGCACATGGTATGCGTGTGTGTGTTGGGGGTGGTGGTGGATCGTATTTGTGTCTTAGTGAAAATTACTGGGGCAGGAAGCATTCCATCCTGATAGGAAGGAGGAGGGAAGTAAGGAAGGAAAGGGAAGGAGGGAGGAAGTAAGGAAGGGAGGGAGGGAGGAAGGGAAAAAGGAAATCCACTTTTTCATTATCTCATTTTAGAGCCTACTCATCTTTATTTTGTTGATGTTGACTTCAGTACACAGAGCAAACAAGGTGATTACACACATGTAATTTATAGACTGCTATCTTCAGAGCTGAAATCTTTATTTTATTTTCTAAGATGAGATATATATCCTGGCCTTTTTTTATGTGATACTAAAATCCCCAGAACCAACGAAACAGACTGGAAAATTCCTTCAACTGAACAGCTCATGGGTCTTAACTTGCAGGATTTTGAAAGGAAGGGCTATTTAGAGATGCCCACCTATGCAGGCAGACCTAAGGAACAATTGCCTGGAAACTCATGTGAAGTTAAATTGGCAATCAGCTCTAGCATTTCTTATGGCAGAGCTGCCTGTTGGGTAATAATATGAATTTTATAAAAACATTCATAAATGTAAATTCACACAAGAGACTGAAATGGCTCCTTAGGGTTAGATGAAATACATATTAACAACACTTATGAATAGTAAATAGCATGCACTTTTAAAATGTGCTCAATGTGTATTTACATAATAGCGTGTAAGAGTTCCACTGTCAAGTAACTAATACTGTAGTTGCCCTTAAAAGTCTTTAATTACCTACAGTATTTGCAAAGTACACCATAATGGATTTCTGGTTTGAGTTAGCACTCCACTCTCTTCTCAGATTTGTTCCTTTTCTTTTCTCCCTGGTTTCAAATGCATATGTATTTATGAAAATAATTTTAAATTGGCATTGAAAGAAACCACCCATCTAGGTAGAAAGGGCTTGAATGGTTTCACTTATGTGAGGAGGGAACTTTTAAAGTGAGATGGCAATATCGTGCTGACAGCATACCCATAAAGAACATCTTATAAATGAAAACAAGTAAACAAAAAAGGGAGCACCTGAGGGGTGATGGAACAGTCAACTGTGGGCAGACTATGCTTTGGTGGACTGGAGCCAGTGTTTCAGCCCTCTGCTGTGCCGTTTGGGACCTGGTAGCTCTCAGATCCATTTCCTGTTCTTCCACTGTATCATAGGGGTTTACCCCCTGCAAACTCTGCTTCCAAGTCCCTGTTACCAACTAGTTTCTGGCTCCTTTAGGGCAATGGGAAGTACTGGCTGGAAGCTGGAAGTCAGAAAGATTTTTTCCTTTTTCTGTCTGCTTCTGTCTGCTTTTTCTGTCTGCTTCTGTCTGCTTTTTCTGTCTGCTTCAGGCATATATTCAACATGTGGCACTACCCACCTTTGTCTGACCTTCCTTCCAGCCTACCCCACAGTTCTACCATGGTTCCATGTCCATAGTGGCTCAGGCTCCTGGGCTCCAGGTACATTGCTTCCTCTCTCCAGTCCTCAAGGTGGTGGCAACTTCCTGCAGTTGCTAATCTCTGTGTTGCCTCATCTTGTCTTGGTTGATCTTCCAGTTCTTCTTACCTCTAGTAACCAATAGACCATCTTAAATGATTGCTAGTGAATTACTTGGTGTGATAAGCTTTGTTTTCTTGGATGGTCTCTGACTGATAAAACTGGTGTGTGGAAGTTCTCTGAAGAAGTTGTCTTGGTGCAGTCAAAGACATAATTGTCCTCTTTCCTATTCTCTGCCTCTTGTGATTTCACATCAAATCTGTTAGAACCCACCTGCTATTAGTGCCTTTTTAGGAGAAAGGAGGAAAATGTAGACATTACATTAGACAGAATAGAGATAAGTCTAGATATTCAAAGCCAACTCTTTAAAAGGACAGCATTGCTCCAGAAATGTCATTAATATCTCATGAATGCAAATGCAAAAAAAATGTTGTATTGTACCATTTTCGGTCTTGCCTTAGTGCTTTAACATCTCAGCTTTCAGAGGTTCCCAACTGTAAGATTTTTGCTTCTTGCTTGCTTACCATAGCAATGGTAGTCAGTGAAAAGGTGGTGGAGGAGATCTTGATTAAATGATGTGCCTTGACTAGAGGTATTCAATTTTTGTTTTTTAGCTGAGTCCATATGAGCCCCACAAAAAAACAGTTGTTGCCAAACCTGGCCCTCTGCGCTGCCCCTTTGAGACTTTTTCAGATGACTGCTTCATCTGGCTAGCAAGAATCACTCACCTGCTTTTCTGCCATAATCCCATTCTGTCTCTGTCACCTTTCCCACCATTGTGATCAGTCACATTCTTGCCTTGGATTTCATGGGTCTTACCCCACCCTCACCCCTAGTCAGTTAATACCCTAAGCCCTTATGCCCTATGCTTAATCTCAACCACACTCATTCTTCCTCAATCCCTGTCTTTCCCATCCTATGAGAAATGTATGGCATTTGAAAATCAACTATTCAATATTTTGAAAGTTTATCAGAGTTAAAATTTTCACTTTTAGTTTATTAAGACATATTCAACTACTCCACATTTTACTTAATATTTATATCAAATGTCACCATTGCTAGGTAGGGAGAAATGGGGAAAACATTGAGTGCTTACTATGAGCTGGGTAATGTTTTAGGTGTTTCCATTAATTTCATCGCATGCGACCCTTACCCCACAATCTTCCTCTCTATGTGATTGTAACTGAGAACACTGCCCCTGGGAGAAAGAGGTTTAATCTAGAATAAGTAGGGAGTGGGGACAGGTGAGGGAAGACACTAAAAACAACTTCTTTAGCTTATGATATTGCCTGGAGCTGAGAGCTGTCCTCACTAGAGATGTGTGGGCACCCAGACTGCTGGAGCTGGGATGGCCCAAGGCAATCGTTGAGTCCAGTCTCCTCTACCTATTCTTATTTGTTGAGTCTGCTCTCCACTAGTTGTTGCCCTAAATGCTGGGAATAAACTAGTGAGAGTGATATCCAAGACCTTTTCCTTGTGGAAATTCTGATTCTGTAAAGGGAAGGGTTGTGGATGGACATTAAACAAATAAGCAGTTACATAAAAAGATAATTTTGGAAAGTAAAGTTAATAAAATGGGATGCTATAAGAAAAAAATTAGCAGAGCAAGAAGCTACATTGGATTGGATGATGAGATAAAGCGTCTAAGAAGGTAATATTTAAATGATGAGAAGTCAGCCATGTAAAACTCTGAGGCGGAAGGTTTCACATAGAATGAAAAGCAAGTGCCAAGGCCCTGATTCCAAACAAGTCTGGCTCATTTGCAGAAATGGAAGAAGGCTGGTATGACTGGGATCATAGGAGAGAGGGGGATAGGAACAGATGTTCAAGTTAGAGAGACCATCAGGTGATAAATCAGGTGGTGGTTTTGGGGGACAAGTCAGTTGTTTAAATTTCGTTCCAGGCTCATATGGACAAGGAAGCTGAGGTTCCAAGAGGTAAAGTGACTTGCTGGATTTTACATGGTTTGGGAGTTGTAGAGGTGAAAACTTCATTCAGCGTTCACCATCTGTATTATTTCTGCAGTATTCATTTTGATATATTTACCTGCTTAAAGATAACAGTTACCATGGCAAGAATCTCTTGCTTGCTCCTTTTTTTTTGGGGGGGGGGGTTTCTTGGCTGCATAGGTCCTTTGGTGTACTTGATCTGATCTTGTACTAGTTGACAGAGAAAAGTCTTGGTGGTCCTTAGGCACAGGAGCTCGCTAGGAAAAACACAGGGGCTGTTGGGAGCACGGAGCACGTGTAAATCAGTAAGTGGCATTTAGTTGTCATTCATCACCTGGAGTTTGTTCAGAGTGCTAAGTGGAGCTGCCCTCTAAAGATAACAGCCTACGCTAGAGCTGTAAATCTGAGGTCATGCTTGCTTGTGATTATTGAAGATCCCCTGGCAATTTTTGCAAGAGATGAGGTGTTAATTCCAATGCCCTGGCTCAAATCCAACCCAGGAAATTACTTTTTGCCTACCTAAATTACATTTAGATTTCCAATTGGAAATTAATTCTCAAGTTCTTCCCTGAAAAATATTACTGTTGCAACACTACAGGGAGTCCCAGTGTGCCCAAGAATTTCTTCCTCCTCCTAGCCTTCTCCCCAGCCACTTTCCCTAGCCCACTCCCCAGAATGTGTGCACCTAACCACCTTGGTTTGATTTGGATATACCTCAAATCTCTCTGCAGCAAAGTGAGGCAAATACCCATAATCCTCGTTTCTGGGTGTAAGTTAAACCTCTTTCATTCGATACTATTACCTGCCTTGGAACAATTATAGCTAACTCATTGTGTTTTTTATTCCTATTTAGATAAGTCTCCATAAGAAGCCAGGATGTACAAGTAATGCCTTTGCTCCTGGATTCTATATTCTATTCTATTCTCCTCTCTCTCTCTCTCTCTCTCTCTCTCTCTCTCTCTCTCACACACACACACACACACAGATCAGAACCCCTTATTCCTCTTTTCTTCATTGTCAGTTTATTTTCCCCAAAGCACTTCTTGTCATCTAACATATTAAATATTTAATTCATTATTTATTCCCCAACTCACCTTAGATATAAATACTATGAATGAAGGAATTTTTTAAAAATTTCTTTTGTTTATGCTCCATATCCCAGTACTAAAAATAGTGCCTGGCATATAGTAGGTGCTCAATAAATACTTGTTAAATAAAGGAACTGTTAAATAACTACCCCAAGCCTAGTTCTTTGGGTAACAGCTGAGAAATTCATTTGGTTAGACGTTCAAACTACTGTTTCTTCACTTAATCATTTATTATTCACTCATTCATTTGATGAACATCTATGAGCCCCTACTGTCTTCAGAAAACTGCAACATTAAGAAGATGAACAGACATAGTCTGATTCTCACAGAGCTCTTAATCTAAGTAAGGAGAAACATATGTAAGGAACTAGCTAAGGACCTGACTATAAACCAGTGAGACAGAAGCCTATGTCCTGGTAAAGGCTGTAGAATTATGACTCAGTGCTGTTCATTGCTAGCTCTATTTGATAAATTCCTCTTAGAATTTAATAGCAGGGAAAAAATCCCTTTCCTAAAGAGAATGAAGATTCTTTTCATCAGAGAAGAACAATTTCGGTTATGTTTCCTTTTTCACTTTATTGGCTAGTCAATGAAAATCTAAATGTAATAACCAATTGTAGTCAAAACTGTATAACAAGTATCTTGTAGATTTCTCTGCTTTTCCCTACTTTATATGATTTCTGATTTTTTTTCTATCTGTATGTTAACTGTTGTGTTGTAAGTGTGTACATACACAAACCTCTGTCTGTGTGTTTGCTGTCATTTAACCTTCCTTAAATTCTGTATAGTAGCTGTAGGGCATAGATAATAAGTAAAACTTCATAGATACAGATGCTGGAGATGAAATAATTGATCCTGCTGATCCATGCTAAGTCATTAAATACATAAAAATCTAAGATGCTACGCCCACCATCTAGACCCCAGACTCCTGCTGAATAACCTAGGTTTGGGAATTTATTCCAGGCTTTTGCACATGCATTTCTCAGGCTGTGATAAACCTTTATGCCACCTCTATCCCTACAGTAGCTCTTGTTGTTTATTTTAAACCATTTCATGCAAATGCAGATACCACAAGTTGGAGAGAGAGGGACACATAATTTACTCCACAGAACATCCCAATATTGGCTTTGTGTCCCACCCTCTGTCTGCAAGAGCCCTTCTAGTCCACTGGTGTGGACCTTTGTATAAGCTTCATCTCTACCAACATTTCACTTTCTTAGTTTTAATTTTCTCTCTTTTAAACATTTACTTTAAATTGATCTTGCTATATTTTAATGTGTTCTTAAATCCATTCTGAAACAAGGTGGGAAACAAACAAACAAATAAAGCTTTGTAAAATCGGGGTTTTGAAACCATGTCTTCACATTGAAACACATAGTAAAGACAGAGCTTCCAAGGTAGCATCCTAGACCTACATATTCAGTGATCAGGTCTGGAAGGCTTTGTTTCCAGATGTAAGAGATATATGACATATGGACATTGTCTTAGTTTATTAGCTGCTATGACAATAACATAGACTGGGTTGCTTATAAAATCAGAAATTTATTTCTCACATTTCTAGAGGCTAAGAAGTCCAAGAACAAGGTGCCATCAGATTCGGTGTCTAGCGAAGGCCTGCTTTCTCGTTCATAGACAGCCGTCTTTCCACCGTGTCCTCACATGGCAGAAGGGGCAAAGGAGCTCTCTAGGGTCTCTTTTATAAGGACACTGATCTTATTCATGAGGTCCCCCCCACTCATAAACTAATCACCTCCCAAAAACTCTACCTCCTAATACCATTATAGTAGGGGTTAGGTTTCAACATATGAATTTTGGGGAGAAGCAAGGATTTAATCCATAGCATTCCACCTCCAGTCCCCTAAAATTCTTCTCACATGAAAAATATATTCATTACATCCTAACATCCCCAAAGGTCTTAACTTGTTCCAGCATCAACACTAAAATCTAAAATCCAAAGTCTCATCTAAATATGATTTAAATCAGATATGGGTGAGATTCAAGGTATGACTCATCCTAAGGCAAATTATTCTCCAGCTATGAACGTGTGAAACCATATAAGTTATGTGCTTCCAAAATACAGTGGTGGGTTAGACACAGGATAATAGATGTTTCGATTCCAAAAGGGAGAAATCAGAAAGAAGAAAGGAGTACAGACATACTGGAGATTTTCGGGCTTCTTTCCAGACCACCACAATAAAGCGACTATCACAAAAATAAAATGAGTCACATGAATATTTTGGTTTCCCAATGCATATAAAAGTTATATTGACACTAGTCTGTAGTCTATTAAGTGTGCAGTAGCATTATGTCTTGAAAAACAATGTATATACCTTAATTAAAAAACACTTAATTGCTAAAAAATGCTAACCATCATCTGAGCCTTCAGCGAGTCATAGTCTTTTTTGCTGGTGGACGGTCTTGCCTCAGTGTTGACTCCTGCTGATTCATCGGGGTGGTAAGTGATGAAGGCTGGAGTGGCTGTGACAATTTCTTAAAATAAGACAACAGTGAAGTTTGCCGCATCTATTGACTCTTCCTTTCATCAACAATTTCCCTGTAGCATGCAGTGCTGTTTGATAGCCCTTTACCCACAGTAGAACTTCTTTCAGAGTTGGAGTTAATCCTCTCAAACCCTGTCACTGCTTTATCAACTAAGTTTTTGTCATACTCTAAATCCTTTGTTGTCATTTCAACAATCTTCACAGCAACTTCACCAGGTGTAGATTTCATCCCAAGAAACCACTTTCTTTGCTTATCCATTAGAAGCAACTCCTCATCATTCAGGTTTTATCATGAGATTGCAACAATTCAGTCACATCTTCAGGCTCCACTTCTAATCCTAGTTCTCTTGCTTATTCTACCACATCTGTAGTTTTCTCTTACACTGAAGCCTTGCACCCCTCAAAGTCATCCATGAGGGTTGGGATCAACTTCTTCCAAATTCCTGTTGATATTTGGACCTCTTCCCATGAATCATGAATGTCCTTACTGGCATCTAGAATGGTGAATCCTTTCCAGAAGGTTTTCAATTAACTTTGCCCAGATCCATCAGAGCAATCCCTCTCTATGGCAGCTAGAGCCTTATGAAATGAATTTCTTAAATAATAAGACTTGAAAGTCAAAATTAGTCCTTGATTCATGGGCTGGAGGATGGACGTTGTGTTAACAGGCATGAAACCAGGATTAACCTCTTTGTACATCTCCATCAGAGGTCTTGGGTGACCAGGTGCATTGTCAATGGGCGGTTAATATTTTGAAAGAAATCTTTTTTTTCTGAGCAGCAGGGCCCCATGGTGGGCTTAAAACATTAAGTAAACCATGTTATAAATAGATGTTCTGTCGTCCGGGCTTTTTTGTTTCATTTCTAGAGCACAGGCAGAGTAGATTTAACATAATTCTTAAGGACCTTAGGATTTTGGGAATGGGAAATGAGCACTGGCTTCAACTTCAAGGGACCAGCTGCATTAGCCCCTAACAAGAGATTCAGCCTATCCTTTGAAGCTTTGAAGCCAGGCACTGACTTCTCTCTAGTTATCAAAGTCCTAGGTGGCATCTTCTTCCAAAACAAGGCTGTTTTGTCGACATTGACAATCTGTTGTTTAGTGTACCACCCTCATTAATTATCTCAGCTAGATCTTCTGGACAACTTGCCACAGCTTCTACATCAGCATGTGCTGCTTCCTCTTGTACTTCTATGTTATGGAAGTGGCTTCTTTCCTTAAACTTCATGAACCAGCCTCTGCCAGCTTCAGACTTTTCTTCTGCAGCTTCCTCACCTCCCTCAGCCTTCATAGAATTCAAGAGAGTTAGGGCCTTGCTCTGGATTAGGCTTCGGCTGAAGGAAATGTTGTGGCTGATTTGATCTCCCATCTAGACCACTGAAACTTTCTTCACATCAGCAGTAAGGCTGTTTCACTTTCTTATCATTCGTGTGTTCACTGCAGTAGCACTTTTAATTTCCTCCAAGAACTTTTCCTTTGCCTTCACAACTTGGCTATAACTGGCACAAGAGGCCCAGCTTTCAGCCTGTCTTGGCTTTTGACCTGCCTTCCTCACTAAGCTTAATCGTTTTTAGCTTTTCCATTAAAGTGAGAGACTTTTCACTTGAACACTTAGAGGCCATTTTTGGGTTATTAGTTGGCCTAATTTCAATATTGTTCTGTCTCAGGGAATAGGGAGGCCCAAGAAGTGGGAGAAAGATAGGGGAAAGCCGGTCAGTGGAGTAGTCAGAAGACACACAATACTTACTAAGTTCACTGTCTTATGTGGGTACAGTTCATAGCGCCCACAGACAGTTAGGGTTGTAACATCAAAGTAACTGATCTTAGATCACCATAAGAAATAATAATAATGAAAAAGTCTGAAACATATTGACAATTACCCAAATGTGACACAGAGACAGGAAGTGGGTAAGTGTTGTTGGAAAGATGGCACCAATAGATTTGCTCAAGACAGGGTTGCCACAAACCTTCAATTTGCAGAAAAGAAAAAGAATTTTCAAAGTGCAATAAAATGAGGTATGCCTGTAACTGTTCCCAAGTAAGTCCAAACTATAAGGCAAACTCCATGAGATCTTAAGTCTCAAAAATAATCCTCTTTGCTCAATGCTCTGCCCTACTGCCCACAGAGATGGAGGTCCCACCATTTGAACCCACGGGGGTGGTGGTTCTGTCCCCACAGCTTTGCTGGGCAGGAGTTGGGCCCCCAAGACTCTGGGTGGCCCTGCTCCGCACCGGCTTTGGGTGAAGGTTATCTGGTCTGTTGAAAACTAGGCCGTGGTCCCCACCCTACCCTTTTGAAACCAAGGAGACAACCCTGATGATCTCTGAATTGCTTTTGAGGTCATTTTTCCGTTGTCCTGGAGAATAGCTCCTGGCTTCTGTTGAGATGGCTGATCCACGCTAATCTCCTTACCAAATAGTCAGTTGGCCACACCCTTGGTGTTCTCTCCCTCTCATTTTTTTATAACATGGAAAGGCGGAGAACTCCCCAAATCTTTAAGTTCTTCTTTTTTTGCTTAACACTTCCATCTTTTAAGTCATTTCTCTCTTCTCGTATTTTAATATAAGCAATCAGGAGGAGTCAAGCCACACCTTCAACACTTTGCTTAGAAATAGCTTCAGTTAAATCCAATCTTATCGCTCACAAGTTTTACCTTCTGTAAAGCACCAGAACATGAACACAACTTAGCCAACTTTATAACAAGGATCACCTTTCCTCCAGTTTCTAATAGCACGTTTCTCATTTCCATCCGAGATCTCATCAGAATAGCCCTACCATCCATATTTCTTCCAACATTCTGTTCAGGATTACCTAGATACTCTCCAAGAAGATTGAGGCTTTCTGTACAGCTCATTGCCTTTAAAGGTCTGTTCATGGCAGTGTAGGTTCTTTCTATCATGCACCTCAAAACTCTCCTAGTCTCTACCCATTACCTAGTTGCAAAGCCACTTCACATTTTTAGATATTTGTTACAGCAATAGTCCAACTTGTTGTTACCAATTTCTGTCTTCATGCATTTGCATTGCTTTAACAACAACAACAAACAAAACATAGATTGGTGGCTTATGAAAACAGAAATTTATTTCTCACAGTTCTGGAGAAAGAAGTCCTGTATCAAGGTGCCAGAAGATTTGGTGTTTTTGTGAGAGCCCACTTCCTGGTTCGTAGAGAGGTATTTTTTTGCTGTGTCCTCACATGGCAGAGGGGCAAGGGAGCTCTCCGGGGTCTCTTTCATAGGGACACTAATCCTATTCATAGAGTTCTGCCTTCATGACCTAATCACCTTCCAAAGGCTCTCCCTCCTAATACCATCATATTAGGGATTAGGTTCCAATATATGAATTTTGGAGAGACATAAACATTCAGTCTGTAGCATACAGGTATAAGCTCCCCTGGGTGTTTTGGATTCCAGGATGAATCATTCCTTAATTCTATGGATAGTAGAAATGTCCCTTTGTTTCGCAATAAATCCATTCACATTCTACTACTACTCACATGGATATCATCCAACCCATAACCAACCTACAGGTAAAACAGTCATAATTGTGCATATTTCTGTAACTCCAAGCTGTACAGGCTTAAATAACATTATAACTCTCATCTGATTGCATTGGTTATACTTCTAACACAGTGTTAAATAATAATTCCTGACTTCAAGGAAATGTGCCCATTGAAAACTAGTATTTCCCCATTTAGAGCTAAATTCTATTTCTCTGTCTATATCTATCAATGAATATACTTATAGATATAGATAGATTAATCATGTTATAATAGTATTCACAAATTCCATTTTTTATTGAGTTTTTTTTCATCAGGAATTATAGTTAAATTTTGTTGAACTTTTTATCAGCATCTAGAGCTAATTATATGAGCTATCTGTTTGGGCTGTAAATATGGGGAATATAGGATTTTCTGTATTTGAACTATACCTCCATGAAAAATACACATGTTCAATGTGCTGTTGGATTCCGTTTGTTAATATTTTATTTTAAATGTTTATATATATTCGTGTAACTTAGATTGTTCTACAGATTTGTGAGGGGGGAGAAGGGGGTAAGCTAAATTTATCAATTCTAAAGCCACTATCTAATTTAATAGGGAAACACTAGAAATACTTTTCTAAAGTCAAGGAAAGGGCAAGAATACCGACTATCTATACTACTATGTAAAAAATTAGAGGTGTGAGAATTGGAAAAGAACTAAAACTATCTCTATTTGTACATGAGATGACAGGATACTTGGAAAATCCATGAGACTAAATGATAAAAAGAAACAATAAACAAATCACTAAGTAGTATACTTTAAAAGTTAAAATCAAAAACCTTACTATGAATAAACTATGACTGTTTAGGGGATATAATAAAAGAAAAACTCCATTATATAATAGTTACAGAATTCTTAGTAATAAAGTTAACATGAAATAGAGAAAATCTACAAGAAATAAACTTCAGAATTCTTTGAAGGACACAAAACTAGCTTTGAATAAAGAAAAAGACTTGTTCTTGGTGGGCATCTTACCATTATAAAGATGGTAGTTCTCCCCAAGTTAACATATAAATATAATGCAATTGCAGTAAAACACAAACAGTATTACTTTGTCTTGTTTGGTTTTATTTTGGAGTTAGAGAACATGACTATAAAGTTTACATGGAAAATAAACTTGAAAAGTTACTTGGAAAAGCCCTCAAAAAGAACAACAGTAAAGGAGACTATCTTTATCAGATATTAAAACAAGTTATAAAGTCCCTATAATCATAACAGTGTGGTATTGGTTCATGAATAGACAAACACAACAATGAACATGTAAGAGAATATAGAAATGGATCCAGTCTACTTAATTTATAATGAAAGTGTCATCCCAAATAGAGAAAAAGAAAAGTAGATCCATACCTCACACCATATACCAGAATGCACTGCTAATCAATCAGAGCTCTAAATGTAGAGCATGAAATCATATGAGTACTACAGGAAAATTGATGAATTCCTTTATAACCCAGCAACCTAGCTGTGGAGAAAGCATTTCTAGCTAACTGTAAAAAAAAAAAAAGAGAGAGATAATAACAGAAAAGATTTTAAAATTCAGTTAAATATAAAGTTTAATAAATGACATGGCAAAGAATACTATCAGTAAAATAAAAATACAGGAAAAGTGGCAGGGAGATGGCTCACATCCTGGTGCCTCTGTGCTCTGGCAAGAAAAGACTGTTGTCAGTAACAAATGACAAGTGATATGCCATAAGTATTGTCAAACATTTTGAGTCTCACTCCTTTTTTTTTTTTTTTTCCATAGAGGTTATTACTAGAGATATTTTATTCCTGAACCTGTCAGGTAGTTACACAGCTGTTTGGTTTCTTACATTTCTATAAATTGTACACTTACATTTTATATTTTCTTCTGTATGTGTATTTCAACAAAATAAACACATTTAAGGAACTATCTTTACATCCTGTATGTCTTGTTAATGAATTACAGTTTCTCTTTTTATTGTTTACTGACTCAGATATTCACCCAAGTTTCAAATGATTAGTCAGAATGTCCTGTTGCATAGTGTAAACTTTAACAAAGCAGGATGCAGAACTGTATATACATATAAGCCCCATTCTTAAAAATATTCTTATTTAGAAAAAACTGAAAGGAAATACTTTGTAATATTTCCCACACTTTCTATAAAGAATATGTATGTCTTTTATAATTGAGAAGAAATGATATATATATATGAATACTAATAAAAGCAACTATAGCCTATGAAATATAGAGCAAATTGCTTCTGAGGTATTAGAGTTTGCTTTCTAAAAAAAAAAGAGAAAGAATTTCCTCATCTTGTCTTCACTCTGTGCTCTTGTAGTTCAAAGAGAGCTGTCTCCCAGAAAGAGAGCAAGAAAAATAAATACTTTCAAATAGCTTTCACTTTAGAAAGTTTTTTTCTCATATATATTGTTCTGTTTCATCATCACAGGTGTTGTCTTAGCTCAGCAGAGCAGAAAATGTACTGATGAAGATTTGATTTAACTCACACCTTATTGGACCTTTATTGGGTTCAGTTCCAGTCATTTTCCTAGGCCTTGATATTATCTCATTATTCCTCTCAGCAAACCTATGAAGTAGGTGCCATTTTCCCATTTTATGCATGAAGAAACTGAGGATTAAGGAGGTTAAGAATTGTGCCTTAGGTCACACAGCTGCTAACTAGCAGAGCCAGAATTTTGATCTCAATCCGATGCCAAACACCTTACTCCTTTTGCAATGCTCCTCACTGAGCTGTGACCAGAACGCAAAGCTCCAGATTCCCAATCCTGTATTTTCTCTGTATCGTGCTGACTCCCTGCTGTGCTAAGATAATGCTCTTAGAAACATCTTTAATGGTTGTTTTGACACCTCGTTAAACAGAATTTTGTTCAGACTAAACATTCTTGGCAAGGCACTGGTTCACCCAAGTGCTTTTTTAATTTTAAAGAGCAATCTAAGCGGAAGCCCTTATTACAGGAGATGGTGCAGTGAGTGTGCAGTGGAAAGAGAGGTTGGCACAGTCAGTTCGGCTTCAGAATTCCTGCTTTTGCTAACTCACTTTGTAATGACAGGGGGTGCATTTAATAGTTAATCTTGACCGACCTGCCTACCCACCTCGCTACTTCACGCTTCTCTCCCTCCTCCCTGCCCAGGGTTTTGAGTGTAGTTGGTACAATGAACAGTCTTGATGACATACAGTACATAGGAAAGAGGTCTATTCTTTCTTCCATCGCTGCCTTCATGCTTGATCTTTTGAACTTTCCTTTCATATCCCTTGATAACAGCTTGAGCATGTTCCAGAAGGAGTTAGTCACATAAGAACAGTCTCACCTTGAAATTTTTAATACTCAAGTATGAAAAAGCTGCAGTCCAGTCTTATAACTTCCGTGTGGTATCCAGTTCAAGGCTTTTCTCTTCCATGCCCTTTGGATACTCTGCCTCTTCCTTCTTTCTGCCTGCTCCCCAATTAGGAGTTAGATAGGGAGGATTCAAGCAAAGAGCCAAAATATTTCACTCCCTGGTGCCCTTTCTGGGGCAGCATCCCAATGTTGGCTTCCCCTGGGCGGCTGTGTGAGTTCCTAAGAATGGTTGCTCACTTCACAGGACCCTATTGTGAGTATGTTCTCCAGCTGACACCCTCGGATACCCTCTTCAGCTCCAGGTCCCTGAGAAACTCCCTACACTCAGTTTGTACTGTTGAAGCCCTCCTGAGTGGGGCAACAGCAAGGTGGCTTAAGGTGGGCCACTTTGTAGGGGCCACTATGGCCCATGGGAAACTCTCACATCTTATCAGAGGTGAGAGTGGAGTCTGCTCGTCCCCTTCTGTCTCACTTCACTCTGCAGTCTTAATCTCCAGTTTCTCTCTCTCCCACTCTCTCTCTTTCTCTCTCTCACATAAAGCAGAAGAAGGCACAGAAAGTCTACCATCTAAGAGATACCTCTCAGGAAATGAGAGGACAGTTTTACCTTCTTGCAAACATCAATCTCTGCAAATCGTTCTCTTGCATACCTCTTCCTTGGCTCATTTGGAGGGGTGAGCCCTCCTCCCCTACTCGTGCCCTAGTTCTCTGACTTAAGACTTTACCATTCCCTCAAACTCTCTGTATGTATCTCTGAAAAGAGGCTTGGAGGAGATAGGCAGTAATGATCACAGTACCAGATTTCCTGCTTTTGTAAGAACTGCAAGGATGTTTTTAAGGTCTTGAGTTGCTCTCTTTAGAATGAGGAGGTACTTGGCATCTGTTACTCTCCATTGAGAAATTCTAACTCAGTTATAAGACAGTGAAAGAGTCCCATTTAACATCTTGTTACTTGAGGATCAATGGATAGTTTTGTTTGTTTGTTTGTTTGTTTGTTTTGCGGTACACGGGCCTCTCACTGCTGTGGCCTCTCCCGTTGAGGAGCACAGGCTCCGGATGCGCAGGCTCAGTGGCCATGGCTCACGGGCCCAGCCGCTCTGCAGCATGTGGTATCTTCCCGCACCGGGGCACGAACCCGTGTCCCCTGCATCGGCAGGCAGACTCTCAACCACTGTGCTGCCAGGGAAGCCCCCAACAGATAGTTTTTTATGAAACAGAATAAAATTGCAGGTGATTGCCACCAGAAAGCATTTCTGTTACCTGTCACCCAAAAGTGATTTGTTCAATGAACATTTATGCATTAAGCATATAATGATGACTACAACTTATTGTTACTCTCCAGGATCCTGCATGGACTATTTCACAAAACCAATCAAAACATCAAAATTAAGTTTATTGAAATGACTCGAGAAATCTACCTAGTTTATGTAATAGCAGAGAGGAAGTATTTAATGGTATCACTAAGGAAAACTATTTTGAGAAATATTAATGCTATAAAATATTGTTACTACTACAACTAATAATGATAAATATTATAATAATTCTAACATACCGTTACCAGTTATTAAATATTGACCATGGCCAAGAGTAACTGAATGTTTTACCTGTGTCATATAGTCATCAAATCATTCTGTATGAAGTAGAGATTCTAATTATCCTCACTTTACAATGGAAAATAGAAAACTAAGGCTTAGTAAAGAGTGAGAGTCTTTTTCAATGTGACAGATCTGTTTTTCTACTATCCCTGTATTCTTAACCATTAGACATTCTTAGCCATTAGGCAACACTGTCTCCTTGAAACCATGGTTTGCAGGCATATTGTGAGGAAGAATGCATGCTTTTTGATAGCAACAGTATTGAAATAAATGGTACTTAAAAACTATTTTATTTATAATAGAAGTTTTAATGAGAGGCCTAACTGATGACCTGGATGGAAAAGAATGATTAGAACTGGGTCCCCTCCAGCCCTCAACACGTCCTAGCCTCCATTCAAATCTGCTCTTCACAGGCAAGGAGGGTTTGGCTTCCAGAAATTTGCCTTCCATTGTCTGCTTTCTGTTCATTCTAACTGGCTGACAGAGTGGCAGATTCGGAAGCTGAGTTTCTGCTCTTCTTGAACTTTACAAAATGTGAGGTTGCCAGTTACTCTAAGTTGAAAATAGCACCAGTGTTTAGCCAAGAGTTTTCAGAATTGGAAAAAGACTCTTTGGGGGGTTTTAGGAGCAAATGAAAAGAGGTAGAATTTTCAATAATGCCTAATAGTAAATAGAACTAAAAAAATGAGACTAATATTTTTAAACATACACATGCAGGGTATGTTAAATTGTATGAATAGTCCCTGTTTTCTTTACTAACTAAAAATAATTTCCCAGAACCTCTGAAAGAGAAAATAGGTACTAAATCTGACTTCCTCGAAAGCCTTTGCACTTGAAATTTTATGAAAGTGCTTTATGCAATACTGAATAAGTTGAGTCTTCTAAAAGGGTGGGTTCCATAGCAGAAGGAATACTGTCAGAGTTGCAAATGGCGGATGGTTAAGAGTTATCACTGCCAAAAATTTAATCTAACAATTTAAACTCGCACAGCCCTAGAGGCCAAACATGGAGGGAAATCAGGCTGTGAATCCTGTCTCCTGGAAGAAGTGCTTCTACAGATTCGCAGAATGCTAAAGCTGCAAAGGAATTTAGGATTCCACTACCTTAATCTTTGGCTTTACAGATGAGGAAACTGAGTTACAGAGAGTCTACCTTAATGGCCCAAAGACAACTTTTTTGTGACAGAACCATGAAAAGAACCAAGATCTCATAATTCCTAGCACATCATCAATCCAAAAGAGAACTCTTTCTCCATTTTAACAGGTGTTGACATATATGAACATAGTGTGTACTACTGCTATGATGTAAACATATTTTGTTCTAGTAAATTCTATAAGCAATGTAGAGGGTTAAATTTTTTTTCGGGACTATGTACAGGACAAAGGGAAAATAATACATCTTTCTCTTTTTCTTATTTTTTCTTTCTATATTTGGCATATTTACTCAACATTATTAGCCTACTAATAATGTTTATTATTAAGAGAGTTATCAGTATTTAGTTGAAAATTTTACTGTAAATGTCTGTTACACTTAAAACTACTCTGTGTGATGCTACACTGGGGGATACGTGGCAATCTACATTTATCCAGACCCATAGAATGTACAACATCAATAGTGAACCCTAATGTAAACTACAGGCTTTAAGTGACAATGATGTGTCAGTGTGGGTTCATCACTTGTAACAAATACCCCACCCTGGTGAGGGATGTTGATATTGGGGGAAGCTGTGCATGTGTGGAGGTAGGGATATCTGTGTACCTTCTGCTCCGTTTTGCTGTGAACCTAAAACTGCTCTAAAAAACAATCTATTTAAAGAGTTTTAAAAAGTCTATTACTCTTGAAATAATTTAATGACGTTTGAAGTGAAAATATCAGTCGCAAATGACATTCTGCTGCATATGAGTGCAGCAGCATATAAGTACGTATAAGTGCATATAAGTACTTATATCTGCATATAAGTGCGGAAGCCCTTTACCACACAGGGCTCATACTTCGGTAATAAAAAGTTTGATAGCACACAGTTTATGGCTGGCAGACCAGTTCTGTGTCATTGACACTCTTCTTATCCTGATCTTTCTTATCCACCATATGTAGAGTGTGGCTTTCATTCCCATGGTCATCTCGGTGTCATGCCATGGTGGCCTCACCTCTAGTCTCATATCTGCATTCCAGGCAGGTAGAAAACGAAACCAGGGAAGAACAAGAAATGAGGCATTATTTTAGAAAAGTGAAACCTGCCCTGAAATTGCCTTCATATTTCTGCTTTTAACTTAAACTGTCCAGAACTATGTCTCATTAATAGCCTTCCACATAAAGGAAGCTGAGAAGTGTAGGTTTATGGCTAAGCATATTACTGCCTCTCCTCCCCCAAGAAGATAGCTTAGTTATTAAGAAGAAGAGGAGAATGGGTGTTTGGTAGACAATTAGCAGCATTCACCACAAAAGAGAAGCAAATACGGTACTACTGCAGGGTTGAAGAGAATTGTGTAATAATCACCCCAGACTCTCAGATTTAAGTTTTCTTGCTTTATATCCTTGGACTAGTTGCTGAACCTCTCTAAGTATTTTTTACTTCACTTTTAAAGTATAATAATTATGTTAAGAATAATCTTTAGGGTAACTTCAAGAGTTAAAAATGCAGATTATCTATTACAAAGAGCTGTGTGGGCCAATAAAATAACCACTAGCCACACATAGTTATTAAAAGGTGGCTAGTCTGAACTGAGATGCTGTGTAGGTTACACTTACACACTTGATACTGAAGGATTCGTTTGCAAAAAAGAATATCAAATATCTGATTAATAATTTTTACATTGATTGCATGTTGAAATTATAATACTTTAAATATATCGGGTTAAGTAAAATATATTATTAAAATTAATTTCACCTATTTTATTTCTTTTTTTAGTGTGGCTACTAGAAAATTAAAATTACATATGTAGCTCATATTTGTGGCTTGTATTATATTTCTGTTGAACCTTATTGACATAGAAGGAAAGGTATTTAGACGTTCAGAAAGACTTCCTCAACTTAGGACATTCTAAATCTACTTGCAGATTACCTTGGTATGACTGAGGTAATTTTAATGCAATCATAAATCTACTTTTGCAGACTTCTAGGAAAAATACCAGAGAGTTAAGTGCTCAGGAGCAGCCTCAACTGATAACTGAAAAGGGGTGGTGTCTGAATACCCCAGCTTCTTAGCGCACTGGTGGGCTGTCTCTGAGCATATATTTTAAGCTAGATCGCAGACTTTCTGCAGTGGGATGAAGTCCTAGACATGCATGGTGGAACTCTCTAGATAACACACTCCGTACTGACTACCTCCACTTCCTTCTCACTTTCCCACTTCCCTACTAATCTACTGAAAGTGTATTAGTAGTTGCCTAGGGCTAGGAGAGGAGAGGGGCATGATTGTACAAGTTTTCTGGGGGAGTGCTAAAAGTGTTCTAAAATTGGATCGTGGTGATGGCTGCACAATTCTGTGAAAATGCTAAACATCCTTGAATTGTATGCTTTAAATGGGTGGATTGTATGGTATGTGAATCATATTTCTATAAAGCTGTAGGGGAAAAAAGAATTACATGGGGGCTTCCCTGGTGGCGCAGTGGTTGAGAGTCCGCCTGCCGATGCAGGGGACGCGGGTTCGTGCCCCGGTCCGGGAAGATCCCACATGCCGCGGAGTGGCTGGGCCCGTGAGCCACGGCCGCTGGGCCTGCGGGTCCGGAGCCTGTGCTCCGCAACGGGAGAGGCCACAACAGTGAGAGGCCCGCGTATCGAAAAAAAAAAAAAAAGAATTACATGGATGGAGGAAAAAAAATCATGGTTGCGAAAGCACTTAAGGTCTAAACAATCATGGGTATTATTGTTACAGAAAAGGAAGTGATTATAATAAACCTTGACAATAAGAAAATATTGACAGGGTACCAAATAGTGAAGGAGTAGAGAGAAGAGATATGTGATTAGATTATGTGTGCTAGTCTCCTCATTTTTCATGGCAAGAAGTAATTGACGCTGTCTAAAAATATGTAGTTGAAATATTCACAATGACTTTATCCTCAGTGTTTTTCACAATCACTTTTCTTCACCTTACAGAAATATGTTTGGAAACTCATATTTGTAGTGATAAAGAAATATTTTTGAGAATTTTGCTATTCCTTCACTTTTAATTTGGTTATGTTCTTCTTTTTTACTGTTCAAATAAAATTATATTTGATGTATGCTCTTAAGTACTATGTAAAGGATGACCTCATTTTTTGCAAAATTGTCTGTCTCTTTATCCTCTTATTCACATTTCTCTAGAATCACATGGGCATGTGTTGAGAATGTTCACTTAGCATTAAGTATAGTAATTTCCAAGAAAATAGATTATTTGTAAATTTCTTTACTCTGAGCTTTGTCATTTTCTGCATTATCTAACTTTATTATTGTGAGTATGCATAAATGTCACAAAACTAAAACATTTACATTAAAAATTTATGTGTGGGTAACTATATGTAGTAGGCTGTAGGAACTTGATTTCCTTGTATTGGGACTGTCATGGTTTTCTTGTAACTTTGGATTAGACGTTAAAGGTGGCAATGTTGAATGACAAACCACAGCTCGATAGTGTTCCCTCCAGGAGCAGGGGCCAGTGGTGGGTGCACCTCCAGATAGATGCTGAGTATATGACAGTACCTCTGCTGGAAGGCGTATTATCCATACAGAGAATGGTGTCAGCTAGAAGTTCCTAAGGGGAGTGGGGGGGAGCGGGTAAGATGGTGTCTATAGAACCACAAACACATTTTGGGACAAAAGAGAACATTTGTTGATCTTCATGATAGGTACCACTCAAAAGAAAGTAGAGAACGGCAAGGGCATCACCTTCTCCCTTCCTCCCTTCATCCCACCTCCTGCCAACCCTCCCTTTCTTCCCCTCCATTCCACTCTCTTCTTATGCCCTGGCTTTCATCACTCTTCTCTCCCCTCTACTCATCACAGAAGAGCTTCTCTCTCTCTCTCTCTCTCTCTCTCTCTCTCTCTCTCTCACTCTCTCTCTCTCGCTCTCTCTCTTGCTCTCGCTCTCTCTCTCTTTCTCTCTGCTATATGATTGTTTCGTTTTGCTTTTCCTGTAGAGAGTGAAATCCAGGATTGTTTCAGAGGTGAAAATATTCTTCAGACAATGACAGGAAACTCCCTTCTGGGTTGAGAGTAGACGTCATCTTGTCTCCATCTATGGCTGTGCTCTGCTGAGTTTCACTCTGAATTCTCCTTCTTCCCTGAAAGAAGAAAAAAAAAAAAAAAAGCCTTCCAAATTAGGTCAAGACAACAGTGAATATGAACAACACAGCAAGGTTTTTATTTGATTGACCACATGTTAAATTTGTCACTCAAAGAAAAAGGAAAATGGTGATAATTGGTGGATGGCATAGGACAAATATGTAGTGGAAAAGCTGGAGATGTTGAAAAAAGCAAGTCACAAAGTGATGTGTGTACTATGATATCAATGATGGAAGATAGATAGGCAAATGGAGAAGAGAAGAAGATCATATGCAAAATGTTTACAGCAATTGAGTTGAGGTGTTGAAAGTATAGTAGCTAATTCCCGATAGTTCTCAAGTTTTTTGTAGTGTTGTAGTTAAAGAAGGAAGGGAGGAAGGAAGGAAGAAGGGAGGGAGGGAGGGAGGGAAGGCAGGAGGGAGGGAAGGGAGGAAGGAGGGAAGGAAGGAGGGGAGGGAAGGAAGGAGACAACACAATAGAGGGCAAAGCTTAAGAACTTTAGAGTCAGCTTAAACTGGGTTCAAATCTCAGACTTGTTACCTGTTCTAACTGTGGCGTTTGGCACTGTAGCTGGTTTAGTTTCTCTGAGCTCCAGTTCATCTTCTGTAAACCAGGAATAATGGCAAATACATTGCATGGTTCTTGTCGGGATAAGAAGTTAAGATAACATATTATCTGTGCCTAGCACATATTAAGTGTCTAATAAATACAAACTTATTGGCATTACGATTATTTTAAAAGCTTTCTACCGTGCATACCTGAAAAAAGAAAATATACAAAATGTTTGTCGCGTGTATCTTGTGTGTGATCTGTGCAGAACTCCATTAGAGAACAAGAAAAAACTTGTCATGTGAGTTAAGAATTCAGGCAGAATCTGAAAAGGGTTCCTTTCTCTACTAAATCTGCAAAAATGTACTGAGCACAGCTACATAACAAGCATGTACTCGATGGCATATGGCATGCTAAGATAGATAAAGCACAGCCCCTGGCTTCCAATAGTTCCCTGTCTAGTGGAGCATGCACGTTTGTTCACAAATAACCACAGGACAAAGAAGAAAATGATTACAAAGGAGGACTAACATTTATTGACCTCTTACTTTATGCCAAGTGTTATTTTAAGCAATTTACATAGAAGTAGATAGTATTATTCTCAGTTTATCAAGGCCCAAGAAAGGCTAAGTAAATTCTCTGAAGTCATACAGGTACAGAATAGTGGTGCCAGGAGATAGACCCAGTGAAACTTTGGCCAGAGACTGACTTCTTTGATAGGAGCAGTAGAGGATGGAGAAATCAGTTCAATCTTTGGGGAGACTGAGTAGGGAAGAGAGAACTGGGGAGAGAAGCAGCCTTTTAGTTGAGTCTTTGAAAAATGGGTAGGATTTTGAAAATAATGATGGGGGAAGTACATCACAACTGGTAGGAATAGCATAAGAAGGGCAGAAAGACATGAGGATATAGAGTCAGCCAATATTAATAGCCAGAATCTGGAGTACCTTGATTTCCAGCTTCACAAAGGAGGGTGTAGGGGTGAAACTTGCCACCTCACTTCTAAGCTCTCACTTAAGTCAGTCCATACATTTTATTTCTGAAGTAATGAATAATCAAAATTAATGGGCCCATTCTCAGAAACATTCTAAGTCTTTCTTTCACAACCAAAGTGAAATTTAGAAACCCAATTTGTAGAAGGACGAGATATGAAGAAATCCAGAAAGTATCTTCTTAACTGAAAAGAGGAAAAACATATTTTAAAAAAATCTAATACAAAGACATTTACTCTGAACTCTTCAAAACAGAAACCCACCAACTAGAAAGATACATTTATTTCTTGGTGGGTTTAGGGGGTTGAATAGTGTCTCCCCAGAATTCACACACACACCCCAGGAACCTCAAAATGTGACATTATTTGGAAATAAGCTTTTGGCAGCTGTAATTAATTAAGATCAAATCATAATGGATTAGCGTGGGCACTAGATCCAATGACTGGTGTCCTTATAAGAAGGCTGTGTGAAGACACAGAAATACACACAGAGGGTAGATGGACATGTAAAGACAGAAGCAGAAATTGGAATGCTGCATCAACCAGCCAAGGAATATCAAGGATTGCCAGCAATCACCAGAAACTAAGAAGAAGCAAGGAAAGAGTCTTCCCTAGAATCTTCGGAGGGAATATGGCCCTGTTGAAAACTTGATTTCAGACTTCTAGTCTATGGAACCATGAGAAAATACATTTCTGTTGTTTTAAGCCACCTGGTTTGTGATACTTTATTGCAGCTCTAGCGAACTAATATAGCAGACAACTGAAAATCTCAGGTAATTCATAACAAAATTAATTTGGTCATAATATTGCAATGATAGTCAAGATTAATAGGAGTTAGAAACCTTTGGAAAGTCAAGAACTTTATGAAGACAGGTGCTGCAAAGTTCCAAACAGCTGTCTCAGAAGCAGCATAGAAATGTGGATTCACTAAACAAAGTTTTCTCATTTTTTTGTATTCTAGACCTTTCCTGTGTGTTCTGTAATAGCAGGTTCTAAGATCAGCCAAAAGTAAGACAAAAATATGGTTACCTCTCTCTCGATCTCTCTCTCCCCATCCATCCATCCATCCATTCATTCATCTACATAATACAGAGGTGAAGTAGAATATGTCAGGGACACTGAATCCACAGGCATTCATGAAACAAGAATCAATACCGTCAGTGGCCAGGAAAAAAAATCACTTTAAAGACAGACTTCAACCAATCAGAAATTAGACACATTTATCGCAAACAAGGTCCCATGCTGAGAAAGTTCATGTGTTGCTATAACTGATGAAATTATCGCTGTGTCTAAGTGGAAAGGGGCCCCAGGGAGGGAATAACAACAACCCAGGCATTCTGTAATGAGAACGATGCCAAGCAGAAGAACTTCAAAGTCCTGTGAAACTCTGAAACTCTCTTGGGCTGGAATTCTACTTCGCAGCAACTTTCTTTCACTTCATCTGCCAGTCCCTCTTCTCTCCCAGCTATGAATTCACAGTCAGGCAGCGTCAGTATATGCGGTGTGTTGCAGTGAAAATGCAAACACATTTTCTATAATGAACATATGGGAGACTCCAGTTGAAAAGAGTTCCGATTCTATCCCAAGCATGTTATTGGCTATGACTGCAGAAAAGCAGGCAGCAGACGGAATCAGGAAGCGTGGAGGCAAGAAAGGAAGGATGTGTACTTGACTGCTGTTTCAAGATCCTGAGTCTTCCCATGCCGTGCTGCAGCCTCTTTCAAAAAGCAAACTGGTTTGGCTGGGTGCTTTCCTGATTTTTAACACTTATCTTTCATTCTCCAGTCCATGGCCTTACATAAGGGGGAAAAAAATCTTAATGCAAATTGTTTGTGTCTTGAGATTTTAATATTGATATTAGTATTTACAATTTTTAATTATAAAAAAATGTTGAGAATTCAAAAATTAAAATAAATATACAAGTAACTCCTGCATATCTGTACCTAGGCTTAACAATTGTTAATACCTCCTATTTTTTCTTCATATGTATGCATTCTATAGGTGCACGAATATAACATGTGCATATATACATGTCTATATATATATACATATATATAAAACCATCTTAATAATATACCCTTAAACTTAAAAGCAAGGACAGGGCTTCCCTGGTGGCACAGTGGTTGAGAGTCCGCCTGACGATGCAGGGGACACGGGTTCGTGCCCCGGTCCGGGAAGATCCCACATGCCGTGGAGCGGCTGGGCCCGTGAGCCATGGCCGCTGAGCCTGTGCGGCCGGAGCCTGTGCTCTGCAATGGGAGAGGCCACAACAGTGAGAGGCAAGGACATTCTTATACATAGCCTCTATACAAGACATAGGTATTTTTGAAGAGCTTTATCTTGCCTTGCTATCAATTTTCACTAGGATGATACAGATTCAAAATGACAGTAAATTAAAATTATTTCTCTCCCCCAAATCAAATTACTTGTTTAAATGTCAACTCGAGAGTGTTTTCCATTAAGATTCATCTTTTCATTCTGATATGAAGGAAGACATATATCCGTACAGATCTGTCAGTGGTGCGCACAGCCATGGGGTATGTTGGAAGTCAAAGAAATAGCATTACTGTTGACTGCACTGAGAAAACTAAAGGTCATAGAAGCAGCTGTCAGGTTGGTACATCAGAAAACTGCAGCCGTCTACTTAGTCAAGGATATTACCACCCAAATACAATTGCACTTGCTGATACGTAATAATTTCTCCTCCAGCAATGAGGTTTCCTGCAGTGTAACAGGATGCTTGGAATAGATGTCCAAGAGCTTATCACCCTCAGTTTCTCTTAGATTTTTAGGAAATTTCTTTATTTGTGTTGAATGAGATCTATTTTTATTTCAGTATGTGTTGGCAATGAGGTTACATGTGAAGAGAGAGAGAGAGATTACAGTAAGTGCAGGACAAAGTATAAGATAACATCAAAATTTGGGGTACACTTCTCCATATTTTACAGGACTGAAAACTAATTGGTTGCCTCTCTGAAGTAGAAATGGTCATCTTTTTTTTTTTTTTTTTTCTGCTGAAAGAAGAATGTTTTATTTTCACAGGATTCAATCCCTCTAAAAAACACCAGTAGGAGGAGGATGTCGGAGCATGAATTATAACTATACCACCAACACCGCTGCCAATAATAATATACAAAGGGAAGCACTATGGTGCTTTCTATACTTCATGTCTTATTCCAAAGGCTTTATAGATACTGATAGATTTAATGAAATGGTCATCTTTAAATTTGTTTTCTTACTGAATGTCTCAAAGGTCATTACTGAATGTCTGCCGGTCCTGTCCCATTGACGATTTCTTTGTAGTAACTTTGCTCACATACCTACTTCAGGAGCTTCTTAAATAAGTGGAGTATCATTTCCAAGGGAAACAAAGGAAAGTTTCCTTTTGGAATCCTTTTATTTCCTTTAGGTGTGGGACTTCAAAACTCGTTAGTGACACAGAAAACCAGTTAAGTAGTGGTCCTGTGCTGTAAGCTGAATTCCGGAGGCTTTGTCCTTCAATGACCTTTGCACTCTCTGCCAGCCTGTTTTAGTTCTATGTGTAAATCTGAGTGGATGAGGTGTCAGGAAAGAGTGGTTTCCCTGGGCCTGTGAAAAGGAAAACTTAAGTACCAACATAAAAAAATTTGTATAGTTCAAGTCTTTTCTAATTTCCCCCATCTTGTCTTTCTCCATTTCTATTTAGTCTTTGGACTCTTAAACCATATTTCAGATACTTTCCACACAATTATATGAAAAAAAAGGGGGGGTGTCTATTTTATGACCAGGAGCTTCTCAGAAGGGTTAAGTTATATTTATATGATAGCTATCTCTGCATACCTGATGATTTTTTACCTTAAATGATACAATTTGCTTTCAGAACTCTTTTCTGTCTACAAAATGGTCTGAACTGCTTCATTACAGGGCTTATCATGAAACACCTTACCTGCTTATGCAATTTTAAAGTCTGGAAATTTACAGTGAATATAGTAGAACTTCAGCATTCAGATTCACAACTTTGATTATCCTTGTAGAATACTCAAGGTCCATGATCTAGAGTAACTGATAATTTTGCTGTGGCAAGAAATTAAATTGGCATAGACGGAGATGTTAATTTGTATAAAAGTCACTTTACTAGTGAAAGCAGCTATCACACAGCATCTGCATCCCAACAGAATTTTGTGATCTTCACTCAATTTCATATATGTGGTAAACACAAATACATTTTTTGAGAAAAAACAATGTAGGTCAGGTGAAAAAACAAATCTTTAATAAAAGTTGAAAATATCATTACTTTGTCAATAAGAGGATATGTAGTAATAGCCAGGAGCCAAGGGTCTTCTGTAATTGCTTGGGTTGGTAACATGATCCCACTAATCGTGTGTGCATATCGATAGCCTCAGTAGTTGGAACTGTTAAAATAAACCTCCACGTGCCTTCCAAAATCTGATCTCACAGAACAAGGGTTTTTATACTAAGTTACTCTTCTGGTTGGGGGGGAGGGAATCTGTTTTACCAGTTCTAGCTGCCAGGATCTGCTATTCTGCCCTACCTTCCTGTTCTTAAGAGATTTGGGGGAAAAAAAGGCCCAGGCCATCTCTTAAATTTGTTCTAAAGGAAGGATAGCAATGGAGCATGAAACCTAAGGGAAGGGTCAAGAGGAAAACCATACACTATCAAGAGAGTTATTAGAATGCTCAGAATTGAATCCATCATCAGTGAATAAGCTTACTTTTTTAATGGAATAAAGCACTGAGGACAAAATTTCCTTAGAAATAAAAAAGACAAAAAAGAAAGGAATACAGCACACAAGAGAAAAATGAGGAATTTACTCTAGCAGAATATTTATCCCAGAAAGCAAAAGAAAATTATGGACAAACAAATGCATTTCTCATGAAAATGAAAGAGAACAGACTCTGCGAGTAGACTGAAGTAGAAAAGGAAGAGATCAAACATGAGCTCCTCTGACAACAAAATCAGATGAAAAGAAAACTGGGAGAGCTCAGAAAAAGACAATGTGACTTAGTCCATTTGGGGAGCTATAACAGCATACCATAGACTGGGTGGCTTATAAACAACAGAAATTCGTTTCTTACAGTTCTGGAGGCTGGGAAGTCCAAGATCAGGGAGCCAGCAGATTTGGTGTCTGATGAGAAACAACTTCCTAATTCATAGCCAGTGGCTGTCTTCTCACTGTGTGTTCACATGGTAGAAGGAACAGAGAGAGCTCTCTGGGATCTCTTTTTCAAGAGCACTAATCTCATCCATGAAGGCCCCACCCTCATAACCTAATCACCTCCCAAAGGCCCCACCCCCAGCACCATCACCTTGGAAGGTAGCACTTCAACATATGAATTTTGGGAGGACACACACATTTCAGTCTATAGCAATGACAATAGAAGAAAATCTTACTGTTGATAAGAACAACAGGAAAATACCTAGAAAATAAATCTAATGTTAAATATGCAGACCCATTTTGAAGAAAAGATAATGCTCTATTGAGGCACACAGAGGAAAAATTATTCATTAGTGGGATTCTCATGTTTCCTCCCTTCTTATTTTCAGCATTTCACACAATAAGCATAAATCCATTTTAAATAGAAAAAGACAACTCAATAAAATTTTTGAGTATGTGTTGTTCACAGTTACTGTGTGTACTAAGACGTGGCTGAAGGGAGTATGGTATGTGTGTGTTCAGTGCCAAAATTTTGGGGCGCCATTGAGGTAACCTTTCCACTTTCCAGACAGCTTGCTATACAGAAAAATTTACTGCCTAATTCCTGATGAGTCATGATTTCACTAGTTATTTTTATCATACCATGCACGTGGAAATTTGATGACATAAATAATATGAATCAGTGTTTCCACATGGTTTTAAAAGAAAAGTTTGTAAGCCTTATAAGAA
This sequence comes from Monodon monoceros, assembly GCF_005190385.1. NCBI lineage: Eukaryota > Metazoa > Chordata > Mammalia > Artiodactyla > Monodontidae > Monodon > Monodon monoceros. The sequence goes on from NW_021703782.1 coordinate 72,417,673, forward strand.
ATTGAGTAAAATTCACAACTACCTTTGTTAGGTTTGTCAAGAATTTATGCTTCTGAGACCTCTACAGAGCTACTTAATATAACATTGGGCATATGTGGGCTTTCAAAATATCCACATGTGACTAATAATAGTAATCTGGGAAAGGGAAGGACAGCAGGGGGGAAATCTAGGAAGGACGTCAGTGGCTGGGAGAAAAAAAATGGATAAATGTATAAATATACTTTATTTGTTAATAAAAGACTCAATATAATTAAGATGCTTGTACTTCCTAAAAATCCTCCAAAGTCAAATAAAACCAAAAGAAAATTAAAATACTATTATTTTAAGATGGTAAGAATATTTACAAATTAACCTGGAAGCATAAATGTACAATAGCTGGAAACTTTTGGAAGAAAGATAATGATTTAAGACTAGTTCTACCATTATAATAAAATATATTTTAAAGCCACAATATTTAAAACAGCATGATTACAGATCCAACTATATGTAAATGTATATTGGAGTTTAGAATAAGAAAAGGCTAACACTTCCCACTGATTTATATAGCCAGCAAAAGATGGAATTATATTTCCAGAGTGTCTTCTGTTCTCTTTACATAGTAAGAGATTATCCCTTTAGTATAAATTTATGCTTGTCAATCTCTCTATCCTCAGAAGTCCAAAAATACTGTACTAGACCACTTTGTAGTCAATATACTGTATATCTCAAATCTGTATCTGCTTCCAGTTGCTACTACAACAAATCACCACAACGTTAGTAGATTAAAACAATACACATTTGTTCTCTTAGAGTTCTGGTGTTCAGAATCTAAAATAAATCTTATGGAGGTAAAATCAAGGTGTCAGCAGTGCTGATTCCTTCTGGAGACTCCAAGGGAGAATCTATTCCTTGCCTCTTCCAGCTTCTGGCCCCACATTCTTGTGAATTTTTTGCCCTCTGCTTCTATCATCACATCACCTCCTCTCCGTGGCTTTGATCCTCCTGCCTGACTCTTAAACAGATCCTTGTGATTATATTGCACCCACCTATGTAATACAGCAGGGCTCCCCAACCCCTGGGCCATGGACCGGTACCGGTCCATGGCCCATTAGGAACCGGGCCGCACAGCAGGAGGTGAGTGGCGGGCAAGCAAGTGAAGCTCCATCTGTATTGACAGCCGCTCCCCATTGCTCACATTACCGCCTGAGCTCTGCCTCCTGTCAGATCAGCGGTGGCATTAGGTTCTCGTGCTCATAGGAGCACAAACCCTACTGTGATCTAGGTTGCCCGCTCCTTATGAGAATCTAATGCCTGGTGATCTAAGGTGGAGCTGAGGTGGTGACGCTAGCCTTGGGGAGTGGCTGCAAATGCAGATTATCATTAGCAGAGAGGTTTGACTGCACAGAGACCATGATAAATCAATTGCTTGCAGACTCATATCAAAACCCTATCAGTGAGTGGCAACTGAAGACACGCTCAGGGATCCCACTGATTATGCATTATGGTGAGTTGTATAATTATTGCATTATATATTACAATGTAATAATAATAGAAATAAAGTGCACAATAAATGTAATGCACCTGTGTCATCCCGAAACCACCCCCCCCACGCCCCCACCTCCTCACCCGCTCAGTCTATGGAAAAATTGTCTTCCACGAAACTGGTCCCTGAGGCCAAAAAGATTGGGGACTGCTGTAATACAGGATAATCTCCTCATTTCAAGATTTCTAATTTAATCGCGTCTGTAAAGTCCCTTTTACCATGTAAGATAACGGTAGTCAGAGATTCCAGGGATTAGGACATGGAAATTTGGGGGGAGTGGAGCATTATTTAGCTGACCACACCCTTCTTTGTTTTCCTAATTACCTAGTAATAAAAAGGCTGAAAAAACTAATGCCAGGTATATCCACATGTGTATGTGTATTTGTGACAATGGAGCAGTGAAGGAATACTTCCTGGATGCTGACTCTTACATGCTTTATTAGCTTCTTCAGTTCAACTGTGTTTTCTAAGAAATCGATAGACAATGAAAACTAAATTGCTCATTAACAAATGAGAAAGGTATGAAATATTTCTCTTTAATTTTGCATTCATTCAGTAATTTCACATTTATATATTGAATACTTGATAATTATAGTAATTATTATTATTAGGATAATAGTAGCTGTCATTTAAGTGCTTTCTATGGGTCATTGTACAAAATTGCATGAATTATCTCATTTATTCTTAATGATCCTATAATCAGGATATTATTGTTTTCCACAATTTACAGATGAAGAAACTAAGACTAAAAGAGCTTATAAGAGTTGCCCAGTCCTACAGCTAGCAGGTATAAAGAACAATATTTGAACTCAGTGACTCTAAGGACCCCATCTTGACAGTCATTAGCTTTGTTCCCAGGACTGTGCAAGGCACTAGGCAACGGGAACAAATGAAGTGACCTTTGCTCTAGGCTTCTGTTCCATGGGAGATCCAGACTAATAGGCAAGAACAAAAGGGTGAAACATGAGCTGTGATGGGGAAGATTAGGATGTAACAGGAGTGCAGGGCAAGCATCTAACTCAAACAAAGATGGAGACTCTTTTTTCTAGGAGGAAGCTGAGGAATGAAGAACTGGTGGAAGGGCAGGTTGAAGAGCATTGGGGAGGACTACAGACTGATTTAACAGAATGAGCAAATGCCTGGAGGCAAGAGAGCATGGAGAGTTTAAGGGATTAAATGAAATTCATTATGGCTGGATGATAAATGTCAAGGAGAGGATAGCAAATGGCTGGGGAGGGAAGCATGGGCCAAATTATGCAAGACCTTATAAATCATGTTAAGGAGTTTGAGCTCCATTAGGACTTCATCAAATGGTCTGTCCCTTTCAAAGTTGTAAGCCAAGGAATGACTTGATCAAATTTGCGCTTTAGGGTGTTATGAAGCACGGTTTGGATGTGGCAATGCTGGAAACAGCAAGGCCAGCCAATGAGCTGTTGCAGGACTTTAGTTATTATGGAGATGTTGTAAAGTTAATATTTTTACATTAAAACATACATGGAAATATTGTGAAGAGGGCAAAATTCACATGAATTTTTAACGTAAACCACTTGACTTCAAAGAAATTTCATTCTTGCAGCACAATCCTCAAATCTCTCCCTCCAACCCCTCACCACACCTCCCCTCTCTTCCACCCGACCCCCCACCCTGTACCACCCCTACCCCAAGTATATTCTGCTCTGCTCTAAGGAGTTCACCAGTAGACAGAGCTGCAGAAAAGAAGCACAAGTATTTTGTATAATACAGTAGCCGAGCTATCATCTTAAAGCAGAACATGAGACAGAAGCTTGCATGAAGGCAGTTTATTCGGGAATGACCTCAGGAAGCAAGAGTGAGGGACAGGAGAGTGAAACAGGGAAGGAAAGCACTTATGAGAATGCACTTTTCAATTTGGTCGAAGCTCTTGAGGTACCTAATGAAATGCAGCTCAGAACTTTCCCCTATGGAGATGAAATAGGAAGCACATTTATTATCCATCACCCATTGTTCAGGGTGGCAATTCTGTGAGTGAGTGCCTGGCAGGCTACCAGGGACAGCCATGCTGAGGAGCTCTAGAGCAGGCACCAGGCCCAAGGAGAGGCACCAGCAAGCTGTGCTTGTAGGAAGGTGGTTGAAGCTCACATAGAAGCCATTGCCACAGTCAAAACCAGAGTCACGTGTGGAGCTGTGATTTGTCATAGTACTTGCTGCTATCAAAGGTTATTTTTTTAATTGGATTTCACATGTGTGTACTGCCTCTCTCACCCTTTAGGTGGCAAGATCAAATTGTCTTTTTTTTCCTGCCCATCACTTCAGCCCTAGAACGCTACTTGCCTCACATTAAGTGCTTAAACATTTTTAAATTGGAGTGACTGTGAAGTCCTAAATACCTGCGATGTACAAGGGTGCCTTTTAAAGACAGTGGTCCCACCCAACTAGGTTTTTTGGTTTTTCCCTACTTTTATTGCTGCGGTTCACCCCTTGTGCTGCTTGGGAGCATAAGGGGTGCTTAGTCTAGCTTTAGCAGATTGACCAAAGACCATTGCAAGGGCTGGAAGGTAATCCTATACACGGATCAAAAGAAACCTCAGCCACCAGTAAGTATCCTGTTCTGTAGAGTTACTCCACCTTGGATGACTCCAAAATAATCAATTAAATCCTAGTCTTTGGAAAATCTTCATCCTTCAAGTGGAGCAAAGGAAAACGGCTTCACTCGGCACCACGATTCCCCCTGGCTGATCCTGAGCTGCTTCTGCCTGTCTCAGAGACGGGAAGCCTGAAACCAGTGGTAGGTGTGCTGATGACACGGAAATGGCCCTGCGGCAAAATCCCCACCTGTCCTCAATAGGTCCACCAACAGGTTTGCTACAAATTGTTTCTTACAAGGAGTGAGAGCTTGTATTCTGTTCACAGAGATCATTAGAGATCACATCCTAACCTTCAGATGCATATCAATTGCCGACCAAATTTAAACTCTAGAATTAGAAGGAGAGTTAGAAATAGCTTTTGTTGACTGTCTTTTTCCTCCCCCTACTGCCCCCTGTATTTGGCCAAGAAGAAATTAAGACTCAGGAAAATGAAGTGACTGCTCTAAATTACCCAGCTATTTTGTGACAGAAACAAAATGAGAGACATTCTGTGTGGCAAAGTTTTTTGTTGGGTTTTTTTTTTTCAGAGCAATTCAGTAGAGTGTGGGTTACTGATAATGCTAAAGTGGCAGGTTTGATTTTTGTGTATAAGCCATGGATTCTTCCCTCCTTCCACCGACCTCCCTAAAACACATAAACAAGCCTGAAAATGCCTTGAGGGTTAGAAATGTGTCTTTTATCCAGTGCCTGGCATGTTGTAGGGTCTCAAAAAATATTTGTTGTAAAATGAATTTCTGTGGCTCTGGTATTAGTCATCCTGAAGGAGGATAATAACCTTTTTCCCCCAAATACATTTTTCTCTGCTATCCTGGTTACTTTCTCCTGTCTTTGTTTATAGTCAATCAATATCACTATTAAGGTGCCTCTAGCCTGGTTGTATTCAGGTGTGGAGCCTTGTCTGTTGGACAACCCGACTTACCACAGAGATACCAAACACCCTTTCAAAATCTATTACTGGGTCAAGCCTCAACTCTACTACTTTAAAAATCATTTCTTCAAGGTTTAGTTTGAAGGTTTCTTTCTCTCCATGTCAGCAGGACAGCTGTGAATTTCTTATTTTCAACAGGCCCTTCTTTGAGTAATGGTGACCCAGTAAGAGGGATTTTCACGTACACTTTCAGAGTTTTTCCTTCAGAGGTTTAAGCTTTCTCCTATTAATCTAATCCCATTTTTTTTCTCAGTTTCTGTAATTGTCATTAGTGCCTTGACTAATGGGCAGCCTAGGTCTACCCATACAAAGGAGACAAAACTAAACAGAGAATTTCATTGCAAGATAAAAAATTACATTTCTTTTTAAATGTTTTTTCTTGCTAAGGATAGCCTGCATTGTCAGGTGCTGCAGAAGCTATGTCACCAAGGAGTATGTTTAATAGCATAATTTTAAAATAATACCCTGGATTGGTATAACTCTGAATTTAGAGTTTGTACATTTTCTTAGATGTTGATTCATTTGTTTCCCCTGATAGTTCTAGGAAATAAACAAAGCTGGGGTATTCCCTCCTTGAGAGATATGGAAAGGTAAGGCTCTCCCAAGTTTGTTAATTCACTGGGAAAACAAGGATTGAGGGATTTGAGAGGATGTAGAGTGTTGGGACTAAGGGAAATATGACACAAAAAAAAGCTGTTCTGCCAACTTCTAGTTAGGAGGAACCAAGGCCATTCTTGGGGAAAAACATAGTGGCATCAAATACAAGGAATGAGACAAGAATACAAAGAGAACATAGTTGATACTAAAGAAATCAAAAGTTAAATAAGATATAAATAACAGAGCCAAAAAAAAAAAAAAAGGTTATTTTGACTCAGCCAATATAATGAATTGGTACCAAAGGACAATCTTAGTTGCCAACAGCAATGTCATATCTATCTATGTATTCGATGAAGAGATAGCTCTCTGGTAAATATCTTTCAATTTGTTCCATTGAAGAAAATCTAGGAGCAATGGCACTATTTATGTTGCTGAACAAATCTTTGTTGAGGAACTACCATGAGTAGGCACTGGGTATGTACTGTGCTGGCTCAAAGAAGAGTTAGAGACGGTCATGCCCTTGAGAACACATAACCATAAAGAGAGAAAAGTAGAAGCTAAGTATAAAATATGGCCATTATTGAGCATTTTATTAAGAAGCACTGTTTTAAGCTCTTTATATTAAGTATTGTGTAGAAGGATATTAAAAGAGATCAGTGGGACGGGAGGGACTTTGTAACTATTTATGGTGATGAATGTTAACTAGAATTTTTGTGGTGATCATTTTGCAATGTATACAAATATTTAATCATTATTTATATTAATTATATGTCAGTCATACCTCAATTAATAAGAAAGATCACTGGAGACCATAACTGCCTAGGTGATTAGGGAAGAAGGTACAGGCTTGAAAGTGTGGGTAGAATTTCCAAAGATAGGAAGGATACGTTAGAGCATTCCACTCAAATAAATGGTGCCAAGAAAGCAAGGAGGGAAAATACACTACGGCACGTAGAGGAATAAGCTGAGTGTCAGCTGTGACTGGCGAAGAGATGTATTTTAGGGAGCAGGGGTTAGTGCATCAACTTCAGTACAGGGCAAAGAGTTTGGTTTTTATGTATAGGCACTGGGAAACCACTGAAGGTTGTTGAGTGCAGACTCGTATGATAAAAATAGGTTAATCTAGAAAATGGAGAGTAGCTGGGGGAATATCAGTTAGATAGCCATGACAATAGCTCAGCCCCCGCCCCATAAAAATACCAACCAAGGACAATGTAAGGGAAAAGAAAGGAGGGATTCCAGAAGATAGTCCTATGTACTTGAAGTTGTAGATAACCCAGATTCTCATCTCTGCTAAAGGTCCTATTGTGATGCATTTTGTTGCAATAACTGACATATCCTTGGAGATGCTCCAAGCATAACTGAGGAGGCTCTTTGACTGTTATAGGCAACAAAATTATGCTTCTAGGGTTCAAATACACCTCCCTAAGGGTAAACTGTGATCTAAGCTGTGAAACCAGTTACATCCAAAATTCACAGATTTCTGACCAGAATGCTTATAGAAATCATTCTTTAAGATGAGGAGAGACATTTGTTATGTAACAAAAAAAGGACACATATGGGCTTCCCTGGTGGCGCAGCGGTTGAGAGTCTGCCTGCCGATGCAGGGGACGCGGGTTCGTGCCCCAGTATGGGAAGATCCCACATGCCGTGGAGTGGCTGGGCCCATGAGCCATGGCCGCTGAGCCTGCGCGTCCAGAGCCTGTGCTCCACAACAGGAGAGGCCACAACAGTGAGAGGCCCACGTACCGCAAAAAAAAAAAAAAAAAAAAAAAGACACATAATGTTGAAGTAGTATTTTGAAATTTTTGGATGTGATTCATAGCTTAGTAAAATCTTAATGTCTGATAGATAAGGCTAAGAGAACACTGCTTGTGAAGGAAAGTGTGTTTCTAAACTCTTCAAGAGTATTATGCAACTTTTGGTTTCTACAATGGAATTTTCTTTCTCTTTCTCCTTTACCTTCTTCTTCTCTCAGTAACCCAGAAAGGGGCAATCTTCCTGCTGCATGGCAAGGGAACAGAGAGGAAAAACAGTACATGTAGAGGGTAGCTACAAGTGTACCTAACTCAAGACAACTTCTATAGGCAACCAATAGAGTGAGTGTTCCCGTTTCTCAGGACCTGATTCCCTCTAGTCAGTTATGCCAATGCACAGAGCAGATAATACCACAATGAAAAACAACCACGTGTATGTATAAAATAGATAACTGATAAGAACCTGCTGTATTAAAAAAAATAAATTTAAATAAACAAAAACAAAACAAAAACCAACCATGTGGTTGAAAGAGCTTATATGTGCCAGACCAAGCACTTTGCAGATTTGCAGTCTTTGATAACCCTTATAACATAATTTTTTCTTTATCCATTTGTCTGTTGATGGACACTTGGGTTGCTTCCATATCTGGGCTATTGTAAATGATACTTCTGTGAACATGGGGGTGCATGTATCTTTTTGAATTAGTATTATATTTTTATTTTTTCTGGATATATACCCAGGAGTGGAATTGCTAAATCATATGGTAGTTCTATTTTTAGTTTTTGGGGGAACCTTCATACTGTTTTCCATAATGGTCGTACCAATTTACATTCCCACCAACAACATACAAGGGTTCCCTTTTCTCCACATCCTCTTCAACATTTGTTATTTGTAGATTTTTTGATGATGGCCATTCTGATAGATGTGAGGTGATACCTCATTGTAGTTTTGATTTGCATTTCTCTGATAATTAGTGACGTTGAGCATCCTTTCATATGTCTGTTGGCAATCTGTATGTCTTCTTTGGAAAATGTCTATTCAGATCTTCTCCATAATGGTAAAAGAAATAGGGAGTGCCAAATGCCACCCTTAATAATATACACAGAGCAAGAGCATTAGATGAAAAGGTAAGCATGTGATCAAGAATCACAAGCATTTTAGGAAAAACAATAGACTGAATGGAAAATACAAGAAGAAGAGCTGAAAGTTTAAGAAAGTATGATTCGTAATCTAGTCCAAGGGAGGGTTTAGAAGAAGTATAATTAGTATCCTCAGAGGAATCTGAGGTAAAGAAAATGTGATATATCTATATCATATATAATTACATATTATTGTATAATTATATATTTATATATAATATATATTATATAATTATATAGTAGTGTATATACTATATAAATTAATATAAAATAATATGCTATATTAATATAGCACATTAATATTTATAAGACAAATGCTGCGTGATTTCATTTATACGCAGTATCTAAAACTAGTCAAACTTATAAAAGCAGAAAATAGAATGGTGGTTGCCAAGGGCTGGCAGGGAAATTGAAAGTTGTTCAATGGGTATAAAGTTACAGCTTTACAAGATGAATGAGTTCTAGAGATCTGCTGTACAACATGGTGCCTATAGTAGACAGTACAGCTTTGGGCACTTAAAAACATCTTAAGAGGGTAGATCTCATGCTGAGTGTTCTTACCACACACGCAATAAAAAGGCAAAGGGACACAAGAAAACTCTGGGAGGTGATGGATGTGTTTATTACCTTGATTGCAGTGGTGGTATCACAGGTGTATGCATACATCCGAACTCATCAAATTGTACGTATTAGATGTATGTAGTTTTTTTGTATCAGAAATACCTCAGAGCTGTAAAAAATTAAAAAGTGCAAAGGCATCAATTTTTATAGGATTAACTATGTATTGTTATGCTAGCATCTTGCTCATAAGCAATCATTAAACATTTGTTCCTCTAATATGAGCAGATCTTACAAAGTTTTCAGCTGCTTGCTGTAATTGGGTAGTACCCTCTCCTGTCTTGATTTTCTGTCTGTGACTGCCTACCTCACTGCTTCTTTCTGGTTCTCTCAATGAAATGGCACCTAAAGAAAAAAATTGCTTCTTTTGTCTGCTGCTGGCTTGTTCACAGTGGGGCTCTTGATTTGAACAAACCTGAAGATGTCAGGCTGTATAAACACTCAGGGAAACATATGTTCACAGAGGTTCCTGCTCTAGAAAATTATACACTACTTTCAAAATGCTTTGCCACATTTAAAAGTGTAATTATACCCTTCTTCTTAATGACTGACATGACATATGTTTACACGTGTTTTAGCTGACTTATGACAGTACACAGTAGTGTGTTATGCATTTGGTGGCAACATCTAAAATTTCATCGGAAAAACATGTGAAGCTGTCTGTTGTTGCCCATGTGTTTTAGAATAAAAAAATGCAACTTGCAAGTTTCACAGTACTTTTTAGTCTTTGCATAGTCAGTTAATTATCACTTTCCCTTGTTGCGTGCATGAACTGTTTGCTCAACTGCCCTGACCATGTTTCAGACTTCCTTGTTTTTCTGTGGTTGTTTCCATTTTAGTTGGGCTTTCTAGAGCCGTACTGTCCAACAGAAATTACTGTAATGATAAAAATGTTCTATATCTGCATTGTTTAGTATGATAACCACTAGCCACATGTGTACAGGAAAATTGGCTGCTGCAAATGAGGAATTGAAATTTTAATTTTATTTACTGTTAATTAATTTAAATTTAAATAGCCATATGAGGCAAGTAATGCTGTTCCAAATAAATATATTGTGAGCCACACATGAGATTTTAAATTTTCTAATAGCCACGTTAAAAAAACAAAACTAAAAAGAAAGCAAAATTAAATTTTAAAAATATATTTTATTTAACCCAATAAACCCAAAATAGTATCATTTTAACCTAGAGTAGTCAAATTCATCGAGAGAGAAAGTAGAATGGTGATTGCCAAGGGCTTTGTGGGAGGGGGGAATGGGGAGTTATTGTTTAATGGATACAGAGTTTCAATTTTGCAGAATTAATAAGAAGTGTTCTATGAATGGATGATGGTAATGGTTGTACAACAGCGTAAATGGACTTAATGCCACTGAACTGTACACCTGAAAATGGTTAAGATATGTTATGTGTATTTTATCATAATTTTAAAAATTGAAAATAAATTATCATTTCAATAATTTTCCAATACAGAATATTTGTAATGTGATACTTTATGTGCTTTCTTACTAAGTATTTAAAATCTGGTGTTTATTTTGCACTTACAGCATATCAGACTAACTTATATTTCATCCTATTTAATAACTGCCAGTGGCTAGTGGGCATTATATAGGACAGAACTGGTATAGAGAAAGAAAATAATCAAAAACATTATTAATTAACTTTCTGCTCTTCCTACACTCCAGTTGGGACCCAATAATTTTTAACCTATAGAATTGTTAACCTATAGAATATAGATTCATCAACTACAACAACCGTTACTACTCTGGCAGGAGATGTTGATAGTAGGGGAAGCTGTGTGTTGTGTATGGCAGGGGCAGGAAATATCTGGAAACTATATACTTTCTGTGCAACTTTTCTATGAACCTAAAACTGCTCTAAAAAATAAAGCCTATTTTTAAAAAAAGGAAAGAAAGGAAAAGGAAGGAAATTCTGAGGTATGCATGCGTCTTGAAGACATTAGGCTAAGTGAAGTAAGCCACTTGCAAAAGGGGACGTATTGTATGAGTCCACTTCTATGAGATAGCTACAGTAGTCAGATTCATAGAGACAGGAAATAGAATGGTAGTTTCTAGGGCCTGGAGCGAGAGGGGAATGGGGAGTTATTTTTTGAGGATGGATTTTTCAGTTTGGGAAGAGAAAAAGTTCTGGAGATGGATTATGGTGATGGTTTAAAAACAATGAAAATGTACTTAATACCACTGAACTGTACACTAAAAATGGTTAAAATGGTAAATTTTACATTGTGTTTGCTTTACCAGAATAAAAAAAATGTTTAAAAGGGGAAAAAAAAGGTGACTCCTGATCTTTCCCCAAACCTGCCCATTCTTCATCAACTTCCCCAAAGAGCACCTACTTTAATCTTAACAAACTAACAAAGTGTTCACTCTTGATTCATCCCTTTCCCTCTCTCCCATCTACAACCCGGGAGAAAATCCTTCAATTCTAATTCTAATACATATCCTCATTTTGTCCACATCTGTCCATTATTATCATTACCTCAAGCTTACTCCCATCTTGGGACCTTTCTACTTATTATTTTCTCAGCCCAGTAGACTCTCTGCTGACCTTCTTGAAGTGACTGGCCTCTTCCTGACATTCAAGCTGTATCTTTCAGGACACTTCCTCAGAAAAGTCTTCCCTAACCACTTCCTAATGTAGCCACTCAGTTTCAGTGTTTTGCAGAGTACTTATAACTTTCTGTACACATTTCTTTGTTTTGTCTTTCCCTCCACCATAATATGAACTCCATGGGTTCCAGGACCTTTTTGATCTTGCTTATTTCTCCCTGTCTAGTTCAGTGCCTGGTACATATTTGGCACTCAACACACATTTCTTAAATAAACAAATGAACGAAACTGCCTGAATTCTTGTTTCCTTGCTGTGAAAGTGGATAATTATAATATCAGTCTCATAGGCTGGTTTTGAGTATTAAATAAAATAATGTCTGTTCACGTGTTTAGGACAGTGTCTAAAGCACAAGCAGCATACAGCAAAGGTTAACTGTTATTGTCGTGACTATTAATAGCATCACTAGGCAAATTATAGGGTGATCCTGGTGCCTTGGGGCATTGCTAGTACTAGTTATCTTATTACTTGGGAAGCAGAGAAATGACAGCTAAAGGAGAACCTCCTTGCCCTATAGAAGGTAACAGAATATTTCTAGTAAGAAAATCGGTGTTTGAATATTCAAGCCAGTTGCATGAAAATTTTATTGGCCAAGGAGAATTGGTTGGATATGGAGGAGGTATATTTTTGTTACATGAAATTTCACAAGCAAGGGTGTCCTGTCTGGATATCAGTCATGGATCAATAGAGTGCTTGAAAGCTTAGAGTGCATTTTACATACATTATCCGACTCTTCCCCTCACAATAATGCTGTGAAGAAGCTAAGATAGATACTAATAGTCACTTCTAAAGAAGCACCTTGAAAGATTAAGGACATACAGCAAGTAGGCCAAAGCCAAAACTTGAATCCAAATTGTACATCTCTAGTCTTTAATATTATTAATATCAAAATAATGTGCAGTTTTTAATAGGGAACATTGAAACACTCAGATTTATATACAGTTTGGATGTAATCATTTGGTATTCTCTCAAGACAGATTAATTTAAAAAAATAAGATATCAAAATTCAATTTTGTCTAGTTCTAAAAAGAAATCATAGAGAATTCCTAATATTCAAAATTGTCCATATGAGTTTGAAGGATTTCAGATTGCTATTTGGGGCTAAAAAATCCTCTTCCTTATATTGAGCCAAAAATCCTCATGTAAAAATATCAGTTACTCAAGCTGTACTTGTTATACAAGTTTTTTTCCTCTCCCTTAAGATTTCTTATAAAGTTGCTCATCTTCTCTTGAAAAGAACAAAATCCTGGATTACATCAGTTCACCCTGGCAAAAAGAAAAATGAGAAGTTTCATAATGTTAACAGAAATGAAATCTTTCACTCCATTTATATATTTCACTTAAGACAGAGCACTTTAAAAATTTAAGGTGTTGCAAATTTTATAAAAAATAGAAACATGAATGAAGTAATTTTCTCTTTAGTTTGTTAAAAGCATTTAATTTAAAAAAAGCTCATTTGGTTGATAATTTGGTTTTATGCCCAGTATACCATTCCATAATGATAGCAGCTGAAAAGATAGATAGAGGGAAAGAAGGGATGAAAATTGGAATAGAAAATGACAAGGGTGATCTAGACAGTCTGGTTATCCAGGAGGGGATTGCCTTAGGTAACTGTGGAAGAACCAGAAATATAGAGAAAAGAAAAGCCAAGTAGAGATGGACAGCCTTAGTTGAGAAGGACAGTAACTTGAACATAATTGAGGCAGTAGGAATTAAAGGTAGAAGGTGGCATGCCAGTTATGTAACGGGGGCGGGGGGTGGGTAGGGTGGGCAGGAAACAAAGAACAGATCAAGTAAGAAGGCATGTAACAAGTGAAGTTAGGACAGGGATTCAGGATCCTATGTGTGTGAAGGGGGCATGTAATGGTCCATGTACTTCTAGCATTAGTGGAAACATCATAAAAGTACTGTGCTAGCCTGCATTCAGGTGTGAGAAAAACATATTCTTCATATTTGTAGAGAAACTTTATTCCCATTGCCATAATTTAATAATGTGATAAACAATGTTACATTTTAAGCTACTTAGTAGCAAGGGTTATTATGTGCATATATTTCATTAACTTATTTTTTAATTATAAAAGTAATACCTCTTCACTATATAGAGCCTAGAGATATTTTTTAATTAAAAAGAAAACAAATGCTATATACAACCCCAGCATGCAGAAAAAAGGCATTCTTAACAAATTGCTGAGATATGTGCATAGAAATATATGCATACTTACACTTAGTCTGTGTGATCACATAAATTGTTTTTTGATACTTTTAATAAAATTTTCATGGTGTAATATATGACTCTACATATAATTAATAATTTTTCAAAAGTATGATTTTAAAGGCTGCATAATATTCTACTAAAATATTTTAGACTTTTATATCGTTTTCATTTTTTGACATGGAATCTAGCAATGACCGATTTTATAAATAAATGTCTATCTCTGTGCCTTTAAATGACATTATTGGGTTAAGCTTTTTGAAGCCCCTTGACATATAGTTAAATTGGCTTTCAGAAAATTATGTAAATATCCACTACTTACACCGTGAAACTTGGGAACAGAATGAATTCGGGTAATGGATGTTCTTTGCTATCTGAACTCTCACTATTAGAATTTAGGAATTAAATAACAAAGCATTCTTGCACATATATTTTCAGAAACTTGGAATTACATTATGAATGCTGTTTTATATCTTTATTTTTCTTTTACAATTATATAGTAAAGTGACAATTACAATGACAGCAGATTTTTATTAGCAACAACAGATGCCAGAAAAGAATGAAGTAATATCTTCAAAGTATTGAGGAAAAATATACTGTCAAGAGAATCACATATTCAGCTGAAGTGTCATTAAGAGTGAAGGCAAAATAATGACCATTTGTTTTTCATACTTGAAAAAAATTTCCTACAAACCCTGCAAATATCCTAATATAATGAATATACCTTTGCAAAAAAGAATAATAGAAAACAAATGGAATGTATAAAACAATGATAAGCATGAACATTTGAAAATGTTTCTAAATCTAATTGATTATTGACTAAAAGTAACAATAGTTTTACATATTTAAGAGGTAATACTAGGTAATATGAAAAAGCCTAAATTGTAAAGCCAACTACATATTCCAGATAAATACAGCAAACATCTTTTAAGATACATAGTAGAATTCATAAATAGGAATAATTTCCAGGGACCAAAACCAAAATGGAAACAAGAGCCTGAAGATAAGTACAATGTTTTAGAAGCAATGACAAGAAGCAGGGTGTGGTTTCTAAAGACTTAATTATGTGTAGAAAGGGACAGGAGATGAGGAATTGGTCAGAAAAAAAAGGAAAACTCCCATAAATCTAGAGAATGTCCTCTCAGTAAAAAAGGAAGGCTGAACAATTCTACCCATTGCTGACTCAGAAAGACATTGAAAAAGTTTGTCTGTCATGATGGGGTTCTAAGTAGGGGGCAAAAATCTCCCATAAGATTTTATAACCAAGGACCTACCATCATGTGATTTTGAGATAAAAATTTAATGTGGAGGAATTCCCTGGCGGTCCACTGGTTGCGACTCTGCATTTTCACCGCAGAGGGCCTGGGTTCGATCCCTGGTCAGGGAACCAAGATCCCACAGGCCATGTGGTGCAGCCAAAAAAATAAAATAAAATAAAACCTTGCTTTACAGCAAAACAAAACAACAACAACAAAAAACTTAATGTGGAGTCCAAAGTCTAAGAAATTAACCCACCAAAAGTGTCCTAGGCTTGTAATACCCCTGGACCATTTGAAAAAATTAAATATAAAACTGTTCTAGAGGGCTACACCCTAACACTCCTCACAAAATCTTACTTGATGAAGCCTTACTAGAGAAGAGCTTACTATCTAGTATCACAAAACATGAGCAAAAACAAGTCACCTCAAACAAAAGGAAGTAAACACGAATAGCAGGATTAGACCCCTTAAAATGTCACATAGGAGAGCCTATGAAGTATATATGTAAAAAAGATTAGTGTTATGAAACAAGGACAAAAACATAGAAAAACATGAGACTCTATAAATAAAGCACGAGTTATTTTTAGAAATGAAAAGTATAATTTATGAAATAAACTTCCATGAACAGTTTAAACTTTGAACTGTCAGGTTGAATTTTTTAAGAGATTAACATATATGAAAGATATATAGAGAAAACTTATTATATTTTAATGAAATTTTTTAGTGGACAAAACAGAAAGAATTGGAGAGAAATGATAAAAGTGATTATTTTCTAGAGTTGAGAAAAGTCATGGATAAGTGTATTTAACCAGCACAGGTATTCCTTAGTGTAATAAAAGTAAATGTACTCCTAGACTCACTCTGCTTTGTAACATAGACTGAGAGAAAATCTTAAAAGTAACACCAGAAAAAGAGATTCCCCTCAAAGGGCAACAGTTTGTCAGAAAACAGACAGAGGAAGTTCAACTAGACGCCAGAAGATAATGAAATTATACCAAAAGATGGTGAGGAAAAATAACCTATAATCAAAATGCTATATCCAGCTAAGCTATCAAGAACAAGGCTAAAATAAAAAGAAGCGAAACAACTATCTGTAGTGAGGTGGATGGACCTAGAGTCTGTCGTACAGAGTGAAGTAAGTCAAAAAGATTAAAACAAATGCCATGTGCTAACACATATATATGGAATCTAAAAAAAAAAAGGTTCTGATAAACCTAGGGGCAGGACAGGAATAAAGACACAGACGTAGAGAATGGACTTGAGGACATGGGGAGGGGGAAGGGTAAGCTGGGACGAAGTGAGAGAGTAGCATGGACATATATACACTACCAATGTAAAATAGCTAGCTAGTGGGAAGCAGCTGCATAGCACAGGGAGATCAGCTCGGTGCTTTGTGACCACCTAGAGGGGTGGGATAGGGAAGGTGGGAGGGAGATACGAGAGGGAGGGGATATGGGGATATATGTATATATATAGTTGATTCACTTTGTTATACAGCAGAAACTAACACAACATTGTAAAGCAATTATACTCCAATAAAGATGTTAAAAAAAAAAAAGAACAAGGCTAAATAAAATCATTTTCAGGCAAACACACACTAAAAGGACATTACTAACAACAGACTTGGGGAAGGAATTACAAAAATTATATATTTCAGGAAGAAAGAGATTGGACCCAGAAAGAATTGAGTTTCAAGAAAAAATGGTTATTAAATAAACTGTTAAACATTGACAAGTCTAACAAACTTTGTATAGAATAATAATATTAAATAATTTGAGAGTTATTAATCAAGATGGAACTAAAATATTGGAGACAATATTATTTAAGGCTAGAGTGAGTGAGGGAAAGAAAACTTCTTAAGTCTTATATTTAGAATTTAAGTATACTAATTAACTTCTTTATGTGAATGTTAAATATGTATATTAAAGTGTCTAAGGTTATGTTTAAAGGAGTAGATATGTCTTGTATAACTTCTAAACCACAGCTGACATTAGAGTGAAAAAATCAAGAAAAATACAGAAAATAAAAAATTACTGAAAATCAGGTTATAAATGAGGAAAGATACATGAAAGGAAAGATATCATGAAAATGCATGATAATATAGGAAGCACTAAATAAAAATGATAGAAATAAATCTAAAAATATCAATTTCACAGTAAATGTCTTTTAACTCACCAGTTAAAAGGTGGCTATTCTCAGATTGGATAAACATGTACACGTACATAAAATTTTGCTATGTGCTGTTCATAATAGAAGCACATGAAGCATAAGAACACAGAAAAACAACAAGACCTTGAACTGTATAAAGCAACAGCTGACTAAATTAAAGAAGCAAATTCCCAATAATAGTGAAAGATTTAAAAATTTCTTTTACAGAAACCGATAGAGGAAGCAGACAAAAAATATTAAGTATACAGTGTGGGTAACATAATTAGTAGGCTGATCTGCTAAGTGTGTTTAGTTGATTTACAGAGTTAAAATATAAGAGAATTATGTTTATGAACTTGGGATCATAAAGAGCTTTTTAAATGAATTTCAAAAAGTGGAAATTGTTTGAGAAAGACTGATAATTTGACCAAATCAAAATATTAAATTTCTATGAAATAAAGGAAACCATAATATAATAAAAATGTAAAGCATGGAAAATGGTGAAAAAATATATTTGCAAAATGTAAAGCATACAAAGAACTAGAAGTAAAAAGCAAATACAAAACATCAAAGGAAAACTAAGAAAAAGAAAAGAAAATGGATAAATGGTTTATATATACAAAATTCAAAGAAGACACCCAAATGGATAATAGAGATATAAAAATTATCAAAAGCTAGCAACCATAGAAGTGAAATTAAAACAACATAGTCTCCAGGATAGCCCCATCATCTTGGCAAAATTTTATTAATGTGATAATACCAACTGTTATCAAGGATGGAAAGAAAAAGAGAATATTCAAGTGTGGCTGCTAAAAACATACACATCAGTTTAGCAAATCTAAAAAAGCTGACCAAATTCTCCCTTTACGCCGTAAGTCCTTTTCTAGGTATACATCTTAGAGCGACAGTTTTCTAAGTGTGGTCCACAGACCCTGAGATCCTTTCAGGGTGTCTGCAATCAAAACTACTTTTATAATAATTAGTAAGCCCTCATTTGTTTTTTTGTCTGTATAGATGTTTGCATTGGTGGTATAAAAGCAATGAAAGATAAAACTGCTGATGCCTTAACACAAATCAAGGCAGAAGCATCCAAATGTATTGTGGTTACTGTATTCTTCACCACTAGGCACTCAGTTAAAAAAGAAAAAGCTAGTTTCACCAAAGAATGTCCTTGATAAATCAGTGAAAAGTATTAAATTTCTTAAATCTTGACTCTTGAGTGCACATCTTTTTAATATTCTGTGTGATAAAATTGCAGTTAAGCATGAAGTATTTCTGCTGCACATTGAAGAGCAAAGAACAACACGTGTGATTGAGTTATGAGCAGAAATAGCTGCTTTTTATTTATGGAACACCATTTTTACTTGAAAGAATGACTGACAGACAAACTACAGTTATTCAAGAGGGTATCTGGCAGTCACTTTCATGGAAGTGAATTTCAACAAAGAGAGTTTGCTGATTCAAGGAAAACAATGGATAATATTTGTTCCAATGGTAAAATTTAAATTTCTAAGCAAAAATTAGAATTTTGGAAAACTTGTATTAGCTACTGTGAGCTTAAGAGCTTCCTAATATTTAAAAACCTTTCCTGATGAGACTGTTATGACTTATTGTTCATTATGAATTCTATATCTATTAAATTATAAAACTCAAAATTCATGATAGTAACTGCCACTGGAGAGGGAGAGAAAAGGCAGTATGAGTGAGGGGTTTCAAATTAAAATATGTTATGTACATGAGAAAATGAAAAGAATTTTATAGGAAACCTTTTTCTTCTTTTCTGTAGGGCATATTTAAATATATTCTATTATATTTTCTTTTTTTTTTAGTAATTTACACTAAAATGCTTTAACATCAATCTTTATTGCAGCTGTCATTGTTGTCTTAGAATGAATTCCTCTTTTAGGAAGTATTGTGGATTTGACTATGGTTCTTGACATATTTTACCCAACACAAAGCTTTTATACATATATTACAAGCAGTACACTAAGAATGCCTGCTTCTAGGCACACTTGCCAAGTCTGTATATTTTTACAAATTTCTTGCCAGTTTCATAGGAAAAAGTAGCACATGATTGTTTTGTTTTAATTACTATTTTGGTGATCAGTAGTGAAGTCTAGGAATGGGAAAAACACAAATGATAAAAGGAGTATTTCCGCTTTAGAAACCAGGAAATAGCATGCTAGTCCTGTCTCTGGAGAATTCACTGCACACTTGGACAATGGTAAGAGCAAAAAGAGAACTATAAGCCTGTGCTCTTGAGTCACAGAGCACTGGGAGAGGTTGCTTTCATGGTTTCCCAGTCCACCGTTTCTCACATGTGGTGTTGGGGAGAAGTGACTCTTCAACTTCACAGTGATTTACTCTGTTCAGTTTGTAAGAGAGGCAACAAATACAGGAAACCAAGAAGTTCCCAAATATGTGTATTTGCATTCCCATATCTATATGCACCCAAAAAATCATCTACTTCATATGTTCCCATTCCTTAATTCATCCAGATTTCTACTTGTTCCCTCCTTTGGAGACATGTTACATGATAGGTCTGTATTTGTTCCCACTGTAGGGTCCTTTCAATAGCTATCATTGTTATATGGGGAGGGTTTTTTAGTGACCTAGGCTTGCTTTGGTACCTCTGAAGTTCTTTGTGGTGATGACTCTCATGCTAGTTGATATTCTTCCAGGCCATATGATGTCCTCTGAGATCAAGACCATGCTGAAAGCCAACAATGCCCTTTAAGTTATCATTTCTTGATGCTATACAGGGTGAAACTTGTCTATTTGTTTCCCATGATCCTGTCCTTCTGGTGGTAGCTTCTGTCAGAACCCTGTTTTAGTTCTTTATACTTATTCCCTTTTAGAACAAAGAGTCAGTATTAAATAATTTCATATTTTTGTCTATCATTTCAATTTATATTTCCTTTTTCATATTTGGACCAATTTTTACTGCACCTTACATTCTTTTCTTCCTGATTTTTAAGGGCTCTTTACATCTTTATATATATGTATATATATCTCACAGGAATCTCAAACCAAGTTAATTTGTCAAATTTGTGGCATGTTGAAAATTTCCTTTAAGTTTCTTTATGATCTTCCTTTTGCATTCAGAAGTTTAAACTTTATATATAGACATATCAGTTTTTTAAATGTGTGGCTTCTTCCATTGCTTTATTTTTTTTTCCCTTGCAAGACTACTCAGGGTTTGTCTGTATCTTCTAATTTTCTTTGTTTTCATTTTTGTACTTGACTCCTCAAGTCATGCAGAATTTATTTAGTATATATTGTAAGGTGTGAACCTGTCTTCATTTTTTTTTCATATTCTGCCTAATTTTGCCAGGACAAATAAGTCAAGGGGAAAAAGAAGATTGATTTTCTCACTCAATTATGATACCACCTCTATCATGCATTTAATTTTTACATGGAAAGTCATTTGGATTTTCGGCTCTTAATTCTTATTGACTGGCCTCTCTGTGGATTCCTGAATAACTAATACACTGTTCTGATAATTGTACTTGTAAGTTTTATCACTTGCAGGCAATATTCCCTCTGTTTGCCCAGTTTTTTCCAGAAAATTTCTTCTTAGTCCTACCTGTTTATTTTTATAAATGTACCTCAGAATCTCTTCTATGAAATTTTCTGGAATTTTATTTGGAATTGCATTGATGACAAATTAATTTGAAAATATTTAGTGACATTCCTATTTCTGTTCAGGAACTTAGCCTATATCTTTAATAATTTCCTTATTTCTTACATAGTAGAGTTACTTCATATAATTCTTGTTGATACTCTGCTACCTTGTTATCGCTGTTAATATGATAGGATATTTTGACTTGTATGTTCCAACTGGTATATATAAAAGCTATTAATTATTGTACATTTATTTGCATTAAGCCCATATTAAAACATTTTTTTCTAATAGTTTTTCCCCCATGATTCTTCTGGCTTTTCTAGATAGATAATTTTATGATCTACATATAATGATACAGTAAAAGCTATATCTATTTCTTTGTACCAGTAACAGAATTTTTGGAAATAATTTAAAATAATATGGAAGGTATTGTTTCTAGTTTTAACAGCTTTTTTCCCCCTCTAGAGTAGTTTCAGCAATACAAGTTCTAATACTGGGATGCCCTTCTCATGGCCATGGCAGACATCACTAAATGATCATTGCATTTTGTATTTCTAGTGTTCTCAGTAACTAGAGAACTATATGTATTTAGTATTTATTATTTGGATTGAGTACCTCTACTTTAAATATATAATTCAAATTATGCCATTCCCCATTTTCTGTTACATCATCCCATTTTATTTTCTTCTTAGCACTTACTGCAGTCTAAACCTATCTTATTTACTTATCTGTTTACTATCTGTCTCCTACTTATTTAGGACCACGACCTTATTTGTCCTTATATCCTTAGTACCTAGAATACTACTTGGCATGTAAAGGTATTCAACACATGTTCGTTAATAAATGACTCCCATCAATCAAAGACTATGCCCTCGACTGTCCCTAGTTCTCTTTCCATCTCTAGTCCTGCTTTTACAACACATTTCTTTAGGGGTTAAGCATCTCTGCCTGCCTCCCTGTAATTTGTAGGACATTGTGTCTTAGGTGTTGTTATTTCCAGTATCCATATAAAGAGAATATAAAAGAAAGATGTAGGGATGCTCCTAGTTAAAGCAGAATAGTTTGGCTATACTTGGTGCTGTCTCTTAATCTTGGGGTTAGGGACAAATATATAATAAGCAACGATTTTGCCTATTTTCTTAAGAGATATTAATGCTGTTTATGGATGAATCAGAGAAAAAAGTATATGACTCAGAAAAAAGTTGAATTTTAGAAGTTATTTCTCAATCTATCTTTATAATTAATGACTTTAATAGGAATATCACCTAGATTTTGGCCAATCGTTTTCTCTTATTTGTGGATTGTAATGATGCTGCTATTTCTGTTACTGTTTTTTATTTTGTATGAAACTTCATAACTTTATGCAATATGAAATCAGAAGTTTGCATATAAAGTTTGCATACTCATAGGAACCTAAAGGGCAATGATTTTATATATGTATATATGTGTATACATTTATAAAAATGTGTATTTAGTGAATGCTTTATTGATTAAGCATTTGCACTTTTGAGAATTAAATGAGATCTTATAACAAACTCTGAGGTAGGTATTACTAATATCCTAATTTTACAAAGATTGGCTCTTAAATTCAGAGGATATAAGCAGTGTCTATACATTCATAGCCAGCAAGTAAAAAAAAAAACAAAACAAAACTAAGATTTAATACAGGTATTCTGTCTAAAACATCCATATTTTTACTAACATGTTCTGATTTTCTGTTCTCAGTACTATCATTGTATGGGTAACATCAAAAGAAACAGAAAATACACACACACACACACACACACACACACACACACTTGATTCTTGTTATTTGCAGTAGTTACGTTTTATTAAGTCATTGCAAACACTGAGTTAATGAACGCTGAATCATTGCGTCTACGGGAAATAGAGGGTTAGGTTCCATTTAGCCCCTGGTCACATTTTCATCAACTGGTGAAAACTGATCAATGCATAACCTTGTTTTATGTGCGTTTCTGTTTAAAGACACCTTATTTAATATATGTTGTTTATTTTTTTGGTTTTTTTATTCTTTAAATTATGCATATGTATTTTATTTACACTTTGTATTTGATATATTTCATGAAAAACAATTGTTTTTCCATCTTAACCATTTTTTAAGTGTACAGTTCAGCGGTATCAAATACGTTCACATCGTTGTGCAAAAATCACCTCTGTCCATCCTGATAACTGTTTTCATCTTGTGAAACTGAAGCCCTATACCCATTAAACAATAAATCCCCGTTATTCCATGCCCCCAGCCCCTGGTAACCACCAGTCTACTTTCTGTCTTTATGATTTTGACTATTCTAAGTACCTCATATAAGTGGGATCATACAGTATGTATCTTTTTCTGACTGGCTAATTTCATTTAGCATAATATCCCCAAGATTCATCCATGTTGTAAACATACTGCAGAATCTCCTTCCTTTTTAAGACTGAGCAATATTCCATTGCATGTATATCCACATTTTGCTTATCCGTTCATCCACTGATGGACACTTGAGTTGCTTCCATGGTTTAATTATTATGAATAACGCTGCTATGAACATGGGTGTCCAAATACCTCTTTGAGATCCTACTTCCAATTCTTTGGGGTATATGCGCAGAAGTGGAATTGCTGGATCATATAGTAATTCTATCTTTAATTACTTGAGGAAACACCATACTGTTTTCCATAGTGACTGTACCAATTTCCACCAGTAGTACACCAGGGTCCCAATTTCTCCATGTCCTTGCAAACACTCATATTCTGTTTTTTTGATATTAGCCATCCTAATGGGTATAAGGTGGTATCTCGTTGCAGTTTTGATTTGCATTTCCCTAATGACTGGTGATGTTGAGCATCTTTTCATGTGCTTATTGGGCATTTGTATATCTTCTTTGAAGAAATATCTATTCAAGTCTTTTGCTCATTTTGGATCAGGTTGTTTGGTTTTTGGTTAAGTTTTGCTTTGTTTTTTTCTTGAAATTTGAATTTTATTCTATTTATTTTTTTATACAGCAGGTTCTTATTAGTCATCCATTTTATACACATCAATGTATACATGTCAATCCCAATCGCCCAATTCATCACACCACCACCACCCCCCGCTGCTTTCCCCCCTGGGTGTCCATACGTTTGTTCTCTACATCTGTGTCTCAACTTCTGCCCTGCAAACCGGTTCCTCTGTACCATTTTTCTAGGTTCCACATATATGCATTAATATACGATATTTGTTTTCCTCTTTCTGACTTCCTTCACTCTGTATGACAGTCTCTAGATCCATCCACGTCTCTATAAATGACCCAATTCCGTTCCTTTTTATGGCTGAGTAATATTCCATTGTATATATGTACCACATCTTCTTTATCCTTTCATCTGTCGATGGGCATTTAGGTTGCTTCCATGTGCTGGCTATTGTAAATAGTGCAGCAATGAATATTGGGGTGCATGTGTCTTTTTGAATTATGGTTTTCTCTGGGTATATAGTGGGATTGTTGGGTCATATGGTAATGCTATTTTTAGTTTTTTAAGGAACCTCCATACTGTTCTCCATAGTGTCTGTATCATCTTACATTCCCACCAACAGTGCAAGAGGGTTCCCTTTTCTCCACACCCTTCCCAGCATTTGTTGTTTGTAGATTTTCTGATGATGCCCATTCTAAATGGTGTGAGGTGATACCTCATTGTAGTTTTCATTGCATTGCTCTAATAAGTAGTGATGTTGAGCAGCTTTTTATGTGCTTCCTGGCCATCTCTATGTCTTCTTTGGAGAAATGTCTATTTAGGTCTTCTGCCCATTTTTGGATTGGGTTGTTTGTTTGTTTAGTATTGAGCTGTATGAACTGTTTATATATTTCGGAGATTAATCCCTTGTCCATTGATTCGTTTGCAAATATTTTCTCCCATTTTGAGGGTTGTCTTTTCATCTGGTTTATGGTTTCCTTTGCTTTGCAAAAGCTTTTAAGTTTCATTAGGTCCCATTTGTATATTTTTGTTTTTATTTCCATTACTCTAGGAGGTGGATCAAAAAAGATCTTGCTGTGATTTATGTCAAGAGTGTTCTTCCTATGTTTTCTGCTAAGAGTTTTATAGTGTCCCGTCTTACATTTAGGTTTCAAATCCATTTTGAGTTTATTTTTGTGTATGGTGTTAGGGAGTGTTCTAATTTCATTTTTTTACATGAAGCTGTCCAGTTTTCCCAGCACCACTTATTGAAAAGACTGTCTTTTCTCCATTGTATATCCTTGCCTCCTTTATCATAGATTAGTTGACCATAGGTGCGTGGGTTTATCTCTGGGCATTCTATCTTGTTCCATTGATCTGTATTTCTGCTTTTGTGCCAATGCCATATTGTCTTGATTACTTTTGTAGTATAGTCAGAAGTCAGGGAGTCTGATTCCTCCAGGTCCGTTTTTTCCCCTCAAGACAGCTTTGGCTATTCGGGGTCTTTTGTGTCTCCATACGAATTTTAAGATTTTTTGTTCTAGTTCGGTAAAATTGCCATTGGTAAGTTGATAGGGATTGCATTGAATCAGTGGATTGCTTTGGGTAGTATAGTCATTTACACAATATTAATTCTTCCAGTCTGAGAACATGGTATATCTCTCCATCTGTTGGTATCATCTTTAATTTCTTTCATCAGTGTCTTACAGTTTTCTGCATACAGGTCTTTTGTCTCCCTAGGTAGGTTTATTCCTAGGTATTTTATTCTTTTTGTTGCAATGGTAAATGGGAGTGTTTCCTTAATTTCTCTTTCAGATTTTTCATTATTAGTGTATAGGAATGCAAGAGATTTCTGTGCATTAATTTTGTATCCTTCAACTTTACCAAGTTCATTGATTAGCTCTAGTAGTTTTCTGGTGACATCTTTAGGATTCTCTCTATATAGTATCATGTCATCTGCAAACAGTGACAGTTTTACTTCTTCTTTTCCAATTTGTATTCCTTTTATTTCTTTTTCTTCTCTGATTGCCGTGGCTAGGACTTCCAAAACTATGTTGAATAATAGTGGTGAGAGTGGATATCCTTGTCTTGCTCCTGATCTTATTGGAAATGCTTTCCGTTTTTCACCATTGAGAATGATGTTTGCTGTGGGTTTGTCGTATATGGCCTTTATTATGTTGAGGTTGATTCCCTCCATGCCCACTTTTGGAGAGTTTTTATCATAAATGAGTGTTGAATTTTTTCAAGAGCTTTTCCTGCATCTATTGAGATGATCATATGGTTTTTATTCTTCAATTTGTTAGTATGGTGTAACACATTGATTGATTTGTGTATATTGAAGAATCCTTGAATCCCTGGGATAAATCCCACTTGATCATGGTGTATGACCCTTTTAATGTGTTACTGGATTCTGTTTGCTAGTATTTTGTTGAGGATTTTTGCATCTACATTCATCAGTGATATTGGTCTGTAATTTTCTTTTTTTTGTAGTATCTTTGTCTGGTTTTGGTATCACGGTGATGTTGGCCACATAGAATGAGTTTAGGAGTGTTCCTTCCTCTGCAGTTTTTTAGAAGAGTTTGAGAAGGATGGGTGTTAGCTCTTCTCTAAACGTTTGATAGAATTCACCTGTGAAGCCATCTGGTCCTGGACTTTTGTTTGTTGGAAGATTTTTAATCACAGTTTCAATTCATTACTTGTGGTTAGTCTGTTCATATTTTCTATTTCTTCCTGGTTCAATCTTGGAAGGTTATACCTTTCTAAGAATTTGTCCATTTCTTCCAGGTTGTCCATTTTATTGGCATAGAGTTACTTGTAGTAGTCTCTTAGGATGCTTTGTATTTCTGCGGTGTCTGTTGTAACTTCTCCTTTTTCACTTCTAATTTTATTGATTTGAGTCCTCTCCCTCTTTTTCTTGATGAGTCTGGCTAATGGTTTATCAATTTTGTTTATTTTCTTGAAGAACCAGCCTTTAGTTTTATTGATCCTTGCTATTGTTTTCTTTGTTTCTATTTCATTTATTTCTGCTCTAATCTTTATGATTTCTTTCCTTCTGACTTTGGGTTTTGTTTGTTCTTCTTTCTCTAGTTCCTTTAGGTGTAAGGTTAGATATTTTATTTGAGATTTTTCTTGTTTCTTGAGGTAGGCTTGTATAGCTATAAACTTCCCTCTTAGGACGGCTTTTGCTGCATTCCATAGGTTTTGGATCGTCACGTTTTCATTGTCATTTGTCTCTAGGTATTTTTTGATTTCTTCAGTGATCTCTTGGTTATTTAGTAATGTATTGTTTAGCCTCCATGTGTTTTTATTTTTTACAGTTTTTTTTCCTGTAATTGATTTCTAATCTCATAGCGTTGTGGTCAGATAAGATGCTTGATATGATTTCAATTTTCTTAAACTTACTGAGGCTTGATTTGTGACCCAAGATGTGATCTATCCTGGAGAATGTTCCGTGGGCACTTGAGAAGAAAGTGTAATCTGCTGTTTTTGGATGGAATGTCCTATAAGTATCAATTAAAACTATCTGGTCTATTGTGTCATTTAATGCCTGTGTTTCATATTAATTTTCTGTTTGGATGATCCATCCGTTGGTGTAAGTGAGGCGTTAAAGTCCCCCACTATTATTGTGTTACTGTCGATTTCCTCTTTTAGAGCTGTTAGCAGTTGCCTTATGTATTGAGGTGCTCCTATGTTGGGTGCATATATATTTATAATTGTTATATCTTCTTCTTGGATTGATCCCTTGATCATTATATAGTGTCCTTCCTTGTCTCTTGTAACATTCTTTATTTTAAAGTCTATTTTATCTGATGAGTATTGCTACTCCAGCTTTCTTTTAATTTCCATCTGCATGGAATATCTTTTTCCATCCCCTCACTTTCAGTCTGTAGGTGTCCCTAGGTCTGAAGTGGGTCTCTTGTAGACAGCATATATATGGGTCTTGTTTTTGTATCCATTCAGCAAGACTGTGTCTTTTTGTTGGAGCATTTAATCCATTCACGTTTAAGGTAATTATCAACATGTATGTTCCTATTACCGTTTTCTTAATTGTTTTGGGTTTGTTTTTGTAGGTCCTTTTCTTCTCTGTGTTTCCCACTTAGAGAAGTTCCCTTAGCATTTGTTGTAGAGCTGGTTTGGTGGTGCTGAATTCTCTTAGCTTTTGCTTGTCTGTAAAGCTTTTGATTTCTCCATTGAATCTGAATGAGATCCTTGCTGGGTAGAGTAATCTTGGTTGTAGGTTCTTCCCCTTCATCACTTTAAATATATCATGCCACTCCCTTCTGGCTTGTAGAGTTTCTGCTGAGAAATCAGCTGTTAACCTTATGGGAGTTCCCTTGTATGTTATTTGTCGTTTTTCCCTTGCTGCTTTCAGTAATTTTTCTTTGTCTTTAATTTTTGCCATTTTGATTACTGTTTGTCTCGGCTTGTTTCCCTTTGGGTTTATCCTTTGTGGGACTCTCTGTGCTTCCTGGACTTGGGTGGCTATTTCCTTTCCCATGTTAGGGAATTTTTCGACTATAATCTCTTCAGATATTTTCTCGGGTCCTTTCTCTCCCTCTTCTCCTTCTGGGACCCCTATAATGCGAATGTTGTTGCGTTTAATGTTGTCCCAGAGGTCTCTTAGGCTGTCTTCATTTCTTTTCATTCTTTTTTCTTTATTCTGTACCACAGCAGTGAATTCCACCGTTCTGTCTTCCAGATCACTTATCCGTTCTTCTGCCTGTTATTCTGCTATTGATTCCTTCTAGGGTATTTTTCATTTCAGTTATTGTATTGTTCATCTCTGTTTGTTTGTCCTTTAATTCTTCTAGAACTTTGTTAAACATTTATTGCACCTTCTCGACCTTTGCCTCCATTCTTTTTCCGAGGTCCTGGATCATCTTCACTATCATTATTCTGAATTCTTTTTCTGGAAGGGTGCCTCTCTCCACTTCATTTAGTTGTTTTTCTGGGATTTTATCCTTGTTCCTTCATCTGGTACATAGCACTCTGCCTTTTCATCTTGTCTGTTTCTGTGAATGTGGTTTTTGTTCCACAGGCGGCAGGATTGTAGTTCTTCTTGCTTCTGCTCTCTGCCCTCTGGTGGATGAGGCTATCTAAGAGGCTTGTGCAAGTTTCCTGATGGGAGGGACTGGTGGTGGGTAGAGTTGGCTGTTGCTCTGGTGGACAGAGCTCAGTAAAACTTTAATCTGCTTGTCTGCTGATGGGTGGGGCTGGGTCCCTTCCCTGTTGGTTGTTTGGCCTGAGGTGACCCAACACTGGAGCCTACCCGGGCTCTTTGGTGGGGCTAATGGCGGACTGTGGGAGGGCTCAGGCCAAGGAGTACTTCCCAAAACTTCTGCTGCCAGTGTCCTTGTCCTCATGGTAAGACAGAGCCACCCCCTGCCTCTGCAGGAGACCCTCCAACACTAGCAGGTAGGTCTGATTCAGTCTCCTGTGGGGTCACTGCTCCCTCCCCCGGGTCCTGATGCACACACGACTTGGTGTGTGCCCTCCAAGAGCGGAGTCTCTGTTTCCCCCAGTCCTGTTGAAGTCCTGCAATCAAATCCTGCTAGCCTTCAAAGTCTGATTCTCTAGGAATTCCTCCTCCCGTTGCCGGACCCCCAGATTGGAAAGCCTGACGTGGGGCTCAGAACTTTCACTCCAGTGGGTGGACTTCTGTGGTATAAGTGTTCTCCAGTTTGTGAGTCACCCACCCAGCAGTTATGGGATTTGGTTTTATTGTGATTGCACCCCTCCTCCCGTCTCATTGTGGCTTCTCCTTTGTCTTTGGATGTGGGGTATCTTATTTGGTGAGTTCCAGTGTCTTCCTGTAGATGATTGTTCAGCAGTTAGTTGTGATTCCAGTGTTCTCGCAAGGGGGAGTGAGAGCACGTCCTTCTACTCCACCATCTTGAACCAATCTCCAATATATGTTGTTTATTCATTAACATTCAACTCATGGCCAAGAGCACTATAACTCATACCTGAACAAATCTTATCTAAAACATTGGTTTTTTCCATAAGGCACATCACAACCTTCTTGCACTTAGGAACATTAAACAGCACTTCATTATTACAAATGGGGAGCATTTTAAAGAGCAAAATCACCCACAAAAAGACCCCAGGTGCAAAAATAATATAGCAAAGATGCAAAAAATGTGGCACTAAATATACCACAAAATGGACACTTGTTTACATTGTCAGAGCTGACAAAGAGATGGCAGAAAATTGCCTTGTTCAACCTCAGCTGGGTATGTATGCATTGGACAACTCAAATTTTTTATCACTGTGCATGTACAAATAGAGTAAGTGAAACGGGACAAAGCTTGCTGTTCTTAATGAGATTCAGCCGTATTTCTTAACTAAGCTCTGCCTTAGTTGCTACAGGTTTTTAGTTAGTTTCCAGAGTTCCAAAAAAGTTGATACTTAGAATTTTTGCTGGTTTTGTATTGTTTTTATGAAGAGGTGGACTTGGAACTCTTTATATCACTATTTTATTTGCTATTATTCCCTTTGTGTAATTTTTTAAAATAAAAATATAGTTGACCCTTGAACAACACAGCTTTGTACTGCATGGGTTCAGTTACATGCATATTGTTTCAATAAACACATACCACAGTACGATATGATCTGTGGTTGGTTGAATCCGTGGATGTGGAACTGCAGATACGGAGGGTTGATTATAAAGTTATCTGTGTATTTTCAACTGTCCCCCATCATCCCCTGTATTGTTCAAGGGTCAACTCTATTCCTCTATTTCCAGTGGCCTTACATCATTCATTTCCATGTATTTTTCTAAAGGGGAAAAAAGATTTTAAGTGAAAAACATTATAAGAAAATTAAAGGTCTGCTCAAACTTCCCTGGACTGATAGATTATTTTTTTAAGTGTAGTAATAGTAAGAAGAAGAAGAAGAAGAATATCTGTCTTCCCTGAAGCAATTATTATGTGCTAGGCATTGCCTGTGTGCTTTATATGTGTTATCTCAATCCATACAACAACTTTGTGCTGTGGTGACTTTTGTTATCCTCATTTTATAAATGAGAAAACTGAGATTTAAAGAGATTAAATTAAAGGTCATAGAAGTAGCAAGGGTCAGAGATGTGATTCACATCAATGTCAGTTTGATTCCAGAATGTTTTTCTTAACCATGATGCCAGAAGTGGAAGCAATTCAGAATTTCATAATACCTGACTTTGATGTATAGGTCATTTGTTGTTAACCACTACTATTACAATTTATATATTAGATATTAATATATTGGGTGAAAACCAGGATGATTATCATCTGAATACACCAATCAAGAAGTATTCACTGAATACTTCTCAGGTGTCAGTGTTGTGCTAGACATTTCTTAGGGTAAAATTTGATTACTATCTTCAAGAACCCAATTATCTACCAAGGAAGTGAGAATAACTATGTGAGAAAGTATTAAGCTCTAAACTATAAGATACTAAGAATAAAATTCAAAGGGAGTTTAGAGAAAAAAGGTCATGGGTCACAGGTTACAGTGCAAAAGAAGGACTTCATAAAATCATTGAAATAAACTTGAAGAATGAAGAGGATTGAACATGGCTTAGAAACTTTTCGATTCATAGCTTAATTTGACAAGTCCATTTAAAAACATTTTTCTAATGCAGACTCTATTCAAGGCATTGGAACTGTAAAAGATAAAGCTAGACTCTACCCTTAAAGAATTCAAATAGTTTTTTAAAGTATATAATGCAAAATACTGTGTCGTGGATTTGTATGAAGTGCTACAGACAAATGTAAAAAGGAATTACACCTGTCTGTAGGAATCAAAGACAATTCTTAAAACTCCAGAGAGCAAATTGCTTTCAAGCTGGCTCTAAAGGATGAGGTAGTAACAGTTGATTCCACTACACTTAACACTACTGGGTGGACCCAGCCTTCCTGGGGATTGGTAAGGGGATGCCAACAAGCTTGGTCTCATTTTTCATGCCAGAAGAGCTAGCTTTTTCCTTCTTGGTCTATATTCTCTTTTATGCAGAAGAGGTAAGACAATGTGGGTGGGCAGCTACAGGATTTATTGCCTATGTGAAATCAGTGAGAGCCAGAGAGAGAATAAAAAGATCTTCAGTACTCAGAAAATTCTTGGATTTGCATACTAAAATTTTTAAAAACAAAACATGTATCCCTTATTTTGTTTGCTTTCTTTCCTCCATCTAGATTCCTAGGTCTTCCTTCAATCAGAATTAGAATATCACAAAGGCTGTTAGGACTATGCTTCTCCAAGTTCTTCATATTTGTATGGCATTGTAACACAGAGAGGGATTTAGTGTCCCAGACAACCTTATTTGGCACCTGCATACTCCTTCCTTGATGGTAGCACTTAATTATCTTAAAGCTGGTTGGTTTCCTTCCAAGTGCACTGCGAACCATATTGTTAATCTTGTAAATGCCAGTTGGGGTTAAGCTGACTTGACTTTTATTTTTCACTGTCCTTGTACTTTGGGTTCAGCTTATTTGGCAAGGCTGATTTTTCTTTGCTATGTCTATTTCTAATGCACTATTAGAAGACTTAAAATTTTCTTTTTACATCCCATCAGCAATTCTCCGGGAGCACAGGTTTGCAGAATAGCAGTCCAAGTAGAAAGATAAGCAAAGGCACAGGGTTTAAAAAGACCTGTGCACAGAACACGGGGTTTTCAGAGTGGGTAGAGTAGAAACCTGTTAGGAATTGGAGATCAAGGTGAGAAAGTAGCTAACAGTCAGGTTATATATACATAAACCCAAGGCATTTGGACTTTATTCTTTTAAATAAATGGAATACTGACAGATTTGTGAATCATACAGATTCACTCCTTTAGCAGAAGAGAGGAAGTGTTAGAAAGGCAAGTGGCCATAGTGTTAGGAGCACTAGTGTTAAGGTTATTAAAATAGTCACCAGGGATTAATCTATCTCTATTTGTATTCTAATGTGGTAGGGATTTTTTTTTAATTAGTCAAAATTGGACAGAAAAGAAGTGGTGTAAGAAAAGAAGAAAATATTGGTTTAATTATAAACAATCATCATTTACTTTTTATAATTATTGATGTGACTAACAGAATTATATATTTGTTATGAAAGTTAAAAGTAAAGGTTGTATCCTTATACATTTTTCTTGTATGAAAATGTCAACATTAAAAATATTTTCACTGAGGGCTTCCCTGGTGGCGCAGTGGTTGGGAGTCCGCCTGCCGATGCAGGGGACGCGGGTTCGTGTCCCGCTCCGGGAAGATCCCACCTGCCGCGAAGCGGCTGGGCCCGTGAGCCATGGCCGCTGGGCCTGCGCTTCCGGAGCCTGTGCTCCGCAACGGGAGAGGCCACAACAGTGAGAGGCCCGCGTACCGCAAAAAAAAAATTATAATAATAATATTTTCACTGACATACATTTTAAAGATTGTAGCCTAACTTTTACTTTCATTTTTTTCCTCCATGAATATTGCTACCTTTCCCTCCCCCTGAAAATGGAAATCAGTTACCCAACTTTTACAGGAGTTGAATTGTATTCTATGAGCTACTCCCTTCTTCCTGTATCATCTTGTTTTCTGACCAGCAGCACTTTTCACTTCTCTTACAACTTCCTTTGAGAACCTATAAAAACTCTGAAGAATAATAGATTAGGTAGTACTGCACTTTCCTATTATATTGGCATTCTGGTCTTCATATGAACTGTGGTCAGATTTACCTATGTCTCCTCACAGATACTACTGTTGCTATTTTATAGATTATATTTTCATATAACACCTTTTATATTCAGGTGTGTGCTGAATATTTTATCTGTAATTGCTCACAAGAACCCTGAGAGGATTGTGAGTGAATTATACCTCAAAAAATAAAAGCTAAACCTGAGAGACAAGGAACTTCTTATGACTAGAGTTTACAAACTGAGGTTTGTAAAATTACTGTTTACTCAGAAAAAAGAAAAATATTTAAGACCCAGATGAATGATAGTTAAGTCTCATTTAATAACACCTAAAGCTATGTTATCTCACTCAGAATATTTTCTTACCTATATTTTTAATAGATTGGTGGCTATCCAAAGTGCAGCTGTTTTGCTTGGAAAAAGACTCTAGGAAAAAGACTCTTGTATATGATATGTGTAGAAGATAATGTCACAAATCAATAGGGGAAAATGATTATTCAATAAGCAATTACTGAAAAATTTGTTATATATTTAGGGAAAAAGAATTATCTAAATACATACCTCACAGGATGCATAGAAAGTTATAGATAGTTTAGAAAGTAAAAGAAAAAAAAAACTCAAAGTATTAAAAAGAAACTAAAATGAAAAGACATTGATTTTTTATTATAGTTCTGGAAATATGGAGAACTTTCCAAGTTTAGAATCAGTGGAGTGCATCCCAGAGGAAAGTGTTGATAGATTTAACTGTGTAATTAATACCTTCTATTTGCTATCAAAAAAACCCCAAAATAAAGCAATAAACCTCACATCTACCCACAGCATCATTTTTAATAGAAATATAAAAATAAACCTAAACAGCCAATAATGGAGTATGGGTTGAAGACATTATCATCCACCCAGTTAATGGAATAGTATAGACATGATAAGTGATGTTTAGTAAAGAATCCAAAATGACACATGAAGGCCATATATTTTAATACGAAAAAACAAAGATGGATTAAAAAAACTGTATACACCAAATGGGTACAATATGTACAATTACTTCAGGTATTTTTAATTTAAAAAAAGTTTTAAGTATACCTGTTACACAATAGCAACCATTTTAGCATTTACCTCTTTCTTTTTCAAGTCCTACTTAAGAAACCATCTCTCAAAGTCTTTTTGTTTTTGTTTTAGGTTAATTTATTTTTGTTTGTTCTTTTTAACTTCAGATCATCCCAGTTTTTAAACTCAAACTTTGAAACTACTTAAACTTTCTAAATCAGATATTAAAAACAAAAGGTAAATGACTGACATGGTTTAAAATTCAGGAAACACAAATTTTTGTCTCCTAGATTCTTGGCTATAACCCCAGTGGGAAATCATTTTACATTTATTTGCCATGCCATATTTACGTCTTTCCTTTAACTCAGCATGTTGTTCTGGCACTTATCCAAGTGCTGGTCAGGTCCATCAGTCTCTTGTAACAATGTGTGATTCTAAACAGGACAGATGCTGACCCAGGAGACACCATGTCCAGAGAGACCTTAGAACCCAGGGAACAGAAGTCATTAACCCTACAGATGCTGTGAACACCAAAACCTCTCCAGTCCTACAGCAGGGTGCTTTTCACCACACAGGGAAGACTTAGGTTTTTACATTAGGTCAGCTACTTAAAACAAATGTACATGAAACAGAAAAGGACATTCTAGACAATGATAGAAACACAGCATAGAAAATTGCACAAAAATAGTATATTTTCCTTCTTACTTTGGTAATTAATTATTTCTTTTTAAAAAAAAAATTATTTATTTTTGGTTGCATTCCGTCTTCATTGCTGTGCACAGGCTTTCTCTATTTGTGTCTAGTGGGGGCTACTCTTCCTTGCAGTGCACAGGCTTTTCATTGCGGTGGCTTCTCTTGTTGCAGATCACGGGCTCTAGGTGCGCGGGCTTCAGTAGTTGTGGCATGCGGTCTCAGTAGTGGTGGCTCGCGGGCTCTAGAGCACAGGCTCAGTAGTTGTGGTGCATGGGCTTAGTTGCTCCACGACATGTGGGATCTTCCCGGACCAGGGCTCGAACCTGTGTCCCCTGCATGGGCAGGTGGATTCTTAACCACTCTGTTGCCAGGGAAGTCCCGGTACTTAATTATTGCTAATTTTTAAAAGATATTTGCATTTTTGTCTAGTTGGGCCTTATTACATCTGCTCTCATTTGTAATCATATGTAACTGTTCCTTGAGTTTCTGGGTTTCAGCCCTGACCGTGTAAACCTCCCTCTCTCCTCTGAATAATTCTAACTCCATAATGCAGTATTAAATCCATTGATTTTCTCTTGCCCTGTTTGTTTATACATATATTATACATATACACATATATATACACACACATATATATATATAAAACATATATATTCTATTTCTGTTATATACATATAGAATATATATATATATAACTGCTGGTTATGACATGGGGAATTAGAAATAGAATATACATATATATTATAGGAATAGAATATTCTATTATAGAATTGAATATAAATATACTATTTCTATTATACATATATATTGTCTTTCTAATCCCCCATGTCATAACCAGAAGTACCTTAGTCACATTATGTTTGACAGCTAAGACTGTTGACTTTTCAACAGTGCACACAAAGGGCAAAATAGGTTTGACGATTTATCTAAAATGTTCCACTTTTTTCTCTGTTCCCCACCCCTACCCTCCAGTTAGGGCACAGCTTCCTTGCTTTTCATATTCTCTCAGGCATTTTACTATTTCTTGGTTCTTTTTGTTTCTTGGGATATTTTAGTATTTAACATAGGCCATAAGATAAGAAAATTCCTTCTTTTTTTTCTTTTCTCAACCTACTGCTTGTTAATTTACTGATTGTTTTCACCTTAATTTTCCGGAATTTGTCTTCATTTGATGGGACCATAATGGGTAAAATCTAGATCATTTGATTTATCCCACGGTGAAGTCAGGGATATTTTCTTAAGGTGATTGCTTTGACATTTTATCTCACCTACTTACCTACACACACATGCGCAGGCGCGCGCACGCACACACACACACACACACACACACACACATTTTTTTCTTCTTTTTCCTCCTCTTTCCTGAGCTCCTCCTTGCCATTTATGGCCTCTTTCCTTGTTAAAATATTTCTAACCCATGTGCACACCCATGTTCACAGCAGAAGTATTCACAATAACCATGAGGTAGCAGCAAAGCCAAGTATTTATTGATGGAATTAATGAACAAAATGTGGAATATACATGCATTTGGATATTATTCAGTCTTAAAAAGGAAGGAAATCCTGTCACAGGCTATAACTTGGATGAGTCCTAAAGACATTGTACTAAGTGAAATAAGCCAGTCACAAAAGACAAATACAACATGATCCCACTTATATGAGGTATTTAAAGTAGTCGCATTCATAGAAACAGAAAGTAGAATGGTGGTCACCAGGGACTGCGGGAAAAGGGGAAGAAAGGGAGTTGCTTAATGAGGATAGAGTTTGAACTTTGCAAGATGCAGAATTCTGGAGGTCGGCTTCACAACAGTGTGCATATCCTTGACACCACTGAACTATGCACTCAAAAATGGTTAAGAGGATGCCATACACTGAAAACGTCCCCTCAAAATTCATATGTTGAAATCCTAACCCCCAATATAATGATATTAAGAGATGGGGCCTTTGGGAAGGTGATCAGGTCATGAGAGTGGAGCTCTCATGAATGAGATTAGTGTCCTTATAAAAGAAAACCCCAGAGCTCCCTCACCCCTTCCTCTGAGAACACAGTGAGAAGCAGGCTGTCTCCAGCCTTGAAGAAGACCCTCACCAGAACTCAGACTTCCAGCCTCCAAAACTGTGAGAAATAAATTTCTGTTCTTTATAATCCACACAATGTATGGTACCTTTGTTAGAGCAGCCTGAATGCACTAAGAAAGGTGGTAAATTTTATGTTAAGTGTTTTTTTCGGCCACAATTTAAAAAAAAAAAAGAAGAAGAAGGAAATATATACATTTCTGATCCTAGATGCAGATGTGCTGGTTTCTATGTCACTTCCCATTGAGCCCAATTATTGGGCAGTTTAGTTGTGATAGCTGACAAATTGCCACATAATTAACCTACAGCCTTTGCTTTAAACAGGAGCTTTCCCACCCCTGTCTCCCCATAGAGAGAGGTTGTACTTTTGTTGGAGCACTTAGCCTATTGTATTTATAACTATCTGTCTCTCCTCCTCCCCCACCTGATTGTGGCAGGCTGGGGTGGTGTTCTATTCAATGTCGTATCCCAGAAGGCTGGGCATGTAGCAGGTGCTCAGTAAATATTTAAATGAGACATTGCTGTAATCAAAAGAGCATTGGCCCCAGCATTAGGGACCTTTGTTCTAGCCCCATTTCCACCACGTTCTGCCCTCCTCAGATATTGATTGATTGATCTGTAAAGAGGGAAGTTTGGACTAAGTATTCTCTAAACTCTATCCTAGCTCTCAATTTCTATTCTTATACATCAGTGGATCTGAAAGAACACCATGAGAAGGCAAAATGATGACCCAGCCACAAATTTGAATACTTACTATTGGAATCTAAGCCTAGAAGTACTAGAGTAGCTTTGGGGCAGTAACAGAATCCTTATATGGGCAATAAAACAAAATCCAAGGCAGGACTAAGACACATTTTTTTTTTTTTAATGATCACCCTGCATGAATTTGGGGGGCAAGGAGGGAAGTGATCATCTTCTGTAGGTACTTTAAAAAAACAACATTCTAGGGCTTCCCTGGTGGCGCAGTGGTTGAGAGTCCGCCTGCCGATGCAGGGGACGCGGGTTCGTACCCCGGTCCGGGAAGATCCCACATACCGCGGATCGGCTGGGCCCGTGAGCCATGGCCGCTGAGCCTGCACGTCCGGAGCCTGTGCTCCGCAACGGGAGAGGCCACAGCAGTGAGAGGCCTGCGTACCGAAAAAAAAAAAAAAAATTCTATAAAACTCTTCATGGTCTTCTTGAAGAAATTAATTTCCCCATTTCCTACTCTTTCAGTACCAGATAACTTTCAGGGTAGACAGAAAAGACTATTTTGCTGTGAAAACATCGCTTTCTTACTTTTCTTTTTCCTTAAGAAAGGGCTGTGGGCTTACATAACATAATGTTAAGTTTGCCAAAGTAGTGGGCCTCATGACATGAGACAATTATATTAATTACTTTTCTTGAAAGTATTTTCTTGAAAGTGTCTAGTACTTTACGCCATATTCTGGAAACACAAGTAAGTACTTTCTCCTCATCTAGAAACTAAGTCGAATGCATAGATGTATGCAGAGATTTCCAGTCCCTTGAATCTTCATGGTGTTTGAAAATGTCTGAAATTTCTTTAAAGAGCATATTAACATGTATCCAAAAAGTTAGACTGTAATACTATTTAACTGCTCCATTTTTCCATTATGGGTCTGTCAGCAGAAATATGTTGCCCTATAGTACATGACAAGTAAAAACGCTGGTAACATTGTTTTTCATAGACAGAAAAAATACCAAAGAAGCAATTTCTTAGCTAAAATGTCACCTGTTAGCTGTATAGGGCTCACCGTGTTTTGTTGCCCTGGTAACGAATGGTGTAAAATGACTCCTTTGCACTGCTCCATCAGAGTGATTGCATCTTGTTTTTTCCATCATTTTACAAGAGGCTGTTTTCATTCTCCCTTCCTGGCCGTATTAAGTGTAAAGAGATTGAATTACTGTGCTGTACCCTCTCCATCCGATGTGGATTTAAGAGTTGATATTGATGTACTGAGAACTGTGGGCTTCTTCAAGAAAAAAAAAAAAGCTACAAATTATAATGAATTCGACTTTTATGTATCGACCATTCAAGAGTTGAAGGAGGGTTTGTGCACCCAAGGGATAGACATGGCCTGATCAGCATTTTTCACTCGAACGAATCCAATTGATAAAGCAGTATACTCAGTGTCACTTTGCTTGATCTCCAGGTTTAACAATAGTCATGCTAAAAGTAGATATATTACTCTATAAATTTTACCCATTAAAAAAATGTGCTAGCCATAGCTTTCTACAGCTGCACTCCTTCCAACTTTTAACTGAGCAGGGCAAAAAGGAGACCTGTTCCAAAATTGTGCTGAGACCGTGCAAGTGTGAGCAATGTGTATTCAGGTATGGATTCATGATAGTCAGGAGCCAGGCATCACTTTACTCTCTTGACCCAAACCACAGAATCAGAAAGCACTTCCTGTGAAAACCGGCTCCTTGCTCTCTTTTAAATGGAAAATTACTCTCCAAAGTGACACACTGCTTTATAATTATCCAACTGTTTCACTCTGTCACTGTGAACAACTTAATGCCTCACAAATGATTTGGCTGAAAATTTCATTTGTCCCAGATTTGAAATAAGAGAGTAATTTTCTTAAAGCAAGGGTTTTCGTTAATATACTTTGGGTAATTTAATTTTTGACCATTGCTGCATAATACTTGACATTCCACTACAGGTTTTTGTTTTTGTTTTTTTTAACTTAGAATTATCTAGACAAAACAAATGACAGTGTGAGGGGAAAAAAAAGATAGAAGAGGACATTTCAAGAGAATGTGAAACTCTCCATACCCTGCCCTGGGGGGAAGGGGGGGAAATGGGGTTATCTCTTTTATTTACTTAACACTTATGTCATAAGCAAAAGATCTCTAGTTAATTGCATTTCTTGAATGGTAATTCCCTTTTAGAATTTTATATAAAAGACTGTTTTGAAGTTCTACTGCTTGATCATAATTTAGAGAGGCAAGAGTGTCTATCCGCACTGCCAATTTGGATAACTGTGTGTTTAGACTTTTTAAGTGACTTCAGCCATGATGATAAATGATCATTCCCCTTCATAGGGGAGACACTGCAAACATTTAAATAGCTAACTAATGACCTTTTATTGTTTGATTATTCTTAATATGTGTACAACAGGAAACTGTGGTATTGATTTGCTCTTCTAGTCTTTTCTGGTAAGTTGACTATCAAAGGTTCTTTGCTTTGAATCAATCAGTCTCTCTCTGTCTTTGCCTCTCTGTGTCTCTCCTTCTTTCTGTCTGTCTGTCTCTGTCTCTCCCTCTCTCCTCTATTGTCATTTACCCCCTGCTGCCTCTTAATCCAAGTCCCTGAATATACCAGAAATTCACTAATATAAGGTCTCTTAAACCCAAAAGGACCTCAAAAAAAACCCAGCTCAGCTTTGAAACATCCATTTTCACTGACTTCTTCCCGTCACTGCAATTATGTGTCTCTGTCCCTGTAGTTAACACCCTAAGACAGTGTGGTTCTCTAAGTGTGGTCTCTGGACCAGTAGCATCAGCATCACTTGGGAACTAGTTAGAAATGCAGATTATCAGGGGCTATCTATAACCCCAGAGCTGTATAGGACCAGGAACTCTGGAGAGCAGACCCAGTGATCTGTGATTTTAACAAGTCCTTCAGGTGATTCTGATGCTATTTGGACCGCTGTGCTGAACCTCAGTTTGTTCACAATTAGCCCATTCTGGTGATTAAAGCTATACTGCATCCACAGTCATGGGTGAAACCAATTGATTTCAAGTCACAAAGCCATGTCTATGACAAGTGGCTTTAGTGATCTGTGTACCCACCCCCCCAGAGTTCATTCATGCTTATCTTATGAATCTTACAGGGTTTTGGGCAAAGAACACCTTAAAGTACCTTTAAGCAAGACCAACCAAGCCCTAAGTGTAAGGAGAACTGAGGGGAAAATACGGTCAAAATCTGTTTCGATACTGGATTCTATTGATTCTGTGGCTAACTCTATCTGTTCTTCAGTAGCTCATGTAGCCTCTGTCTCCTCATTTGCAAATGGGAATAAAACCATCTAAGTCATGGAGTCTTCATAAGAGATCAGATGATAGCTGAGGATATGCTTTTTAAATTATAAAGAGCTACACAAATACAAAAAGATACTATTAATATTATCTTAATATTACTATTATTAGTATTAGTAATACTATTAATATTATCACTTTTTATCTTTAACGATAGCTTTAGAGTAATTACAAAGGATTTAGATAATGAACTACTGCTGACACCAAATGCCTTTCTCTTCTCAGTATGTCCTGGAGAAAGCAGGGATTTTTTTGGTAAAGAGTTCTTTCTTCTCTCTCTCTCTCTCTTTTTTTTTTTTTCTTTTTCTATTTGGGCTCTGGACTCACTGTATAAATAGCCTGGCACATAATACCACCTGTTTGGAAGATGGCGTGAAAGAGTTCATTTTGTGCTCTATCACATAACTAGTTCCTCACCCATTTTTTAAGAACGATAAGAGAGCTGCCAGGCGTAAGTGCCTTGTAAATATATTTCCTTTGCAAGATTACAGGACATGGAGAAACTGACAACCGTAGATAGTCCTTTCTGGAATATGTCATATCTTCCTGGGCTGGGGGTAATCGAGTGAGAAGTTTTTGGGTGATTAGGACACTAAGATCAAAGAATTATACATATGTGGATGGGAGCTCACAGCCCTCCCTCCGAGGTCCACCACCCTCCCCCCACGCACCCACATAAATATATCAGATACTGAAATATTTTGAGAAGCGCTGTCCAGTAGAAAATAATGCAGGCCACATATGTCATTTAACTTTTTTCTCAGGGCCACATTACAAAAGTATTAAAAAACAGGTGAAACTGATTTTAAGAATTTATTTAACTCAGTATATCCAAATTATTATCAGGTTAGCATTAAGCAATGTAAACATTAATACAGTAGTTTACATTCTCTTTATCATACTGTCTTTGAAATCCCATATGTATTTTATACTGAAGGGCACATTTCCGTTTGTATTTTATATTCAAGGGCCCAGCAGCCACATGGGCTGAGTGTAGCTACCGTACTGAACAGCAGAAGTTCAGAGAATCTTAATTTTAAAACACAGATTGGTAAAACATTAATGGTTTTACAGAAAAGTTGAAACCCCTTCAGAGTGTGTTTGAGCAGGCACTTCTGCTGCTTGTGTGCCCTTGTCTTTTCTCCCACGTTGTTCTTCCCGTTCCCAACACATACATACGCACACACACACACACACACACACACACACACACAAAATCTCACTGTACTTTCATGGGACACACTCACCTGGCCAAAATTCTCTTCTCCTTTCCTGTTTCAGATGCTGTTGCTTTTGTCTATCTGGCCAAGGGAGACCTCCTCTGTATCATCTGTAAAGGGAAGGCGCTGATGCAGCCTTGGATTATTGAATGTACTGCACGCACACCAAATTGCGCTTCTGTCCTCTCCCAAAGCAAAAGACTGAAAGTTGCCTCTTTACAGGCTTGAAGTTGTTTCTGTTTACCATTTCCTTGATCGTGTTCAGGCAAAAGAGAGAGAGAAGAATGAAAAAAGAGATTCTGAGGAATAATTAGACCATCTTCCCACATCATCCCCGACCTTCGGAGGTCCTTCAGGCCTCCTAAACATAAACAGTGTTCATGTTTTGAAAAATATGAAATTTTCCAGGGAAGCATGGTACAATTCAAACCAAGTCACCTTAGAATCACTTAAAACCTTATGAGCCTTTAAAATTTAGTATGTGTTAATTTTACTAGAAAGTCTGTAAAAATACCTCTGCTGCCTACATAAAGGCTTTTTTTTTAAAAAAAAAAAAAGGAATATTTAGCTTTCGATAAGTGGAATCTCTTTGGGGACAGATAATAACCATCGTGGGTAAGCCCTACAGCACCATTACATTCCACTACCTCTTCCCCGCAATCCCATGTCCAGGGAACATCTTCCTAACTGCCCCTGACAGTGTGACCCAGCCTGGTCATGTGTCCTGGCACCCTGGCGTGTGTGTGCACTTGTGGCGCTCTGCCAGACAGTGCTGGCTAGTGTAGCCCTGCTGGTCTGACACAGCGGATAAAATGCACCGTGCACTGCGACTGTAAACATGCCTCTTCTCATTCACAGCCTGCGAAGGCTGGAGGACCATTACATCTGAACTGGGTAATTTTTTTTTTTTAGATCTCCAAAGGCAGGGTTCCCGCATCAAAGGCACCTCAGAGCAGGGCCTCTGGTGCCAGCTGGCATTGAAATGTTGACAATTGCAAGAGGACCCAGGACCTCACGCATGGACTGGGTCTTTGAGGACTTAAAAATAATTTCACTTAACTTGTTTTAAAACAGAGCATTGGGTCTATTATGCCAACCTGTTTGAAGAAGGAAATATTTACTTTAAAAGGTCCTTTTGGGGCTTCCCTGGTGGCACAGTGGTTGAGAGTCCGCCTGCCGATGCAGGGGACACGGGTTCGTGCCCCGGTCCGGGAAGATCCCACATGCCGCGGAGCGGCTGGGCCCGTGAGCCATGGCCACTGAGCCTGCGCGTCCGGAGCCTGTGCTCCACAAGGGGAGAGGCCACAACAGTGAGAGGCCTGCGTACCGCAAAAAAAAAAAAAAAAAGTCCTTTTGGTTCCCATTTTCTCTCTTAGTTTTTCTCCCCTGTTTTATGCTTGCTGCACTTTTAGAGATTTCAACAAACTTCAAAACCATGTGACGATATACCAAATGAATTTGTTCTGGTTCATTTGCAGTTTGCAAATTTGTTTGGATGTAGATGTAAATATAAACACACCACACACACACACACACACACACACACACACACG
The DNA here is from genome assembly GCF_005190385.1 of Monodon monoceros. Lineage (NCBI taxonomy): Eukaryota > Metazoa > Chordata > Mammalia > Artiodactyla > Monodontidae > Monodon > Monodon monoceros. Next base: position 72,461,917 of record NW_021703782.1, read on the forward strand.
CAAAACTTAAAGCTCAAAGGAAAGGGGTCAGTTCTTTGAGTCCACAGATTGCACCAATTAATTGTGCAATATGCTGCTGGCATCTTGCAGAGGAACAATACCACAAAATACAGCGAGGTAGATTTCATTGAGAATAAAAGCTCCAGTGCAGAAATGTAAAGGAAGTAGTCTTTGCCCAAAGCATTATGAACCAACCCAAAACAGAAGAAAAGGAATAAAGGAACTATTGCAAGCAAGGAGAAGAGGGAGGTAGACAGAGGTAGGAAGTGGCAGCGAGTGCCGCTCGACCGCTACAGGATCTGCACAGTAAATTGCTGTGCTTTAAGAAGTAGCAATCAGCACCGATTGAAATATCCCTGAATGCAGTTCTAATGACATTCCTCTTCTCCCTCTTGTGTCTAGCGTGATAGGCCATCATCGGAAATGTGCACCGTTGTGCAGGATATACTTTCTAAAGACAGGAAGACCCCTGAATATGATCCTAGACCAAGAGTCTTCTGTGTGTATGAAGCATGTATCCTGTATCACACAGGGTCCGGTGCTAAGAAGGGCTTCAGGCTTGATCAAATGTTCTGATGTCACCATCTTGAACTTGAAATTCTTAATAATTTTGAACAAGTGCTTGTGCATTTTCATTTTACACTAGGTCCCACAAATTATGTCCTAGATGGACAATATATAGCTATCTAGTTAGAGAATGTCCAATTGAAAAATATCGTCTTCACAGCTTCCCTGACTAGGTAACCTGGAGCAGGAAAAATGAAAACAACAAATAGGATATTGTCACATCTTACCAGGATATTCCTGCCCCTGTCCTAGTTGGTTACCAAAAGAACTGTCAAAAAGCAGTCAGCAGTGCTAGACCCCATCTTTGATGCAAATCTCCATCAGGGCTGTTCTTGATGCCTCTATTGATTGGGTTGAATTACATAGCACCCCATGTCGTGTCACATCAAACATGACTTGATATGACAAGACATAACATGACCTGGTGAAAGGAGAAGGAGAATTGGAGGGAAGTACCTTTTTGTTTAAAATGCCAAGGAGGATGTGAGACAAACCTAGGAAAGCAGAGGTGATCATAGTAAAATAATGCCACTAAATTATACATGGTAGCCTGTGCTTCTCTGGCCCTTTTCATCCATGGCTATCAAGGCAGCACAGACCTGGTTAGGCCCTCTCGTTATTTCTTTGCAGGTCCTCATTGCAATGTGCTTTGGTGTGAGTGTGTCATGGCTGAGTCTTCCTCATTTAAAAGTCAGATGGGTCCACCTCTGGTAGGTAGCTGTTTAAAAGAAAAAAGCACAGAAATCTTCTCAAAGGATGTTAAGAAGATTGTCATCAGAGGCTAACATATGCAGAAGGTCATAACAAGGTTCCTTGTTGATTAGAGAAGGAAAAATTTAAAGGAGTTCTGTTTAGAAAAGAGTTGCCACTAGTGCCTAGGAATAAGGAGCAGGTGACTTGGGGGAGGGAAGTTCATGTGCTGGCACCGTGTCGCCTCAGGTTTAAAGGGCGCTGCCTGCTGCCACAATTTGTCAGTGTTCTAATGTGATTACATAAAGGGAGAAAGGGCATCAAGAGTGGCCAATTTTTCCAAGAACTGCTCGGTATTCCCGGGAAGTCCATTACCAGCATCTGCCAAGCTCAGAGTTCAATTTCCTGTCAGGCTAGGGTAAGTCAGTGATCTTTTATCCCATTAAAATCTATAGAAAGAGGAAGATTGAGAAAACTGTAGAATCCCATCATCCTGGGTTCTTAGCAGGGTTAGAAGGACTCTGCCTGGTAGGCCAGGCAAATGATCCCATGGGAAGATGCTGCTAAGACGTTCAGGGAGCTCAGGGTCTAGAGCCATGGGTTGAGGGTGTTGTGAGATGAGGCATCTCCTGCCACACAAAGAGGAAGACTGAACTTAGCTCAATACCTGCACTCCCTAGACCTGAGACCTCTTCGGTAGCCTGAACTCACTCTCTGTGCTCATGGATGATTGCAGCATAGATGAGTGTTACAAGTGGAGGCTTTAGAGCCCAGTCCCCTGAGTTCAAATCCCAGAGTGACCTTTCCTCAAAAGATGTAACTTGGATTGAGTGATTTAACTCTTCTGTGACTCAGTTTCATTATGTATAAAATAGGAATGATGATATTAACTATTCAGAGAGTTGTTGTCAAGATTCAGTAGAAACAAATTATGTCAATCGCTTAGAGGAATGCACATGGAAGCAAGTCATAAAAGTGTTTAATAATTCTTAGTTCCTCCCTTTCTGAACCAGTGTTGGATATTAAACACGGATATTTCCAATCACAAAATCAAATGAGTGATATGGTCAACAGTCTTATTTTTATAAGGCAATATTTAGAGAATCTCCTCTTCCTGCCAATATTTCCTCCTTAGATATGATACTGGTTTGGTTCCCTGCCATCATTGGAAGCTGGGCATCTTATCAAGGCTTGGACATTAGCAAGTCTAACCTTTTACTGGTGAACCAAGGTGGCAAAATGCAAAGTGGCCCCATGGACAGTGTACTGATTATTAAATCTTGAATAAGTAACTGGGTTCTTAATCTGTTCTTGTCATATTCAAGTTTATTCTGCCTTTGGTCAAAATTTAGTTGATTATTTTTTTCAAGTTCACACAGATCGTCTAAATGTTTCCAAGCTCATCCTTCTCTTTTGGTTTTACCACAAAAAACCAGACCCCCCCCCCCCAGATCCATGAAATCAAAGAGATTAAGAAAGTAACGCTGTTCTTTCCACAGTGAAAAAAATTGTGAAAGAGAGAAAATGGAATTTTAAACTCATATAAACCTTTGGAATGTTCCCTTCTTTATATTATCAATGACACCTCTAGGGCTTACAAGAAAAGAGGTAGTAGAGAGTAAATACTTTTGACAGTGGAGCTGAGAGAATATTAAAAGTTCTATGTTTAGCTGTCATGATTGTGAAAAAAGCCACCTTAGACTACTGAAAGGTGGCCTTAGCTTCCAGTACGCTATCTCACATTGTGAAATGTTTTGTCTCTGTGGCTTTCCAATGAAATCCAAGAGAAGTGAGACTACTTTAACATTTTTTGAATGAATTTTAACATTAAATCCTGCTGGCTTTCCTTGTCACATGTAGTTAAAGGTAGAGGTAACTTGTGAAGAGCAGAAAGGCCACTTGACATTGGAGTCAAACAGACTGTCCTGCTTGCCCAGCATGGGCCTTTGGATGAGGAATTTCACTGCCCCAAGCCTCCCTTTCTCCAGCTCAAGATGAAAACTCCCGCGGTTATTGTGAAGATTAGAACCAACACATACAATGTGTCATACAAAATGCACAGTTCTGATGCCTGATCAACAGTAGCAGGCACTCAATAAACACTAAGTTGTGATTATTACTAGCACCAGCGCTACTGCTGTCCTTATTATTATTTTATCATCATTATCTTTGTTGTCGCCATCATGATTATATGCCTGTGCTCGTCGCTCTACATCTTAGGTAATTTAGTTACTATCTTCGAGGATTAGTAGTCTAAAATAAGTTCAACAGAATAAGCATATGCAATATATTAGCAGTGTCATTCTTTATCTGAAGTATTTCCATTAGGAAAGAGGGGAGGAGGAAGCTGGGAGCCTGCCTGGCATATGTGTTCACTTAAGCTAAGTGCTAATGCACTGACATTGGCAGCAGGAGCGGTGGACCTGCCAGCTTTGTGAGGTTTCTGAAAGGGAGCGTTGGCATAAGGGGAATTCAGATAGAGCAGGGATGCAAATAACCTTACAGCAGGCATTGTGGCTACTCCTGGGCACTTGGTTTATTTATAGTTCAAAGCTGATCTGAAAGGCAATAAGAAAATGACTTAATGGCACCTCCTCAGCCTGAAGCAGGGCTTGCTTTTTTACGTGGAGAGAGTTCTGGACAAAATCCCAGTCGGCCTAATAGCCAGGCCACGCTAAGGGAGTGCCATGAGGGGTCAGATCTCATAGGAGGCTGTAGCCCTGAGTGGCAGGCTGCGTACCTTTGTTTGTTTTGCTCTGTACTCTTCTTTCTCTCGCTGAGACGTCAGGCTACCTGTGACTCTTGCAGGAAGCCCTTGTTTTGTAAGCCATCTTTGTGAGCTATTTGGAGAGGATCCAGGGAAGTATGAACTGCAGTGACTAAAGGGTAGGACTAAGATCCATGAGGGAAGTCTAAAAAGGGTTAATTAGGTAGTCAGGAAGGGCTGAGGGTAGTGGAACAAAGGTCTTCAAGTACACCCAGGGGGTCACACAGGAAATAAAAAGGAATTACGTGCTGCCTCTAAGGAAAACAGAACAAGAGGCTAAATTCCAGGCAAAGAAGCCCAAAGCCGCCCCTTTGGGTTCACAGCCCCGCTGTGAGTTCCCCTCCCAACACCCTTGCTGCCAAGTTATCTGTTTACACATAAATGAAAAAGAGAAGCAAAAGATCCCTCCTTACTGGGCCCCTGAGAGATGGGAGAAGATGCAGTTCAATGAAGAGCTGACCTGGTTCTAGGCCCATAGCATCCTCCAAAGCTCTCTTCTTCCAACCCAAAAGGGGATTCCATTTTTATCGCCTTCACAGCAACCTTTGCCTTTGTCACATCCAAAGTAGAACCATGTTAAAATCTGGAAGGATTAATGAGGTAATATAAAATATGGTCATACCCTCATTAAATAAAGGGGCTGAGCTGCTTTAATACCAACTTTGACATGCACCTGCTTTACTAGTTTCTATCTGTTTTTGTAGAAGCCAGAGTTGTCCAGTGGTTAGAATTCTCAGAGTCAACTTTTGTCATGATATCTCTGTATCCTGAGCTGAACACAACAGCCTAGCAGGCAACCCCAAACTGCAGCAAGAATAAGTTTACCTCGAAAGTGGCAAAACTGGACCAGCTCAGGCTCTTGTGACTGTAGATCTGTCTGGCCTCTTCTGAATTGGTGGTCAGAAAGAATGAAGCCTTTACTGTTTGCAGATTTTTTGACGATGGTCATTCTGACCCATGTGAGGTGATACCTCATTGTAGTTTTGATTTGCATTTCTCTATGGGAAAATAATATAAAAAAAGAGTGGATACATGTATATGTATAACTGATTCACTTTTCTGGACTTCAGAAACTAACATAACATTTTAAATCAACTACCTTCAAATAAAATTTTTTTAAAAAAAGAATGAAACCATCTACATACTCACTTACGTAGATTTTTCTTCATTAAGTGTCATTTTCTGTAGATCAAAATTGTGATTCCTGAATCCTCAAATGGACCCAGAGTGAAATTGTGAAGCCAGTGAAATATATTTTATACCTTCCCATTCATCCCAGGTAGCCATCTTCTCCCTCCTTCTCCACCATGTCTCAGTCCTGCCAAGTTAAAACGAATCAAATCATCACACAGAGTTACGGGAGAGAGAAAGCCAATCTATAACAGAGACCACTCTAGTTGAATATGCCTTAAAGAGCTGAGTGAATGTATCCATTGAGTTGGGACTGATAAACGTAAGTTATCTAGCTTGGGTTATTCATCCTCAGATTTGTTATCATGGTGTCTCGTATTCCCCAGGTATTGGGCAAGTTGTGAAGGGACAGAAGTGAGCAGAACAGCGCCCCCCCGCTTTTTGTAGAAACTTGAAGAAATATCTGCAGTATTATCATATCTTTGTCAATAGGGAAAAAATTGGCCTGACTCAAGTGTATGGTGCTGATGAAGGATGGTGGAAGAGAAGGTCACACATTTAGATATTGAAGGGTACATCTGCCATGCCAGGAAGTTCGCGCCTTGCATTACAAGCCTTTTGGGGGGGCGATGGAAACCTTTCAACATGGTCATGGTATAGCTTGATTGGGTTCCCTGTTACTCTTGTTGGGTTTTGGTTTTTTGGTTTGGGGATTTTATTTTTTAATTTTAGTTTAGTTTTTTTGTCTGAAGTGTGAAGACTGGACTGCATTGAGGGAAATTTTGTGGGAGGAAGATCAGTTATCAACTATACCACATAGAGACGAGAGATGGTTAAGGCCTAAACTAAGGCATTAAAATTAGAAAGACAAGAAGAAGAACACTTTGAAAAACATTGAAATGGCAGAACTGACATAACTTGTAACTCTGATGTTTGTGCCTTCTCAACAGAGAGTATCTACAGCTTTTCCACCTTGTTATAAAAGTTTGTAGAGTACAGAGAAAAAAACTCTGAAAGCCAGCAAATAAAAAAGAGTTGCCAAAATTTAATAAAGAGAAAAAGAATTATCCTTGGTGACTCCAAGTTCCAGGTCTGGAAGGGTACTTGAAGAAATAAACTATCAATTTGCAACCTTCTCTGAGAAAACATGATCCTGAGTTGCAACCACAACAGCTTTGTGAAAATCTGATTGTCCAGACCAATCTCATTTTCTTGGGTGCTGGAGTGACATGCCAGGGTGATAAGGAGAAAGCAACAGTTGTAATCTACCTGGACTTCAGCTGGAGTTTTGATTCTGATTTCATCTTACATGACATTCCTATTAACAAATCAAGGAGATACAGGCTAGCTCCAAGACTGTACTCAAAAGGCGACCAAACTGAAAGGAAACAGTGAGGGAGATTCCCCTGTGGTCAATCTAGTTAATATCTTTCCTAGTGGCCATTGAGGAGAGGACAAACCTTCGCTTCTTTGTGTGGGAAGAGTTGCTAATACAATTTCAAGTTAATGATGATAGTGAGGGAAATGTCCTTCCTCCTTAAACATACTTGAAATAGAAAAGGGTAGGGGTCTACAATGAGAGATAAAGATTCAAGATGGCACAGGACAGATGAGACCATGTGAATAAGCCGATTGCAGAGGTTATTACTCACACAAGTGTGAGAGCTGGCTGAATTCCCAAACTAAAATCATAGTACCACCTCCCACCACCCTCATCAGGCTTCGTGTCAGAGTTTAAGATAGGCTTAAACTATTTGAGCTCACTCAGTTTGAGTTACTTGATAGTACTTGAGAATGGAAAAAAAAATCATTTAAGGAACAAATTTTGTTTGTTCTTCATGTATACAAGAAGAATAAGGGCAGGATTCTGGACACAATAAGAGTTGGATAGTGGATGTAGGATTAGCTCAATGTATACATATGTTAAATAACTTGCTTGGAATGATTCCAAGGGGGCTAACCATACCTATCATCTCAGAAACTCCCAGCTCTAACTGCTGAATGATATCTGAATTTTTACCATTTCCCTTTTTAGAAACGGGAACTAAGATGGATTGAGCCATTTGTATGAACCGAACATCATTCATGTCCTATACCTTCTTACAGAACCCTGCATGAGGTCACCATCCTCTTCATCCTACGGTGAAGGAACTGGGGCTCAGAGAGGCCATGTCACTTACCCAGAGTCACAAAATCAGTTGTGTAACCCGTATTTGAAGCTGGGTTTGTCAGCTTCAGAACCTGCCTTCTTTCCATTTTATCACATTAAAAAGCCAGTCTTTTAAGTTACAATTTTCTTATACCTTGAGAAAGTTGGCATTTCTATTGGTGGCTAATTCTTCACACTTTAGTGTGAATATTTTTCGGAATCGTCTCAGAACCTAGAGGGAGAAAAGGGTATTATAAAAAAGGTGAGAGATGACCAATTAGGAGTGGGGGGATGCATAAGATACAACTCAGGAAACTGAGAACGGCAAAGACAAACTTCAGAAACATATGTCTTGGCTAATCATATGTCTGATGGCTCTTCATAGAAGATAGAGCGAAAGAGATTAGTAAAAATTCCAGTAATGGGGAAAATCTCACAAGGGCACCCACCCACCCCCACCATAGACACTCAGACACACACACCACACCACACGTCACACACAAACACACACACACAAGCATAGATTAGACTAACAGCTGCCCTAACATAAACTAAAACCTTAGACATGTTCCACTGTCACATCCTCACTTTAAAGATAGAAAGGCTGGTACAGAGTGATATATTCCTCCATGCAGAGTCATTCAGCTACCTGTGGCCAAAGGCACACTCAGTCCTAGATCTTCTGGCTTTCAGTGGTCAAGTCTCCACTCCTGGGACTATATATTTGTTATAGTTTAGGTTCATATCTGTCTGAAGCCATGAATTTGATCAAAGTACTTTCCTTTGGGACCTTCTAGTTCTTTTAGTCCATGGGTTGTTTTCTAGCTTAAAATATAAAACTAGAAACTAGAAAGGTATGGTAGAAGATATTTGCTATTTTTAATTTTCCAAAATCGACTTATTCCCCCCTTCTCATGATGACATCAGGCTGATTTGATTTGGGCATCTCCTCCTTCCCATTCATGGAAAAGTAGAGGAGTTTAACTACAAAAAGATTCCTTTGATGCTGGCTGATATTTTTACTTGTGAGATTGTGACCCAATGTGGACAAATGAGATATGAAGAGGCATTTGCTAGGGGTTTCTGGGAGAGAAGTTTTCACATACTTTAGGTAAAGCTACAAGAAGAGGCTGCCATTCTTCCTCTGGATAGCATGGAGTTGAAGTGTGAGTTCTAGAACTAGTATGACCATTTCTCTTTCTGATTCCAGCCCATCGAATGTACAAAGAAGGGCAAAATACATAAAAGTGAAGCACAGGGAAACAGAGGCTTGATGGCACCAAGAATCTCAGCATTAAATTGCACTGGAAGGCATATATATAATTGATCATTAAGTTTCATTTTAAGTTTAAGTCAGTTTGGATTATGTTTTCCGTCACTTGTAACCTAAACGTCTCAACAAGATCTAGCTGTACATTTTTTGTATCAGCGCAAATTAACCCACAGTGTGGTTGACTGGTTGAACCCAACTGCAGGTTCACAAGACAGCATAATCAACAAGTACATCTCAAAACTATCTGTGCACAGGGAAATGTAGAGAGTGTTAATGTTAGTACAGGGACTAATTCTCCATAGAGCATAAAATCTAGTTAAGGAAAGGGGAATAAACTACCAGGATAAACGAAAGGAAGATGGGCCAGTTGATACTAAGTATTCCCAAGGCCTTGGTACAGAACAAAAGCTAAAGGTTTAGAGGAGTTGAGAGAGGGTAGGGTCCCTTCAACCTAGGGTTATTAGGGATGCTTTGGGGAAGAGGTAAGATTTGAGCTGGCTCTTAAAATAGAAAGTGTGTAGCTGTAATGGTACTGATATCCATCTGTATTCTATCTACTGTCTTTGAAAACTGGGTGGGGATCCCTGAGATGCTAGGGTTTGACAGTTTCAGGGAGAACACATTCCCCATTCTAAGGGTTTCTACATGGAGGACCTTCATCTAGAGCAGTGTTCTCAAAGTGGGGTTTCTGGATCAGCATCATCATTATCTGGGAATTGTAAGAAGTGTAAATGTTCAACTCCCAACCCAGATCTACTGATTCAGAAGCTCTGGGCATGGGGCCTAGCAATTTGTGTTTTCACAACCCCTCCAAGTAATTCTAATATACTCTCAAGTTTGAGAACCGCTGATCTCAAGTGGTTCTTCAAGTGTCCTTAACTGAGTGTTCATGAACTTGGATGAGGAAAAAAAAAAAAAAAGAATTCGGTCTTTATTTTCACTGATCTCTAACTGAAATTTAGCATTTCCCTCCATTATGGACAATAAGCCAGAGTGGTATTAAGCATTTATTTACATCACCAGTAGAAATCAGAGGTATTTTCATATCTCATGTCAGTGGTTGCAGATATCTCAAACCGTCACTAACACTCATTGCTACTTTGAAATATGGTAATTATTAGGCCTGTGCTGGATCTTATCATTAACGCGCTAATGAAGAAACACACATATTATTATATCTCAAATTTTTAAAAATATTTTGATAACTGCATTTTAATGTAATTCATTTCCCCTAGCTGTCTGTCTCCTATCTGTTTCTTAATTGGTTCCAAACTCAGGCAGGGAAGAAAAACATCATTTATTGGCCTTCTAAAACTTTATCAGTCTGTGCATGTATCTCCTCTTCTTTTTCTCCTGGAATATGCTAATGTGAAGGAGACAGTGCAGGAAAACAGGCAGCCCCTTCTCCACCGGGGAGGTTTTTGAATTGTTCCTTAAGTAACATTGGTACCAGATGCCGGGCAGAAGCTGCAGTGATGTTCTCCCTTCTCAGGTACCCTGGAATCAGAGCTATAAATTAGCTGGGTCATTGCCCTTTAAAAGAGGAGGAAAATACGAGGTGAAAATAGTCAAGGTCATTGTTCTGCATCCAGTGAATTCTGTGAACGAGCTATAAAGATTCTTCCTTAGCCTCCCAGCACAGAGCCTAAAAGCTCTACAGACAGACACTGGCTGACTTTCTCCATCTACAGATTAGACTTTTTCCCTAAGCAGCTCTTTTTCCTCTTTGTCACTATTAACTTGTTAGACAAAATATTGTTAACCTTATTACAAACTAAAACGGAGCAATGTGATTACAACATCTAGCTCTGAAATATGCAAGGACGTAAAGCCAATCAAAATGTCGTCTCTGTAATTTGAAGAAAGGACCCCAAATCAGCCTAGTTCCATACAAACATCTACTACTTGTAGAAACACAGTAAATATGGCCCTATGATGGTGGCTTTCCTTTTATCGTTCACAGTAACACCATGAGATGGAATTACCATTATCCATCTTTTACAGATGAGGGCACTGAGGTTTAAGAGAGTTAAAGATAACTTTCCCAAAGTGAGTGAAAGAGGTGGGGCTAGGATTCACATCCTGACCTGGACATCAGAAAGCCCAGACTCTTGGATATATCAGCCTGTTCAGTGCAGCCCTAATTTTCCATCCGTCTCCCAACAATCTTGTAGCTCCAGTTCCAAATTTATGAATATTAAGGTGCTCGACTCTGTGTATTTTCGCAATTTATCTAAGTTAACAACTATGTTACATGAGTCATATTATCACCTTACTTATATAGATAAGCAAACCAAGACTTATGAAATGGAAGACATTTACTTGAGGTCAAACCATATGGCTAATAAAGCACCAGAGCTGACATATAAGCCCCAGTCTCAAACAAAGTCCAAATTTTATAAATTCTGGTAAATAATAGGCTTTAGTGACAGGATTCTTTATCCGCAGAATCTTGACCCAGCAAATTCTATCGGAGGCAGCTGGCAGGGCACATAGAAGGATACAGCCTCATGTAGCATCAATACTTTGGGACACCATTGTTTCTTATACTTCCAATCTACCTGCCCTTCCAGTAGGAATATTCATTTGTTGTCTCCAAATCCTAGTGAAGTTTTCTGATTCCTATTTCAGACAGAATGGGAATACTTTACATAACACAGCAATAGTACTTCTGTACCTGCCATATAGCCCTTTTGGAATTTTGATTGGAAAGACTGATATAATTGTCAAATCTCTCAGTTCTGATGAAAAGTGAAGACTAGGAGGACAGACTGAACAGAGCAGCTTTGACGTTTGTCAGCTCATTAGCAGGAATCTTCAAGACACATCTCCAACTCTGGGTGGTCAGTCATGCTCAGTGTTAACACAACATGACTGGCCCTGTGGGCAAAGAAGAAACCTTATCCCCCCCTTACAAAATAATTGCATAAAAAGATTGGGATATAAGGTCAAAACTGAGCTTGCCAGGCATAAAACGGCCCATGCTTAATTTGGTTGCTTAACGGGTAAAAACTGCTCTTTAGAGCAACAGTTGTTTCGGCCATCCTTTGCACGGAGGTAGTCGACATAATTGTGCTAAGTAGTGTGAAAGGGAAACCTACTTCAAGGCTAATATGATAATGAGTATTGTCTGGGAGACTGGAGAAAAGGCAGTTAGCGATATAATTTTTCATGCTTTTTTGTTGTTGTTCAGCTAAAAATAAAAGTCTCATTAAAGTGAATTTTAAATGAATTATGCTTCTCCGTTTCTCTCGCAATTAATTTTTGGGCAGCCCAGTTGCAATTTGCAATTTGATGCCTTTACGTGGAGCAGGGCGGCGTGAATCGCTTGGGGACCGGCAGAGGGCAGTGCTGAGCTGAAGCTGGCGCTGGAACCTTGCTTCTGGCTGTAAAAAACTGTGCTTGTTATTAAATGAAATCTTAAGGCTAACTTAGCCACAGCGGAAATTAAACTGCTAATTATGTGTGTCTAAACCACGAAAACTGGGTCCAGTTGTTGCTCAAGATTTCAGAAACACCCACCTCTTCTCCTTGGTTTTAAAATATGTGATTATGCCTAGAAATAGTACCTATTAATGATTTTATACAATTAAAATAAAATCTTTTAACACTTGTCTGTTCTCATAGCCTGTCCCTTTCTAAGTAAATAAACAACAAATTTGTAATATTGGTTAATTTATGGGGCTTTGTTTGTTTCTTTGTTTTTCCAATTCATCTATGTCAATGTTTTTATAAAATCTGAGTCATCCATGTTCAGGCCACATAGAGCAGTATTCTAATGGATTCAGGCAGGTTGACCACATTGTTTTTATAGCACTTTCTTAAAAAACAGGTTTCTCCAGAGGCAAAAATTTCAAAGATTTGGAGAGAAACAGTTCTGATTTGGGAGGGAAAGGAGTGATGATTGGACAAATGTTCGTATGCATTTAGAAAGGTGATATCATTGTGAACTTATCCTCATGACAAGGAAATAGAAAACATATCTCAAAGTAAGTGAGGAGTCAGTGACTGGCCAAGATTATTTTAGCTTCTTTGCCCTGTGCCAGGCAACCTGATAGCTGTCCATAAATTATCAGATAAGTGAAAGAAAAAGAAGTTTAATACCAGGTTTTAGCAAAAATATGAATACAAATCGACAGTGAATGTCTATGTTACAATGAATAATTTGAATAATTTGCATGGCTCAGGCCCTTCAGTTTGCAAATAGCTTTTTAGTTAGATCTCTTGTAGTTTCTGTAGATCAACAGCATCACCTGGGAGCTTGTCAGAAATGCAGAATCTCAACTTACTGAATCAGAATCTGCATTTTAACAGGTTTGCAGAAGATTGGATGGCACCGTTGAGTTTGAGAACTACCATTTTAGGTCTTATCTCTGGTAATTTACTTTCTCTGAAAAGGGCATCCTTCCAGCTTCAGTTTAGAGACAGTTCATAAAGCAAACTCTTACTTAGAATCAATTCAAAGAAGTTTTTGTGGTTGTAGTCGTTTTCCTCTTTGTAAAAAATAAAGCCTTCTGAAATCTTTAATGGTGCCTTTTTTCCAGCTGGTTTTAACTGGACCTAAAACATTGGCCAGTCATGATCCAGAGTCCTGGAAGAGTTAATGCACAGAGGACATGGTGTTTGCATATTTCTTCTCGGTGTTTCTGGTCTTGCCGAAGATGGTGAAATGTTGTAGGTTTACCATCCCTTGCATTGACTTGGCTCTCCAGTTGGTCTCTATGCGTTTCATGGGTTTCATGAAAGGATGATAATGACCTATTTTACTTATCCATCAAGATCTATGAACCAGAAACTTTTTCCTCCTTCCTCAAGCAAGAAGGGCAGCATGGCTAGGTCAACCAGTCAGAGTAATGAGGCTCTCCTGCTTAGAAAAGTGAGATTAATCTAAATCAAATACTTTTCACCTTGGCAGTTTTAACTAATTCCCGCAGGAAAGTACAAGAAATACGTGAAGCCTCCAGAGTCGTGCAAGCCTCCTGATATGGGGAGGCAGGTAATACCTTTTATGCTTGTTAATATCTTAGCCTGCTAGGTTCTACGACTGACTCAAAGAATGGCTAAGACTCCTCAACCCAGCATAACAAAGAAATGCAGCTTAGAGGGAGGAAGACCAAAAGTCCTGGGCTGCACTGTGAATGACTTTAGTCTGTGGCGATAGCTCTGACTGCCTTGATTAAATTGCTTCCCACATTGTCTTTCTGCCTCTGTCCCAGCAATCATCAGAGGATCTAGGCCACTAGGATTTGAGGGCTGTTCTGTGGGATATTCAGGCTGCAGATTAGAGAGGTTTCCTTCCTCCTGCAAGATGCATATGCTTTTCAGTGTGCGATCTGCAGGGACCATGCCGATGGGGACTCAGAAGAGGACAGCTCAGGTGTGCTATGGCTCTTGGGGCGTGGGGAGCCTCCCTTCTCTGAGGCAGTAAGGCTGTCTGAACACCTGAGGTCCACTCAACTGGAAGGGCTCCCTGGATAATACTGCAGGGCTTCTCAGATGTGCTCTCCCCTCCACCTTCAACAAAAGGAAAGGTCTTACTAAACAGAGGCCCACTTTTCTTGATTTGTCAAACAGAAGCTGCTGTGGAAACAGGCTAGATTTTATTTGACTTTGTGGGCACTGACCTAGGACTCTTCTCTGAAATTCTCCCCAAACTTTTTAGCAGGAATAAATTGTCAAGAGTGATCAAGAGAAAAGTGTCTCTGTACCCAGAACAAGGTGTTTATTCATGAGCCTTTGGAGATTATGTTGGTTTTTTGTTTTTGTTTTTTTAATGTCAGTTTTATTGGGGTATAATTTACCTAGAATAAAATTCATTCTTTTTTTTTAAAGTTCTATGAGTTTTGACAAATGAAACCACAATCAATATATAGAACGTTTTGATTACCCCCAACATCTCTGGAACCCCTTTATAGTCCACCCCCACCCATATCCCTTGCAATAACTGATCTGTTTTCTGTCCCTATAGCGTTGTCTTTAGTCCTGAAAGATTTATTTAATTAAAAAAAAAAAACTCTCGGGCTTCCCTGGTGGCGCAGTGGTTGAGAGTCCGCCTGCCGATGCAGGGGACACGGGTTCGTGCCCGGGTCCGGGAGGATCCCGCATGCTGCGGAGCGGCTGGGCCCGTGAGCCATGGCCGCTGAGCCTGCACGTCTGGAGCCTATGCTCCGCAATAGGAGAGGCCACAGCAGTGAGAGGCCCGCGTACTGCAAAAAAAAAAAAAAAAAAAACAACCTCTCTTTTCTCACCAGAACTAACAAATAGGTCCAATTAGTACAATAAGATCTAGTTAAAGGAACAGGTCTGGAATCAGATAAATACAGGTTTCAATCCTGACTCTGCCCCTTTGCTCACACTGATTTGGGGTATATTAATTTAGTCAAGCCTCAGTTTTCTCATCTATTAAGTGGGGTAATAATCAGCAACATTTATTAAATACCACATTACTTGCTCAGACTTGTTTAAATGACTGTGAGGTGCTACCCTACTGATGTGATAACTAATTTCTTTTCTTTCATGGTACTTGTTACTTTGCATTTAATCTTACTGCCCATATTAGAGGGTAGGGATCCTAAATCATCTGTGTTTTATCCTCCACAACTCCTGTCAGAGTACATGTCTTAGTCTGTTCAGGCGGCTATAACAAAATACCACAGACTGGGTGGCTTATAAACCTCAGAAATTTATTTCTCACAGTTCTGGAGCCTGAGACGTCCAAGATCAAGTTACATTCCATGTGTGGTGAGGGCCCACTTTCTGGATCATAGACTGCTATCTTCTTGCTGTAACCTTATATGGCAGAAGAGATGAGGGATGTCTCTGGGGCCTCTTTTATAAGGACACTAAATTCCACTTATGAGGGCAGAGCCCCCTCAAAGGCCCCACCTCCAAATACCATCACATTAGGGATTAAGGCTTCAACTAACTAATTTTGGGAGGTCATGAACATTCAGTCTATAGCAGTACGTAACAGCCATGCAAAACCAAATCACATAAAAGAATATTAAACATTACACTGAAAAATAAACACATTTACATTATTGTAGTATTGCTACATATATAGGTATTCATAAATGATTATATTATTGGTATATGTTTTTAAAATTTACATAAACAGACAGTATATTTTTGCAGCCTTTTGTAACTTTTTCCTATTTATGGATTTTTGGACTCATCCATTATTTAACTACTAAATAACATTACATTACATGAATAAACCAGTCTGTTTCTCCATTCTGGTGTCCAGGGACAGTTTGGGTGTTTCCGTGCTTTTACTGTGCAAATGTACAAATGAATAGGAATGATACTCACCAAGCTTAAAAGTGGTTTCCTTTGGAGAGAGGACCGAGAGGAGAAAAGGAGGCAGATGGGGAGCTTTAGATGTAGCTGTAATATATCGTTTCTTTAAGAAAAGAAAAGGAATAGCGCCCTGGAGCAACAGAGCTAGCAGATGTTAATATTCATCTATTAATTCAGGATGATGAATTCATGAGTGTTCATTATATTCGGTATTCTCTATATTTTAAATTATTCTATAATTAAAAAGAAAATTAAATATAAAAATACCAAAATAAAAATCAACGAACATGGTTCTGTCCTGGAATATATAAACATTATTAGTGGCACTCTTGAATGTTTCATAAATAATGAAATTTCTTCCATGACCAATGTAAGATATTTGTGACATATCCTAGTTGGTTTGGTAATAAAAAGTCAAGAGTCCAGCTTTCCCCTGATAAGTGCCACTCCTTCATCAATGGTAACTGAGCTCTGCAATGTTTTCCTGTACGGATCTAACTGTGTTTTTTTCCCTGCTCTTCTTGTTTTTGCTGTTGTGGTTGGAAGCAGTGAGTTTTAGGCACTAAGAAACAGGCACAGAACCCCTTTAAAAATAACTAGATGAGGTTTGTATGTTAAAGAGAAAAGGGTTATGGGGCATCTAGTAATTCATCTCATCAAACTCTGCTGTTAGCAGGACTTGGCTAATACAGGGCGCCAAGGGAATAAGCATGCTTTTGCCTTCATTTTACTCATCTTTTACAGAATAAAGGGAACTTGGCTTTGGACAGGAAATAGCTAAGCTTTGGAAATAGTTGTGAGGCTTATCCCATTCTTTCATTTTGATGACTTTCCCTGGTATTTAATCCCATCTTCCCCTTCTTCTGTGACTACGCTTATTAGCATGCTCTTTGGACAGCTAAGAAAACAAACAAAGCTATCAAAATACAGCTTACACCAAGTTCCCCTGGCTGAGGTGGCAAGTCAGCATGTTTCCCTGCCCCCTTGTGGCTTGATTACAGAATTCCTGCTGCGGTTACCCCCATGGCTCATTACCCTGCCTCTGAAATGCTGAGGAACGAAAGGTCCAAGTTTCAGCTCTGCCACTGGCTGCAGAATAAATGGACACTCTTAGTGACTGGGCTTGATCTTACTGACAGCATTTGCTCCTTAAGGGACTGTGGGCTCCAAAATATTCCTGCTCTCAGATGACCTGAGATGGCTTGGACTTCAAGCCCAGAGGTCCCTGATCTCATTTTCCATATGGAAAGGCTGAGTCTGCACAATAGGTCATAAGCTGGACCGATAGGCACTTGAGAAAAGTCCTGGCTTCAGAAGGAGACTTCCATCTGAGTTTGTGACATGATCTCCAAGACCAGCCTTGCTTGCCAGAACCAACGAATAATCATTTTATGACAGTTGAAGAGGCTGCATTTTACCAAAGAAGATCTATTAGGTGGAATTTTGAGCTGAGTGTGATATGTAATGCCATGTAGAGTGAGATGTAGCTTGCTGTTGTTAATATATAAGGGGCAAGGTTTAATATTAAGCAGACCATAGAAGGATTTCATGGCTAGACTATCATGAGAAACCTTTAAAATAGGGCATAGATGAGAGCAAGTCAGGACAGTAATTAGTTATTCCCAAACTATGACAGTACTGAAGTCTGTCATGTGTGATTGAAACCATGCAACTCAGACTGGGACCTGAACCCACGTGCCGGGACTCGAACCCGGCCAAAACCCACAGTCTTCCAACTGAGTTCACACACCTGGTTTCAGGACTTAACGAAGCTCAGGTTCTTGATGTCTCATGGCAGAAAGAATTCAGTGAGAGACAAAGTGATAGGTAAGAAGTGGATTTATTTAGAGAGAAACACAGTCCACAGACAGAGTGTGGGCCATCTCAGAAGGCGAGAGCTGCACCAGGGTATGGGGTTGTCAGTTTTCATAGGGGTGGGTAATTTCATAGGCTAATGAGTGGGAGGAGTATTCCAATTATTTGGGGGAAGGGGTGGGGATTTCCAGGAATTGGGCCACCGCCCACTTTTTCATCTTTGACTGGTCGGCTTCAGAACTGTCATGGTGCTGGTGGGTGTGTCATTTAGCTGATGTGTTAAAATAAGTGTATACTGAGGTTCGAGGTCTAATGGAGGTCGACTCGTCTGCCATCTTGGACCTATTTGGTTCTAATCAGGTTATGTCATGTCCTCGGGCTATGTCATTCTTCTAAAGGTTGTGCCCTGTCTCCTTCCCTCCTGTTTCAGGATCATCATTTAATTTAGTTCCTCAAAGTGTGCCCTTCCAAAATTTCTGTTTACCAAGAATGGGCGGAAATGCAATCACTGCCCTAGAATTAAAAAAAAAAAAAATCATGTATGTTGGGTCATTTCCATTTCACAGACAGAAAAACTGAATCACTAAAGGAAGCAGCCACATAGCACAGGGAGATCAGCTCGGTGCTTTGTGTCCACCTAGAGGGGTGGGATAGGGAGGGTGGGAGGGAGGCGCAAGAGGGAGGAGATATGGGGATGTATGTATACGTATAGCTGATTCACTGTGTTATAAAGCAGAAACTAACACAACATTGTAAAGCAATTATACTCCAATGAAGATGTTTAAAAAAAAAAATTTCGTTACAGATTTCACAGTAGATCAGTAGCAGAGCAGGAAAGAGAATCAAGGGTGTCTCATGCGTTAGATAAGAATTCTTGTCTCTAGAGCAGACTTTCTCTCCGTAACAGTAATGAATGGCTTCACTGCTTCCTAATGCGCCATGTGCCTTCATCAACTTGTCCTTCTAGGCTGCTGGAGGCACCAGGTCACTGTGTCACAATGCAATGTCAAAATGTCACAATAATATCAGTTGGGTGATGGCAACGGGGACACAAGCCAAGGGGTATGGACATGTCAACACTTTTGTCATGCAGCACATAGTGTTATTTTCTGTATCGGCATTCAAAAAAGGTGCTTGGGAATAACACAGAAACTAACAAATAAAAATGAATCTCTGCCCCCTGGTAAAATGGTGTATCATCTGCTTGCTAGCCTCAGCTTTTTATCAGGCACCCGTGTTTGATTTATAGTTTGAAAAATGTAAAAACAAGGATAAAGCTACAGTTCTGCTAATGTTGTAATTGTGCAGGTACTTTTGCATAATCATTACAGCTCTTGCCTTCTACTCTGTAGGGGTACAAATGGCCAGATTTATAGAATATGTTATATTACAATAAATAATACAATATATGTGCAAGCTCAGTACCATTCCTTTATATCTAAAGTAAAGTTAAGAAAACCTTAGAAAACAGTGTATATGTATATATATATATATATATACACACACAAATTATATACAGAGAATATATGTAATTATATAATATATATATATATTCCATTCTTTTAGTCCAGAGGGAAATAAAACGCTAAGATATAAAGGAATAACTGTTTTTTGATGCATTACTTTCCATTCTCCAAACTGAAATCGATTTTCCTGATGAAGTTGTTGATAGGATATATAGATATATTGGTGAATTTAGACATAGATCATATGTATTCTCCATCCTTCGGTTGGTTTTTCTCATTCCTCCTGTTTCACCATCTTGCTACTTCTCCATCTGCTGGTACCCTCACTCTGCACCCTGCCCATGCCCCATTCTACTACATGGCTTCATTGGGTCTAGATGACTTTTTTCATTATAAATTAGGGATATCCAACCATGTCCCTGATGTAGAGTTTCTGGAAATATGTTTCTGTGACCCATCTTACTACACTGAATCATCTAGGATGCTTACTAAAAATACTCATTAATAGTACCTACCCCAGACCAACTGAAACAGATGTGTTTTTAACAAGCCTCCCTGTCTTGTTATTTTTATGCACGTTCAAATTTGAATTTAACTTCCCTAGAGCAGTAATCCTCAGTAGGGATGTGCACAAACCTGGGATGTTTCTTAAAAATGCAGGTACAGGGACTTCCCTGGCGGTCCAGTGGTTAGGATTTTGCCTTCCAATGCAGGGGGTGCACGTTCGATCCCTGGTCGGGGAGCTAAGATCCTACATGCCTCGGGGCCAAAAACCGAAACATAATACAGAAGCAATATTGTAACAAATTCAATAAAGACTTTAAAAATGGTCCACATCAAAAAAAAATTCTAAAAAAGTAAAATGCAGGTACAGTCACTGTACAACTGGCAACTCATCCATTAGGTTTGGTGGTGATGGTGATAGCTAGTAGAGTTCAAATTATCCCACCACATGCCAATTTGGAAATAATGTTATAATATCTGAGGAGCATCTCCACCACAAGGGCTGAGAATCACTTCCAGGTAAATCATTATTAGTGATGGGGGATTTCCTTTCCCAGGAATGTGTTGAGGTATGAATATGTTGAGAACAATAGCCCTTGGGTTTTGTGATGCTCTTCAGAGCAAGTAGTTGGAAGAAAAAAAAAGACACTACACATTTAATTCATTTTTATATCATAAAAAGGTAATTGTATATGATAATACAGAAACTAAATAAATTTCTTATGTAGTAGAAATGTGATATAATAAATATCACAAGCTTTTTTCTGGTTATATTCAACATAATAATTTTGAGGGGCAAATTAGTATAGAAAATGCTAATTTTTTAATTGCTACTTTGGGTGGCTATGAAAATAGACCACTCATATTAGAGAGCATCACTGACTGATGGCCCCATCTGCTGACCCTCGGGATCAACAATCACATTTGCACCAAAGCCACACTTCTCACAGGCTACTCCCAGCCAATGCCTGAGCATTGGATTAAGGCAGGATTATTCCAGTGAGATTTGCAGAACTCCTGATATAGTGACTTCGGCTTAAGGGCTTCCCATGGCCTGGCTGAATCTTTCTTGGAACCGCACTGCAGTTCACAACTCTTCCTACTCTATCCTTCTTCCTTTCTTTGTCCTTCCATAGGTGTCAGACCTACATTATGGTTTTCTTGCTTCCTCTCCCCATCTTCTCTTATTCTCTCCCCTAATAAACCTCCTGCTTGTCTAGTCCTGTCTGGATATCTGCTTCTTGACAGGCCTGAACTAATACACTACACATCATTGAAAGCACTAATCATTTTATGTTCTGTCCACTGCACCAAATACATACACACACACACACACACACACACACACACACACACACACACACACA
>NW_021703782.1:72482954-72673257 GCF_005190385.1 Monodon monoceros
CACACACACACACACACACACACACACACACACACACACACACACACCCTGGTTACACTGCTCATGCTTTCCTTGCATTACCTTCTTCTTCTTGGCTCCCTTCCCAATCTCTTTCTTATGGTTTCTTGTTTCTGATGAATGACAATGAGTGGTAGTATATTTTTAAAATAAGATATTCTTCTCTTGGCATTTTAATTATATATTGGATCTTCTTGTTAATAAAATGCTTCAAACAGTAAAGATGCAAAGGATTCCTGAAAACCCCTAGGTAGAACTTCTACTTGTGGCAATTTCAGTGCCTAATTAGGAAGATATTTGGGGGGTCAGAGGCCCCTCAAATCACACTCTGTAGTAACTGGCTACTGCAGTTGCTTCTGTGTAATGGTATAGCCGTCACTCCCCTCTTCTTTCCCTTTCCACTCCTGCCTCCAAAGCAAGGATGAAAGCTAGGAAAGTTTTCCCTCTTCTCCCAATTACCATGATAATTCCGTTTCCTGCCATACAAAAGAAGAAAGTAGCTTTAAGAGTTGCATTTGTTTGACCTCTGTTGGAACTATAATGTGAGAAAAATGAGAGTCTACCCAATGATGTAGTTTAATATAAGTAGTTACACTCAAGCATTACGAAGTAAGAAAAATGGAGGAATGAGGGGGGAAATCCCACAGCTGTAAAGTCATTGTCAACCATGACTATTTATGCAGTTACACTTTCTGCATCTCAGCTAATACAGGAAATAAGCTGACGCCCTAAGCTAGTAACCATTGCAAATATATCCTGAACGTTGAACCCCATAGTACTTAAGGTCTATGGCAGATAGAATAGTACTTCCCAGTTTTTATTAGAGCTTTCACAATGTTTCAGAAAGAATTATGTCCCTTAACAGAACATAATACATAATACATTTTCCCAATTGAAGTAGACATTGAAATGATCATTTAAAAACTGATATGTAAATATTAGGCCTAACATTCTTTCTAATTGCCTCTATATTTATCCCCAGTTAATTTATTTACTTGCTCTCTTGCTAAATTTAGAATGAAAGTTCATCTCTTTCTTTGGATGACTGGTACCTATACCAATGGGAAGGATAATAAAAAGTAAACATGAAAGCTAAGCAAGTCGTTTTAAAACTAAAGTTGCAAATCAGTTATGTTAGCTGATGGTGGACTTTATCAGTGGTGAGATTACCCACTCTTTGATACAGTATTTTACTCACTCATTTTAACCATTTTATCCTCTTCTTTGCACATGAATTCTTAACTCAGAAAGAATGCCTTTGGGACAGTGGTGAAGAAGAAAATAAATGTAATAGTGTCTCATTGCTCAAGAAAATAATCTGATTTGTTAGTTTTTCAAATTCTATAATAATCTGAATCAAACCTACCTTTCTGATATTATATTTCTGCTACCCTGTACATGTACCTTACACCCCATCCAAACCAGACCACTCACTCTTTCTAGAGCACTAGGGGGACATACTGGCCTCCAAGCCTTTTGTTCATACTATCCTACCATCTTAGAAATTATTAAGATGCAGTCTTTGAGCCTGTGGCAACCATTCTACTCTCTGTTTCTATGAGTTTGACTTTTTCGGAATCCACATATAAGTGAGATCATGCAGTATTTTTCTTTTTCTGTCCTGTTTCACTTAGCATAATGGTGACTATAGTTAATAATATTGTGTTATATACTTAAAAATTGCTAACAGAATAGATCTTAAATGTTCTTACCACACACATACACACACACACAAAGATAACTATGTAAGATGATGAATTTGTTAACTTATTGTGGTAATCATTTTATAATATACATATGTATCAGATCATGACATTGTACAGTTTAATATTGCACAATGTTATTTGTCAATTATATCTTAATAAAGCTGAAGGAAAAAGATGCAGCCCATCTCTTGAGGACCTATTCATACCTCACTTTTCCATAATGACTTTCTTGACTCTCCAAGCAGGAAATAACCCCTATATCATTAAAACAAACAGAAGAAAAAACAGTTTACAAGCACAGATTCTGGAGCTACGATCTGGATTAAAATCCAAGCTCCACTGCTGTGTGATCTTGAACAAGTCACCTAACCTTTTTGAACTTTAATATCCTGGTCTGTTAAATAAGGAAAACAACAGTTTCAGCAAATGTTTGTTTTGAAAACTAAACTAGATAAATTATTATTATTATGCTTATGTTTTGGTATGGGTTTTTCCCATATAGCTTTACAGTGTTATTGTTTGTTTACAAGATTTATTTCTCCTAGTAGTTTGTAAGCTCTTTGAGGTTAGATATCGTGATAGTGTGTTTTTTCATCTCTGTATCCACCATAGTTACATATTAATGGTGGATGCTCAATGACTTTTTTTTTTTTTTGTAAGTGGATGAAACACAGAGAGAATGAATTCTGACTTCTATGTCTGTTCTCACAACAGTTAATCCCATTTGGGGGTAAAAGTAACAGTCATAAGAACAGCAACTGTGATATGAAGATAAATGAGACATTTACCTTTAGGGACTTCAGGGAGGACACATCTGGACATGATTTACTGGAGTAAACTTTTGGTGTAGCTTCAACTTTTCCTATCCCTAAGCATCTGTTTCCAAGCTGTTTTCTTTTTTTAATAAAAATTTTTCAGGTAGGTCTAAAAGCCAACAGATTCCAATAGTCCCAGTGTAGAGAAAGGACAGCTCAAGAGGTTGCCAGCTGAGAAGATTTACGGGGAATCCTACTACTGGGGACATACATCAAAGCCAGATGATGCCTCTAGCGAGATGCTGGGTCTAGTTAAGCTAATACTGCTGGTCTCCTTTCAGACTTCAATCAATTGGACTAAACTAAAAATATGCCTTGCCGCTCTGAATTTACACCTGGAAACCAACACTGAATGCTATCTTCATTGTTACCTAAAACATACTGATATGTATTAAATATGAATCCCATGTGAACATAATTAACTTTCTATATATGACTGGTGATTAAAAGTTTGCAAAATTCTCTATGATTACTTTTAACATTATACCTGATTTTGTCCTAGGACAACATAATTTGATCATGAAAATTAGTGGTAAATGGTTTTGAGACATAAGATTTTGCTTAGGTTCTTTATAGATACACTGTATTTCTGTTGGGTGAATACACTCTGTTACTGTCTGTAAAGTAGAAAGGTGCCACTGTATTCCTGAAGTCTTTGTTTTCTCTTTACTGCCATTTAAGATTTCTTTTATCAGGGAAAGGAGAAAATGAGTAAACAAGCATGCCTCAAAGCCCATACACCCTCAAGTAGTTAGTGCATTGCCAGAGAATAGGGCCCAAAATGGGGAAAGTAAGAATAAAAACCTGTTTTGTTTTAGTTGTTATTTGAAATACTAACATTTTAAAAATACAGATTGAACTCTGTATTCAGTGCAGTAGAGCTTCCTTAGAATGTCCTTGAATTCTTTAAATTTATATTCTAAGTAAGGCATGCCATGTTTTGGTAATCAGATAGTAAATAACAGTAAATATTTGTTTTCACCTCTTCTTTCATAACTGTCCTTAGATGTACAGAATGTGATGGTTAAACTATAACGGGAGTCCTTTTTATTTGTTATGGATCATTTCAGCGGTCGTTAAGATGTCTTAAATTAGTGTGCCTACATTTATTTACTGATATTTCTGTATAAAACTCGCATGGTGCAAATCCTTATTATAAACAGTGCCTGTGCTCACATATAAAAGAGAAAAGGCACCAGGTAACTTGTATCCCAACTTCCTAACTTTCTAAGCCACTTAATATATTCTCGTAACAATCTCTTTGGAGATTGTATGCTGCCTCAGGGCTGGGGCGGTGTATTGTTTGCCTCTGAATGCACAAAGCTACATATAATAGGTAACAAGTAATTAATAAATATTTGTTGAAAGGAGCTTCCTAAATGAATATATTTTGTTGCTATAAGGAATAAACTTATGTTAATTACCCCATGTAATATACCTCCTTTCGGACTACTGGCTGGGGACTACTGACTACTCCTTTAGGAAATTTTAATTAATTGTACCACCCATTCCATGTTGACCAACAAAAAGGAAAAAAAAAAAATTCAGGCTTCCTGTTGTTGATAAACAAGCTCTAGGGCAACAAGAAGAATGAATTTCCTTAAACATGCAGCAAAGTTACTGCAAGGCTTCCAGGTGGAAATAACTGCTGGGTATTTAATATACGCATCACAATATACACAAGCACTATGCTGTGCGTTACTTGGATTCTCTTGTTTAATCTAGACATTCACCCTACTGAGTACTACTATTAACCTTAGTTTAAAGAACAAGGAAGTTGAGGTCCAGTTGAGTAATGTTTAGCTATTGTTTTAGTACTTGCCCAACGTCACTGCTAAGAAGTGATAGAACTTGATTTACGGCCTAAGATCTTAGTAATCATTACGATTTACTGCCTTTTAAATAGACTCAGAAAATGCATATTCTGTACAAGAAAACCAGGTGGGGATCATGTACTTCAAAGCCCACTCAGTCAGTCAATAAATATTTATCATATACCCACTCTGTGAGGTTTTTCAACAATGCCTTTCAGGAGTTTCAAAGCCGAAAAGAGGACAGCTCCTGTCCTCAGTGTGTTCACAGCCTTTTAGGGGGTGATTCAACATGGTGAGGACCATGCCACAGGTTTGAATGAGAGACAGTGAAGTCACCTTCAGGGGGTCCCCAGCTTACCCAGGTTGGCCTGGGAATTGCTTAGTAGAGGAATTGAGGAATTGTCGTGGAGGATATTACCAGGAGCACAAGACTGGGAGTGTTCTAGGCAAAAGAACAACCTGTGGAAAGATGCAGGGATGAGAAATATCAAGGCCGTGTTTGGGGGAATTGGAACAGCACAACCACAGAACGTGAGCAGAAAAGGGTCATGAGTTCATCAAAGTCATTATGTTCAAGTCCACACAGGCTGTTTTTGGGCCCAGATTTGACAAACCCAGCCTTCTAGAGTCAGATGTGGCAGCCTGTTCCCATGGCTTGAGCTGGTAGCAGCTCAAGGTGGAGCCACGCTCCTGCATCCATCGAAGTGTCAAGAGTTTGCCTCCCCTTCTACTCACTGTCCTTCCACAGATGTATTTCACATTCAGTTTTTACATTGGTTCTGTAAGGAAATCTTAATTAATTGTACCATGCATTCCATGTTGACCAACAAAAAGGAAAAAAAAATTCAGGCTTCCTGTTGATGGTGAAGATGATGGATTCTCTCATCTTTTTGAATAGTTTTGCCAGGCATGATTGATGTAATAATAGGTAGGTTTCATTTTAATGCTAGTGACAATGGGGGGAAGAGTTGGCAAGGAGAATAACAGAGTGGTACTCTATAGCAGGTATTTAACGAAGACAGCCTGAAAATCAATATTAATCCTTTGCTGGCAGCTGAAAATTTCAGACAACTTAAGCAGACAAATGGGCCATAATGTCAGTCAGTAGTATTAGTCTATTCATTGGCTCACCCTTAGACTACATGAGAACTGTTGTTGATTAAAAATCCATTCTAGGGATGCCACCTCACATTTTAAACGGTTTTTATTTTCCCTTGGGGCCAGAAAATATTCCTCCCTTTGCCTTTTCAGGTCTGTATTTAATCCCATCAATTTCCAAGTAGCTCAGTGCTTCTCCTGTGTGTAAAATTCTTACAGGCCTATTGGAGCTTCAGGGTTACCTGTCTCCTACCTTTGGAGTCCTCCACACCTAGACAGCACATTTTCTACATGAACCAGAGATAATCCAAGGCTGTGACAACCCCAGAGAGAAGTCCCATAGAACAAATCAAACTTCTGGCTGGATTTCTTGTCCTTATCTATGCATGTGGATAGAAGAGCTATCATGGGAAAGCAAGCAGTGAGGAAAATTAAAAAAGAAGGAACTGTGACCTTTCTATATTTCTTACCTAGTAAATATATCCCAGGATTATTTATATAATTTAGTTAGTCTAGGACTTCCCTGGTGGACCAGTGGTTAAGAATCCACCTGGCAATGCAGAGGACACAGTTCGATCCCTGGTCCAGGAAGATCCCACATGCCTCAGAGTAACTAAGCCTGTGCACCACAACTACTGAGCCTGCGCTCCAGAGCCCGTGAGCCACACCTACTGAGCCTGTGTGCCACAACTACTGAAGCCCATGTGCCTAGAGCCTGTGCTCTGCAACAAGAGAAGCCACCGCAATGAGGAGACTGCGCACTGCAACAAAGAGTAGCCCCCGCTCACCCCAACTAGAGAAAGCCTGTGCACAGCAGTGAAGACCCAGCACAGCCAAAAATTTAAAATAAATAAATTAATTAATTTTAAAAATTTAGTTAGTCGATCTACTTTGGGGAGCAGCCCGCATAGATCTTACCTTAGGCCTGAGGCTGGCTAGCGTGGCAAAATGCTTGGAAAAATGAACTTTGAGTCAGTCAATCTCCCAGGAAACAGTTAGGAATTTCCTGTGGTTTTACCTGCTACTTGTTCCTGGAATGGTAAACAGGAGCTCCTTGATGGACTTGTCATAATCTTTGTGTCCATCAAGGGTAGCTCTTCATCTTTGTAGAAACTCGATGGCTGAAACTTGATGGCTAGGGAAGCATTCTCTTTCACTGAGAATGCTGTAGTCCCTGGTCGGTATAGCATATTTATTTAGAAATGTCTCATGTCTTTGACCAACACTGATGGAAAATGTATGTTTTCCCTCTTTTTCTGGTTAATGTTTTTCTCTCAGTCAGCTCTTTGTAATCATTGTGACAATGCGCAAGAACCTCAGTTTACAAAATTATGCTTTCACTATTGATTGGAAAAGATCTGAAAAAATGTGAATGTGTTCCCAAGGTCTCTTTGATAAAAAAGGGCGGGAGAGAAATCTCCACAGTGTAATCCCCTGTGGAGCTGTCTCATATTAGAATGAAATGAGATCATTCGAATTTATAACAGGCCGTAATTCTAGGAGTCAAACCTGATGTCTGCTTCACATCCTAGGGGAAGTGGATTCTTGGTGTTTGTGAAGAGAGCAGACTGAAATTTTCTAGAAAATATACAGAATTAGATGTCCAAAAACTCCATCCATGGAGGCTTGATTTAATTACAAAGAACTTCTAAAATGGGCCTACTGTTATCAGGTTTAGAAAAGAGTGAGAAATAAATTTAATTCTTATTCATTTCTTACTGCAGTGTAGGCACAAAGCTAGATACGTTATGTTGTTATCTTGTTTGACACTCACAACTTTTGAGAGCTTGGTGTTCCTATACCATGTCAGATGAAGTCATTGAGACTAGGACAGGTACATTAATGGTGAGAAATGTAACAAGAATTCATTCAGCTGCCCCTGATTTCAAAGCTTTCACACTTTTCAACACACCATACTATGCCTAAAAAGATTCTAATATGTGGTGAAGGCACAATAGATTAAGAAGTCCTCCTGGGTGTCTCCCTTTCTTTCATACCTCACGTTCAAACCATTAGGCTCTATCTACGCATTTATATGTAGAGTCCAATCACTTCTCTATTGCTATTATGCTGCTGCAAGCTATCAACATCTTTTTCCTGGATTATGCAATATCCTCTTAACGGGTCTCCCTGTATCACCACTTGTTCTCATATTGTCTAGCCTTGACATAGAAGCTTGAATGGACCTTTTAAAATGTCAGATCAAATCACTCCTCTGCTCAAAACTATCCAGTGGCTCCCTAACTTCACTCAAAATAAAAGGCCATTATAATTCACTGAGAGTGTTGGAGTACAGAACTCCAGGTCTCCATCCCTCCACAAAAGCAACTAATAAGCTGGCAAAAACTGTCAGAGTCAACTTTTGCAGAATCCTAGAACCTAGTCATAAACACAACAGTGAACAGCAATGAATGCAGAAATAAGCAGCTGCAGTGCAGTGAGAGAAAGCAGCAGCATTTTTTAAAACAGATTTTATTTTTTAGAGCAGTTTTAGATTTATAGCCAAGTTGAGCAGGAAGTACATAAAGTTCCCATGTATCCCCTGACCCCACATACACACAGCCTCCACCACTATCAGTATTCCACACCAGAGTGCTACATTTATTATAATCAGTGAACCTACATTGACACATCATTATCATCCAAGGTCCATAGTTTAATTAGGGTTCACTCTTGGTGTTGTACATTCTATGAGTTTTGACAAATATCTATCATTATGGTATCATACAGAATAGTTTCAACCCACTTAAATCCTCTGTGCTCTGCCTCCTGGTCCCTCCCACCCCCAAAACGCCTTGTGATCAATTATCTTTTTGCAGTCTCCATGGTTTTGCCTTTTCCGTAATGTAATATACTTGGAATCATACAGTATGCAGCCTTTTCAGATTGGCTTCTTTCACTTAGTAATTTGCATTTAAGTTTCCTCCGTATTTACCATCTGTATATCTTCTTTGGTGAGGTGTCTACTTAGGTCTTTTGCCCATTTTTAAATCAAGTTGTTCATTTTCTTATCACTGAATGTTAAGACTTCTTTGTATACTTTGCATAACAGTCCTTTATCTCTTAGGTCTTTTGCAAATATTTTCTCCAGGTCTGTGGCTTGTCTTCTCAGTCTCTTGACAGTGTCTTTCACAGAGCAGACATTTTTACTTTTAATCAAGTTCAACTTATCAGTTATGTCTTTCATGGATCATGTCTTTGGTGTTGAATCTAAAAAGTCATCACTAAACCCAAGATAATCTAGACGATCTTTTCCCTATGTTATTTTCTAGGAGTTTTACAGCTTTGCATTTTACATTTAGGTATATGATTCATTTTTTGCTATTTTTTGTGAAGAGTATAAGTGTATGTCTGGATTCACTTTTTTGTGTGTGTGTGTGCATGTTGCTCTATAGCTGTTCCAGCACCATTTGTTGAAAGACTGTTTGTTCTCCCGCCTATTGCCTTTGTTCCTTTGTCAAACACTAGTTGACTATATTTATATAGGTCTATTTCAGACCCTCTATTCTGTTCCATTGGTCTATTTGTCTATTCTTATACCAATACCACACTGTCTTGATTATCGTAGCTTTATAGTAAGTTTTGATGTCAAGTAGCATGAGTTTTCTGGCTTTGTTCTTCTTCAGTATTGTGTTGAATATTCTCGGTCTTTTGCCTCTTCATATAAACTTTGCAATAAGTTTGTCAATGTCCACAAAATAACTTGCTGGGATTTTGATTGGGATTGCATCAGATACACAGATCAAGTTGAGAAGAACTGACATCTTGACAGTACTGAGTCTTTCTATCCATAAACATGGAATATGTCTCCATTTATTTACTTCCTCTTTGATTTCTTTCATTAGAGTTTTTGTAATTTTCCTCATATGTATTCATAAGAATATATATATATAAGAATATTCATATATATTCATAAGAATATATATATAGAGAGTTAGATTTATACCTAAGTGTTTCATTTTGGGGAATGCTTATGTAAATGGTACTGTATTTTTAATTTCAAATTCCAATTGTTCATTGCTGGTATGTAGGAAAGTGATTGCATTTTGTATATGAACTTTGTATCCTGCAACCTTGCTATAACTGCTTATTAGTTTCAGGAGGTTTTTGGCTGATTCTTTTGAATATTCTAGATAGACAGTAATGTCAATGCATGGGATACAGCAAAAGCAGTTTTAAGAGGGAAGTTTATAGTGATAAACACCTACATGAAGAAAAAAAAAATCTCAAATAAATAATCTAACTTTACAACAACTCAAGGAACTAGAAGAAGAACAAACTAAGCCCAAATTAGCAGAAGGAAGGAAATAACAAAGATCAGAGAAGAAATAATGGAATAGAGACTAGAAAAGCAATAGAAAGATTAATGAAACTAACAGCTGATTTTTGGCAAAGACAAAATTGACAAACTGTTAGCTAGACTGACTAAGAAAAAAAACAGAAGGCTCAAATGAATAAAATCAGAAATGAAAGAAAAAAACATTATAACTGATAACACAGAAATACAAAAGATTATGAGATAACTGTGAACAATTATACATCTACAAACTGGATAACCTAGAAGAAATGAATAAATTCCTAGAAACATACAACTTACCTAGATGTAATTATGAAAAAGTATTGATAGAACATCTGAACAGAGCAATAATGAGAAAGGAGATTGAATCAGTAATCAAAAAATCTCCCAAGAAAGGAAAGCTCAGAACCTGATGGTTTCACTGGTGAATTCTATCAAACATTTAATGAGTAATTAAGACCAATCCTTCTCAAACTCTTCAAAAAGATAGAAAAGGAGGGAACACTTTCTTATTCATTCTATGATGCCAGCAATACCCTGATACATCAATTGATGCAGAAAAAATTATTTGACATAAGGAAACACTGTTTCATGATTTAAAAAATACACCAACAGACTATAAAAGAAAAGAACTTCCTCACCATGTTACAGGGTGGTTGGGAAAAACCCACAGTTAACATTATACTTAATGGTGAAAGACTTAAAGCTTCCCCCTTAAGATCAGAAATAAGACAAAGATGATTGCCTTTAATACTTCTATTCAACATTGTACTGGAAAATATAGCCAAGAAATTAAGCAAGAAAAAGAAAAAGCATCCAAATTGGAAAGAAAAATGTAAAATTATTTTTATTTACAGATGACATATTGTATACATAGAAAAATCCTAAAGAATCCACCAAAAAACTATTAGATATAATAAATGAACTTAGCAAAGTTTTTAGAATATAAGATCAAAACTAAAAATCAGTTGTATGTCCACACACAAGCAATGAACAATTAACTTAAGAAAATAATTCCATTTTTAATAACATCAAAAGCAATAAAATCTTTAGGAATACACTCAGCAAAGGAGGTGCAAGACTTTTACACTGAAACTACAAAATATTGATGAAAAATATTAAAGAAGATATAAATAAATGAAAAAAAATACCATGTTCGTGGACTGGAAGATTTAATACTATTGCCCAAAGCAATCTACAGAGTAAATGCAAACCCTATCAAAAGCCCAGTGGCAGGGCTTCCCTGGTGGTGCAGTGGTTAAGAATCTGCCTGCAAATGCAGGGGACACGGGCTTGAGCCCTAGTCCGGGAAGATCCCACAAGCTGTGGAGCAGCTGAGCCCGTGCACGACAACTCCTGAGCCTGCACTCTAGAGCCTGTGAGCCACAGCTACTGAAGCCCATGTCCCACATCTCCTGAAGCCTGGGCGCCTAGAACCCGTGGTCCACAACAAGAGAAGCCACTGCAATGAGAAGCCCACCCACTGCAACGAAAGAGTAGCTCCCACTCGCCACAACTAGGGAACACCCGCGTGCAGCAATGAAGACCCAGTGGAGCCAAAAATAATTATATATATATATATATATATATAAAAGCCCAGTGGCCTTTTGTGCAGCTATGGGACTGTTAACACAAAACCAGACAAGTTTAAAAATTAATTTTCCACAAGGGTGCCAAGACTGTTCAATGGGTAAAGAATACTGTCTTCAACAAATGGTACTGAAACAACTGGATATCCACATGCAAAAGAATAAACTTGGTCTTCTATCTCATACTATATTAAAAAATTAAAGGGATCAAAGACCTAAATGTAAGAGCTAAAACTACACAACTCTTAGAATAAAAGATAGGAGTAAATCTTCATGTCCTTCAGTTTGGCAATGGGTTCTTTGATATGACACCAAAAAGTGGAAGAAACAAACAAAAACAAATAGATTAAATTGGACCTTATCAAATTAAAACTTTTATGCATAAAAAGATATTATCAAGAAAGTGAAAAAAATAACCTAAATAATTGGGTAAAATACTTGCAAATCATACATTTGATAAGGGTCTAGTATCCAGATTCTATAAAAACTCTTACATTTCAACAATGAAAAGACAACCCAATTAAAAAATGGGCAAAGTCCCTGAATAAACATTTCTCCATATAAGATATACATACATATGAAAAGATGCCCAATGTCATTAATCATTAGGGAAATGAAAATTAAAACCACAATGAAATACCACTTAACACCCACTAAGATGGCTACAATAATCATTAAGGAATCCCCCCCCACTTTCAGCCAACATAGCAAGGGAGTTTAGCAACATATGACTCAGTGAGATCACTGTCAATGTGACTAACTCCACATGCCATGTCTGGAGGGCTGGGTTGCTGACACACTCCCTGTCATTTGAAGACTCGGTTCAGAACCTGGGCCGGTCCCAGACTGCAGGTGGGAGGCTTCAGTGACTCAGCTGCGTGCCACTGGGAGAGGCATGAGAACACATCTACTTATAGGCCTAAAACTACCAAGCAAAATGGGGAATTGAGGCAATTACCCAAGGAGTTTGGGAAGAACAACATCTTAACCCCCACTTTCTTTCCTTGTCTGCCTACTTTGGGCAATTATTCTTCTTTCGCATGAATCTAGAGCAGTTTTCTGAAGTGTGCTCTGCTCAGCAGTGTTAATGGATGTTTTATGGAAAAGGGATTCTTTGGAAACGCTGCATTAAATAAAGTAAAACAGGCCTCATTATTACAAGACTTTGAAGAGGTTTTATGTGCACTGACCCTTTGAGAAAGAAATGTAGCATTTGCCCAAACCTATTTGCCTATGAAAGTCCTATTTCCTCGTCTGCAAAGGGCCTTGCCGTTTCTGCCATATCATTGTTGTTGAAAACAGTGTGGTGCAAAGGAAAGCCCACCAGGCATGGAATCCAGGAATCCTGCAACAGGAGTCTAGACTACAGAGCTGTCAGCACCACCACGTCATCTTGGGCAAACCACTGTATCTCTTTAACACTGTAACATTGTTTTGATGTACCAGTACCATACTATTGAATTATTGAGACATTTTAATTAGTTTTGCATATAATTTGACTATTTAAAAATGTTAGCAACATCCAGGAAACTAATGGGAGTAGGAAATACAGTTCACTTGTATTACTTATAGCATAATCTGAATATAAAAATGTGTCTGCAATTATCTAGCTGATAGTCCAGAAGAATGTCAGTGGGGTAGTTCTCTAGAGAATGCCATAGCTGCCCAGAAAATTACTAAATAAAAATATATTAATGCAAATTTCATTGCACCGTCCTCATCTCAGTTACATTAGGGAAACTAAGTCAGCAGTCTGTATTTTCATCATCCTTCTGGACTTTGTAGGCAGTTTTCCATGATTTGCCTGACTACTTGGAATCATGGCTATGGCCTTCTTTGGCTTTTGAAATTTTCTCTTGGTTCTTTGTTTCAAGCTGTTTACCTACTTGGGTTTCCCCACCACTTTTAAATACCTATGCCTCATCCAACTTATAAGTCCTGCTTAATGATCTAGAATAATATCATGAATTGTTTACAAAATTAAATATGCTCATTTGCAAATCGGTGTACCTGTCTTTGAATTACTAGGCTGGCCCTGACCAAATGCAAATTAATTGAAGACAAAATGTGGCACTGCTTACTGCAGTAAATAAACTGGAAGCATATTTAATCTTGCTGTCCTCAGGAAAAAAACAAACATCTTTATTTTGTTCTTTGGATGCTGCAAATATGCCCATGTTAAATATTTTTCAATAAGCCTTTATTGCAAGCCTTTAATTAATGATATTTTCTTAGACTGAAATGACTGATACCAACAGCAGGTGACATGGAACCATTCTTTCTTTTTTTAAAATTTCAAACAACTTTCATCATTTGTACCTAGAAGAAAGTCTTTTGTGTTCTCTCACCTGCAAGATTCCTTGAGTAGTTGCAAAAAGTTTTGGTAAAGCTAAACTTTACGAAAACGAGCCGTATGTATTCGTCTTAACATTTTGTGTATTAGAAAATGTGGCAACAAGATGTATACTGCACATAAAAATATGTTTGGTTTTTATCTCCAGATACGTATTTTAACTTCCACCTGGCAGAGGTTCAATTAGCCCTTAGTGATGTCTGCATCAAAATATGCAAACTGAAAATTGGCTGTTAAAGTTGGAGGAAAAAATACGAAATAAATAAAAATCAGTAAAGGAATCAAATGCTTGATAAACCTGGCTTGGCATTTCCAGGAGTGAATAAAGTATTCACAAACTATATTAAAAAGAAGAGGAATATTTAAAATAACTCACACTCCACATCCTACAGATACAGACACAAATCTCAGAAGTAATTAAAATAAAGATATCAAAGGGGAGGGCAAATACCCCTGCAAACTCAGAATGGTAAAATACACACAGCCTGACCTCTGTTACCATTGAATCAAATAAGCTGTTAATTACAAAAGGATGAACACCCTCCAGAGATAACAGCAAACTCCAGGCAGTCAATAGGATGTGATAACATCCAATACAATCAAGAAACATTTGAGTTGAGCACAGGATTATACATGAGGATTGGAGGATTAGGAGACAAGGCATTTCTGAGTCTAGTAAACAGAAAGCACAGGATGCCAGCTGAGGAAGGTATGGGATAGGAAAGACAGATGTGATGAATCAGTCACCAGGAAAGCAGGGAGATAATAGCCCAGTTCTGTTCCTGGCTGGCAGGGAATGAATGCACCAAGATGACCTCTCTTGAACCTCTAACCTTCCATTATGAACTGAGCACGTACGTGACTATAATGTTAAGAAATTCTAAAACTCTGTAATTGCTGTTGACTTTGGTTAAGTAGGACCGTTGTTACTTCGTATTCTAAAAAGTATGAGGCAAACTGCGTCCTTTAAGAAATCCTGGTATTACAGTACTATTACTCATGGTTGAGATTATAGCTGAAGGCGTATTTTAGAACAGAGAAATTCATTTTGATGAACATACATACCTGATGTTTATCTTAGATATTAGCTACTTATTGCTAGGTAAATATTACACCCAAGCTTAGTGGCTTAAAAACACACTTTTTAAAAAAATCTCACAGTTTCTATGCATCAGGAATCCAGGTGTAGTTTAGCTGGGTGTCTCTGGTTCAGCGTCTCTCACAAAGCTCCAATGAAGGTGTTGGCTGAGGCTGCAGTCATCTCAAGGCTCAAATTAGGAAGGATTTACTTCCAAGCTCATTCATATGACTGTTGGCAGCCCTCAGATTCATGCCCAAGCTCAGTCACATGGCTGTGGGTAGACCTCAGGTCCTCGCTAGCGTCTGCCTGGAGGTATCAGTTTCTTACCTGCAGGCTTGTCCACAGGGCCCCTCACAACATGAAAGCTTGCTTTCCCCAGGGTAAGAGCTTAGAGAGAGAGAAAGAGAGAGAGAGGGAAAGCCCCAAGGTGGAAGCCACAGTCTTTTTGTTACCCACTCTCAGAAGTGTCATCCCATCACCTCTGTTGCATTCTTTTCTCTAGAAGCAAGTCACTGATAGCAGCCACATTCAAGGAGAGGGAATTACACAAGGGCGTGAAGACCAGGAGGTGGGGATCATTGAGGGCAACCTTAAAGGTGGTCTCCTGCATCTTATTTATCAAAATTTGTGGGTCAGTACAACAATATTGAAATACCCATGAAAAGGACTCTTTTGCAGTTCCTAACTGGTTCTTTTTTGCATTATAGTTAACTCTTTATGGACAGTAAACAATATATATGTATGGCAAATATATAGAGGGAAGATTAGGAACTTCTTGAAGAGTTGAATAACTTATTTCCTTTATCCCTCCACCAATATCTAGTCGGTACTCTGACATCCCAACTCATACTTTTAGAATCTTATTTGACCTTTGGCAACATTGGGCAACGTTAACCACTTCCTCCATGCAACAGCTCTCTTGGCTTCTGAGAGTACTACCCTATTCTGTTTTTCCTCCTACCTCTCTGACTTTGCCTCTTAATATTCTTCTCTTACTCTTCCATCTCTGCTTACTTACTACATTTTTATATTCTCTCTAATTTCCTCCTTAGCCCTTTTCTCTATTCACTCCATTTACTTTCCTTCAGTGGCCTTACACATACCCATGGTTTTAAGTATATTTAGATACTGATGATCACCAAATGCACCTATACAGTACAGAAATCTCTTCCACTCCCATGGAGCCCATGCATCCACTAACTCTTCATTTCAACTTTGTTATTTTCATCCTACTAATTTCATTCTTGACCATCTTCAGCGTCTCAGGTAAAGGCACTATAAATCTAGTTACCAGTGCAGAAATAAAATAGTTATATTACACATCCCCTTTTCCAAAAGCCGTTTAAGATTGTGTGTCTACATCATTTTCTCTATATTTCTCATCTTTCTTCTCCTTTCCAGTCCCACCACAACTGTTCTAATTTGGGCATCTTCCTCTTCTCACCTGGATTAAGATTGTAGTCTCCTAAAATGAGGCAACAACTTCCAATTTGGCTTGGTGTCACCAGAATGATATTTGAATGATTGAAAAGCCCTTCCCTGGCTCCCTCTCAGGGTCATGATAAAATCCAGTCTACTCATCATTGAGTGCAAGGAACCTTATGTTCTTTATTTTCTCCTTTGTTTTTATCTTCCAGTGTGCCCCACATGCACTGAATGTTCTAGTCATTTGGAACCACTTGCAGGCTCTTGCAGGCTCTTGAAGCTACTTTCTCACACATACAGACCTGCATACCTCCTCAGCCTTGTACATTTTTCAGGCCCCCCCTTTAATTGGATAACTCCTATTCATTTTCCCCAGTACAACTGAAGAATTGTCAGGCCTGGAAGCCTTCTTTGAATTGCTCTTCTCCACACTTGCACCCCACCCCATGCACACACACATACATACACACCTGCATATGCATTACGCAGCCACAGGCTGACTTGCATGCACTTCTTCTGTCTTCCCATAGTATCCTGGACCTGCATCATTGCCATGACCATTCTGTATGTACTTATCTGTTTACTTATGTGTCTTCCCTATTAGACTGTGAACAAACATCATGGGGGTAGGAGCGTATACATTTCTGTATCCCCAACGTCTAATTCGGAGTCTGGAATAAAATACGTTCATGATAATGTGCCATTGATTGAATAAAAACACATATACATGAATAAATGAATATTGGAGTCTCGTATTTTCAGTATATACAACATATATTCAGTTTAATATGTTTAATTTTTAAGAGAACTCCCATTTTTAGGCGCTCTAAGGGAACTGGAGAGTAAGATTCTTAAAAAATGTGATGTTTGCTATCTCCCAGTCCCACCAAGTGAGAAACAGAAGTTGGAGTCTTAGTAAATTCTTAGTTGAAACGGAGAGCTGCATTTTTCTTTAGCTGGTTGCAAAACTGTGTCTGCCGAGCACATTCACCTGTTGACCTTCTGTGTCCTGTGTGCTTGCCTATAATTCTCTTGGTGCTTCCAGCCACTTGGCTGCTATGTTGTGATTAGTTACATTCAGAATGTTCCCTCTTCTGTGGGGCTGGAGGGTTTTGTTTTCTCTGTGTCCAACTCTTCTCTGCCTTGGGAGCCAGTCGGGGAGGGAGGTGAGCAGAGACTGTGAAGGTTTGCCTTTGGTGAAACAATCACCTTTGACTGACACTCTGGAAAAATCGACAAGAGCTATATATAAATGCAAGATTTGGTTAACTTTAGTCAACCAAATTCAAGTCCCGAGTTTCACTTGTTCTGGTTGAGGTTCCAGGACCTCACCATAGTAGGATTGGTTATAATTCTGTTGAGTGATTCACAGGGTGATAATCATATAGCACAGAGTTTGTTTTTGGCCTGTTTAAAGAGTTCAACTTCCTTACAGATACCATCCTAGTAATTCTCCAAACATGCCCACATTACAGAGGAAAGCATTGCACCTATGCTCACGGGTGGGTACTTGAATCTGTTTCACTGCCTAGGGGCAGGACCACACCCAGTACATACTAGGAAAGTGAAATCTGTTCTGGTTTAACTGCAGGCCCTTAATGCCTTTTATCCTCCCAGGAGTGGAGTCCCTCAGCTACAATTTAAGAATGTTTATTGTTACTATATTATTAACATCACTAGCTAAGTATGACGATTTAGAATTCTAGATTCACTTCTGTGTATGTATGTGTGTGTGTTACTAATCTGAATATGATGGCCTAAGTCTGTCTGTGTATGCGAATGTGTGTCACTACTGTGAAAGTTTCCTTGAGCTGAAACGTTTTTAATTTTCTGAATTCATTCATAGAGTGCTGAGTTTCTATCCTCTCTAAAGCTCCCCAGCACACAGACTGTATTACTCTCTCCTAGTTACCACCTTGAATGGCACTTTTTCTCTCTGGATAGATAGAGCTGAATTAAGTTCTGTCTTGAAGGCTTCGCAGACTAAATGTTCTATAGCTCCAGCATTTGGGCAAGACTGTGAAAAAGGCAGTTCGTATCTAAAATTCTTTCCTTCCCTGGTAGGCCACTTCCACTCACCCTTGCATTCCCCTCCCGTCCCCACTTGTCCAGTTGTCCACAAGGCATCAATCTCTCTGTTGTCTGATGCTTCATTCATTTTAGTAGACTATCCTGGGCCACAATGATACAACGTACTACTTTTCCACGTTACATCAACATTTGAACAAAAATTAGGCATATGATGAAGGACCAAATGTCTTGTGGTCACGTTTTAAACATCAGCCAGCAGAGAAAGGAGAATTTTTTTTCACCTGAGACTTCTTGCCTCACCTGTTTAGGATACCAGCCCACATTAACCGAAATATAGTCTTCAACTCAGATTGACAAAACATCTCAAGCTACCTGTGGAACTTTTCCTTAGACCCAGCATTTTTACCTCCATCATCAAAACTATCATCTCAACCACACATCAACCTAATTTCTTCACACTAATCTCTGACTCATACTACAAGGTACTAAATATAAGAGTATAAGAGTTCTGAACAACGATATGCAATAAGAATATGCTTTGTGATCCAATGTTAAAACCTGGCATTGGTGAGGATGGAGAAAAGCACACATTCACGTACTGTATTGTTCTCGATGGTGTGGTTTTAGATGTGAAAACTAGACCTACCGTATCAATTTGTATCCATCATAAAGTCATCCAAGGATGAAGCTGATACCAGGGAATGCTGAGCAGACCAATGGAAAGAAACTGAGTCCTTGATGACATGACTGATCCTATGATTCAAAGCAACCCTGAAGTCGCCCCACCTATGTTCTTCCCAAGTAACAAACCTCTACATTCTCTTTACATTTTCAACCAAGTTATATGTTAATTGCTTCTCAAGTCAGTCTAAATTATAAACATAATGTGGGATATGATACAGGTTGTAAAAAGAATAATGTGAATCTGTATATACTAATAAGTTGCTATATTTTAAAAGTCAAGATGCAGAACACTGTATAATACTGTACCATTTGTGTATAAAAGTGATTATAAGCCTTTATGTATTCATATGTTAGTTTATACATGTGTACCCTTGTATATGCAAAGAATATTTCTTTCTTTATGTTATATAGAAATAAAAATAACATCCAGTTAACCACGGGTGTAAGAATAGGAAGTTGTAAATGGAGGACACATTTTTACCTTATACACTTCTAAATTGCTGGGACTTTTTAAATGGGATTTTTTTTTTTTTTTTTTACCTTAAAGGTGAGAATAACAACTAATGAAAAATATTTAAATTCTCCTTGTGCCAGACAGTGCTAGGAGTAGATATTATACCACTAGACAACAAGGAACTCATTGTCAAGAGGAGATAAATATACATAGACAAATGCAATAACGTGTTTATTGAAAGTGCCAAGATAATGTTGAGAAGAAGGGTGCTTCATTCTTCCTGGAAAAGTCACAAGGACTTTCCCAGAGGGAATTATGCCTAAACAAGTGCCTAAAGTGGCAAAAGGACTTTAACAAACTGACTGAATGAGGCTGGGGTGGGGATTTCAGGCAGAAGTAACAACACTTTTTGAGCATATAGAGGGATAGAATGTGTTGATAGTTCCTTGTATCTTTCAGGAACTGTGAATAATTTGGCAATTCTGGAGAGGCCAGAGGGAGGAAAATGAGGGCAGAGCAGCAGGGAGAAACTAGATAATGACAAGCTTGTTTGCCATGCTTAGAAGCTTGGGTCTTACTTTTTCAGCATCTGGAAACTATTTGCCAAGTCTGAAGATTCTATTAATTTCTTAGAAAAAAATTTTTAAACAAATAGAGGAGTATAATAATAGAGAATATA
The DNA here is from genome assembly GCF_005190385.1 of Monodon monoceros. Taxonomy (NCBI): domain Eukaryota; kingdom Metazoa; phylum Chordata; class Mammalia; order Artiodactyla; family Monodontidae; genus Monodon; species Monodon monoceros. The sequence continues at coordinate 72,502,999 of NW_021703782.1, forward strand.
CGGTATAATATAACAAAGCTCAGGTACTCATCACCCAATTTTGTCAATCTAAATATTTACTACCTAACTTTTAAAAGGAAATAAAACACTACACATGTTAAAGCTCACGCAGTACCCTTCCTTTATCTCAATCACCATTGCCTACAAAGAAAAGCATACCTATACTTTATAGGTTAATATTAATAGAAGGAACAGACCACACAAATGTGCTACAACCATTGGGGTTTTTTTTACTCTTAATTCAGCCTGTTCGCATCTCACTGTACAGTGGACAAATTGTAACATAACCGTGTAAATAAGAAACCATGGTCATCATGTAGTTTTTCCACATATTACTCTCTTTTTATAAAATGACACCCTTTAGAATCAAAAGATGTATGTCTGCTATATCTTGATACCACTTGAAAGTTACCAAAAGACTCACCCATTTTTCCAGGATGTTGTATCTCTTTAAATTTTGCTGTAAGTTCCATAACATCGTCTTAAATACGTATTTTAAGCATTAGGCACTGACCTGATATTGGAAAGGGACATGATGGTATGTAAACTTATTTTAAAAATGAGGATCAAAGAAAGTGGTCATAAAATCATTGATTTAAAGTCACCAGATGATTCTTCAGTTCGTGTTTTACTTACATCATTGGTGTGCGTGATGTGTGTTGAGTGGGTGTGTATGTGTGTACATCAGGATACAAAATAGGCTGGTTTGTGTTTCACTATCTGGTTCATAAGAAATATAATAAAACCAACAAAGTGGTTCTTGGATGTAAAGCAACTCTACCATGTGCCACCACTCTATGAAATGAAGATTTGAATGATACTCACGAAGCTAGTTACTTCTATACAAGTACAGAGCATTCAACATGCTCCATGGCCTACACTACAGAGAAGATACACTTTTCAGCACTTCTTTGATATATTTCATATTATTTACTCCACATTACTTAATATTAACAAGGCTTAAATTCAATTATATGTTTACTAGGAAAAGAGAAACCCTAATAAGCACAGGAAAGCATAAACGTTTACTGAACACTCCACATATTTAAGGGGATGTTATGCCACTTACACCAGACTTTAAAGAGATACAACATCTTGGAACAATAGGTGAGTTTTTCAAGTGGTATCAAGTACCTGTGTTTATAACCTACAAATCCACACTAAAGTCACTTTAAATAACTTGGAAAATAAATAAATACACATGCCATATTTTCTAGATTAGTGCTAGGGATTTTTAAGTTCCTATACAATCTGTTTAGAACCACGTTTTGAAATCTCACTGCCTCAAAGACAATTATCTTCCTTCTTCTTTTTTAATTACTCAAGAACCGGCCCATTTTTTATACATCAAAACTAGAGTTTCAGCGTGTCTTCTTTCAAAAAAATCTTAAAATGAAAAACAAAACACAACAGTGCAAAAATAGTGTGATGATCTTTTTCTGTTTGGTGATTCACCTGACTTGCTCTCTTCATCCAAATATTCCATTCCATCCAACAGCCCAATCCAAATAAAATCAGCTTCTTATTAAGCACATTCACAATTGGATACAACTGTTCTGCTTTAAAAATTCCGTAACTCCTTGCCCCAATCCAATATTTCAAATCCCACTTAATCAAAACAAAACAAAACAAAGTTTAACTAACATGAAATTATTTGCAACTAAATAAAAGTAATTAACAATCTGGCCTTTAAATAAATAACTTATAATAAACTATATTAATACTATATTTATATTAATACCTAAATATAAAACTATAGTTTATTTATAAAGTAATGCCCTTAGTATAGTCTGTTAATTGTATATAATGAACATATTTATAAAATAATATCCTAATATGGTGCATACATTATTTTATAAACATAAATTTGTTTATTAAATATAGATTTTTTGCATATATATGTATACTTTTTCTCATCAACCCAACATTCACTCTTTTTCTCGAGTTAAGAACTTCAAGAAACCAAAAATCAAACAATTTAGGATAACAGAAAACATAATTTTGTCTTTCTCTTATTCAGACTATTGCGTTGAAGACTATTTCAAAGAGAATGAAAAAGTCACTTGGAAGTGCTGTCAGAAATGGATCGAAAAGTTTAGACTCTCTAAAGAGGGAGACCAGTTAGGAGGTTATAACTGTAATCCAGATAAATTCTGATTGGGCCTCTTGTGACATGGTGGCAGTTGGAAGGGAGAAATGGAGATTGCTATAAAAGACATTTTGAAAGAAGAAATAAGTTTAGCAGACCGTTTGAAAATAGGGCATGGAAGAAAGGGAAGTCTCAAAGATAACTCTAAGATTTTGGAACTGGAAACTTGAGGAATTGAAGGTGCCATTAACTGATAAAGGGAAGCTGTGAGCAAGTGTCAGTTTCAGGGAAAGAAGGTAAATTCAATTCTGGAGCTACTGAATTTCAAACTCTCTATGAAGTAAATAACATTATTATTACAATTTTACAGACGAGGAACTTAAGCAGGAGGCAGTAAGTAATTTGTCCAAGGTCACGCAACTAGTAAGTGATAGAGCCAGAATCTGAACGCAAGCAGTTTTCTTTCTTATTACCCCAGTGAAATTTTACATCCGTTGCGTGACACAGATCTGTCTTTTTCTTTGGAAGCAACTACAGGTAATTAAAAAAATCGTAATTGACGTTTGCTCTTTGTCAGCCCAGAACAGTTGTTTGAAAAGAAGCTTCTGTTTTCTGAAAGATCCATTACCTGGTTTTCTGACCCAAATTGTCCACTTATTTTAATCCAACACCCGGGTTCATTGATTGGTCCAAGGATGGGTACCAAATCCAAGTTAAGCCAATCACTGCATTGCCTCAAAAACTTATAACTTGAAACCCGGGAGTTTCTTGGAATTGCGAACTTGGGTTTGCCCAATAGCCATGTTGCTAACTCCAGGGAGGGAGCTATGTGATAGAATGAAGCCAGAAACAATGGATATGAGGCAGGGGGAGTGGGAGACTCTTGGCAGCATTTGTTCTTGATTCCAGTCATTCTTGAGGCCCAGCTGTACTTCCTCCTTCTCATGGTTTGGTTACATGAACCAATAGTCTTTTTTTCTGCTTAATATGTTTTAAGTCAAGTTTCTGTCACTCACTCAATCAAAAGAGTCATGGTTGATAGAACCACACACCCCTGGGGGAACCTGAACAAATTATTTAAAATCCCTCAATCAGTTTGCTCGTCTGCAAATGGGAGAAGCAGACATGCACTTTTCAGGATTTTTCAGAGGATAAAATGATACAGGTGAACTATTTGCCTTTTCTTACTTAAAACTCACTTTATTACCTTGAAAAGTACTAGTCGCATTCTTGGAGCTCTTTCACTACAGTGAAGTATTCTCTTCTTTAGAATGGTTAATAACCTAGCATGGGACATACCTCTCTCCCTAGAGCACTGTAGGTTGCCCATTATAGAGACTCAGAGTCTCTCAGATCCCTAATTTATTCTCTCCCTCCTGCTGCATTTCCCACAGCTTTATATAAGTGGTGAGAGACCACAGCAAATATCTGGTTAATTTCTTTATCCACAGCACATGACATAGTATGTAACCCTGACTCAATAACTCTTTTATAAAGATTAGAAGCAAGTTGAATTTCCTTAAAAAACGGTCATGGGATGTGATGGTCTAATTCCCAGCATATTAAAAACTCTCAGTAAGTGGTCATTAGTGCTCCAAACTCTGCAACAGTGGCTTTTAGTTGTCTCTTTATTGGTATCTTTTATTGATTTTTCAAATTTGCAGGTTAATTTCAGCTTTTTTCTCCCCTCCCTTCCTTCCTCCCTTCCTTCCTTCTTTCTCCTTCTCCTCCTCCTTCTCATTTCTCTCTCCATCTCTCTTTCTTTCTTTCTATACATTAGGAACGTATTCTGGATTCAGAGTCCCAGACGCTAGATATTTCACTCTTTGCTCTTTCTTGTGAGCTATTCTTACCTCTTGAGACCACCTCTGTTATTACTCAGGTCAGCAAGGAAGGGTCACTATAACAAGAGACCAGAATTAAGGCCTTAAATCAAACATCATGCTCTGATACTATGAATATTTAAGCTACTTGTCGGGTTTTGGCATAAACAATGGCACACAGTTACTAATTTTTACCAAGTTGTTTCAATAAAAAAAAAACCTCCAATGATGATAGGAAAATAATAACTCTAACCTTTACCAAGTTTAGGCTCAATGACTTTGTCAGTAAAGGCATGGAATCTAAGAAAGATGCTCTACCTTCTTTAGGTATAAGAACTGGTATTTATAAAAGATGTGTATATTCAATGCTCACCTATAATGAGGAATGCAAAGTAATTAGCAAGACACAGATTTCAACATTGGTTTCACCCACTTCAGCAAATGCTGCCAAGGTCTTCATGGCCAATTTAGCCTCTTGCTTATATGAGATATGTGGGTGATATTTTCATCATAGGTAAGAAATAGGATTGTAAGAAATTCATTACCTTTAATGCTTATTATGGACAGTTGCCAGGCACAATTGCATTTCACACCAATCAAGGATTAAAAGAGAACAACTTAAATGAGCAGAGTTTTAAATGAACTGGAATCTAAAAGCAGCTGCAAAAATTTTACCCTTTTTGAATGGGAGAGCACTTCTTTTCCGGAAGTCTTCACAGTATATATTATTCTCTATTTGAATGGAAACGTTTGCTGCCAAATACCTGCTTAGGATGTGAAAAGCCAAATTTAACTTTTCTTTAGTACAGCCTGGAAATTAAGCTTTTGCTTTAGAGGAGAGTTGGCTTATTCATTGTAATAATGGTTATCATCATGGAAAGGTTTTATTAGGTATTCAGATCCTATTGGACAATATGTATGTTACACAAAAAATAATCCCTGTTTTCAGAGAACTCATATCAGTAATAAGATGTGTATCACAAAGAAAATGCCCTAAGTTAGATGCACACACACCATACAGTAATCACCAAGATGTCTATCTTACATTTGCTTTATGTTGCCAAGTTCAAAAAATCATAAAATATATCTGCATAGTCATTTGTATATTCTTAGATCAGTCCTCTAGACATAAACATGTGAATTTATCTCCTGTTTTACAGATGTGAATATGAGGCTCCTGGTGGTTAAGGGACCTGCCCAAGGCCATAGAAGTGAGAAAGGTCAATGATCTTTCTGCTACTCCATGTATCACATCATTTTTATGGGTTTGAATTGGTCTGGTCCCAGGCAAAATTGCAAAATTGGTGAAGATTGTCTTATTTGACTCAGCTTCCTGTTCTGGGGTTTTCTTTATCATTAGATGCTTCACCTTCTTGAAGCTCTCTTGACTCTGTCTTCCATTACACACTTCCTCCTACCTCCTAGGTGTTCCTTATTCCCTTCACAGATACTGTCCCTCGGCCCACCCACACCTAACATGCCAGTGTTCCTCAGAGTTGTGCCCTAAACCTTTTTCTTGCCTCATTGTACTCCATATTCCTGGAGGTTATCTCCCACACCTGTAGCTTCTGCTACCACCTATGTATTGATCCCACCCAAATTTGATATTCCTAGTTCAGACTTCTCTCCTACTTGCTACCTCTGCCTTTATAACCTGCAGCTACTTAACATATTCCCCAAACTGAACTCATATTTCCTTTTCTACATGCTCTTCCTCATCAAGTGTCCCGTCTTACTTGATGGCACCGTCTTCCCAGTAGTCCAAGCCAAGAGCCTCAGAGACATCTTTGAGCCTTCTTCCTTTCTCACCCTATGTAATTGACCTCCATATCCAGAGATTTCGTTAAAGAACAAGAACTTTTCTGCCCATTTCTCTTTCAGTTCTCATTGCCATTGCCTATTTTTGGTCCTGCCCATCTCACACTAGAACTTATTACTATAGCCACCTAAATATTTCCTTGTGTTTCTCTACTCAACCAATTACTCAAGGCATTCTATTCTACTCCCACCTGAGAAACCTCCTTCTAATCATATCCAGGAAAATAAGGAGGGTGATATTCGAACTGCTTTCCTCTTTTTCAAGCTGTCAAGTCTGTACCTTATCATGTTCCATGTCAACTTTCAAAGCTTGTCCGGTTTTTATATCAGCCACCTCCCCAAACCTCATCAAGGTAGGAGGACCTGGTGAGAGCAGCCGTACAGCCAAGTGCTCAAGCAGCAGTAGCTACTTCAGCCCCCTGGGTCTTGGCAGCTGTTGCACTGACTCAGCCATGTTCCCGGGTTAAATGGTTACAACATTCTTCAAAGAGCCTTTGTTCTTGATTTGTTTGAGATGCGTGTTATCTAGTCTTTAATGCAATCCAGAAGCAAGACCGTAAGCAGAAATAAATATGACAGCTAAATCAATGGTAGCACAAAAACATGTCCAGGTGTAGTAATAAATGAATAATCTTTGGCTCTTCGTATCAGTGTAAATGCCCATGATACTATCTTGTGCTTCATTCCCCGAACTTGCCCTTGGGAGTGGGAGGGCGGGCGTGAGGAATTCTGTAGCAAAGCAGCAAAGTAAGGTGCACACAGAGCCTCACCCTTTTCTTCTGCCTTCTGTTTCTCTAAGTGGAGTCTTCTTGTTTCTTAATGTAGACTTGCTTTATAAACTCATGGGGATTTGAATTCACGTAATTCATTTTTCAAGTTTTGACCCCCATATGGCTGCAGGAGTCTAAGCTGAAACTTTGAATTAATAGCACGCACTCTTGGATTGTTAGCACTGGAAGAAATCCTATAGATAGACTTTCTCAACTCATTATTGAGAAAAACGAGGTTCCAAGCAAGGAAACCATGAGTCTGTGGTCACATAATTAGTGGATAGCAATCAACACTTAAATAATACTTGTGTTGGCTTCACTCTACTTGAGTCAGTGCCCTGAACTCTCATATAAATCTGGCATACTCAAACAAATTGGTTTGCACAGAAAGCACCATGATGCAGTGGGTAAGAACCGACAGTACAGTCAGACCAACTCAATCCAAGTGCTAGCAGTCTGATTTTAGTTCAAAGTAGTTAAATTCAAAGTTCAGTTTTGCCACATGTAAGATGGATATAAAATTAACTATCTCATGGAATCGTTATGAGAGTTAAATACGTCTGTAAAACGTTAACATTTTGTATAGCATACTTTTAATCTTTTACTCAAAAAAGAAGAAAAACATAACCAATAATATAATATATTAATTGATTTACCAGCTTTGTCCAAACTCTAAGGGGAAAAAAAAAAACACAGCTCTTGGCTATAAGGAGTATTCAAAAAAGTGAAGATGTAAGCACATCATTTAATCTCTCCTTCCTTTAGATTTTCATTGGTATAAAATGGAAATTAAGGGAGCTAGCCTCCCTACCCCAAAGATTAGCTCCAATCCAGAATGACTTATCCATGTAACCACAGTTTACATTCTAAGCTATAACTATACCATAAATAATATGATTAACAAAGTTGTATGATATAAATGTCCAGTAATAAGAGAGAACTCTGTTCATCAGGGAAAAGGCATGATGGAGGTGGAGGGAGATAAACAGGGCAAAGCTTCAGAGACAAGATGCAACGGACTGTGGGCTGAAGTTTGCAGGAAAGGAGGGACCTGATTTAATAGTAAAAGGGCATTTATGTGCGGGAGAAATTGTTGCATAGATTAAGGCTAAGCAATTTGTTTCCTTGACAGTGGATGAAATATTCTCAGTTTAAATTCACTAAAAAACTATTGTGTAACCATAGGTTTGTCTTCTGCCTTCCCTTATCTTCTCAATCAGCACAGTCAACAATTACACCCTTTTCTCCAAGGCACTCCCACCCTAAATATTTCACCCACCTAAAGATTTCACCTAAAGAGTAGCTTTAAATATGTGATTTGCTACCTTCTGTTGCAATAGGACATACCAACAGAACATAATCTCCACATGGGGTTTTAGTGGAAGCTGTGATCAAATCCAATTTAAATAAGAAGATACAGCAAAGAAACTAATTTTTTACAAAGTTGCCAAGGGAAGAAACTAGTAATAGCAAACATAGAATGGTGCCTCTAGGTTGTATATAAGGACTGTTATTAGGAGACAGTGTGTGTGTGTGTGTGTGTATGTGTATGCACTTTAAATAACTAAAAATTTAGATGTGAGAAAATTTTTTTCTTAGCTTGGCTACCACCAGACTTTAAGAACTTGAGAGCAGCTGACTTTTTATTGTGTCTCTCACTTAGAGCTAGAGGGATGTGAAACATTATCTAGTTTACTGGTTTTCCAACCACATTCTGGAGAGCCCAGACATTTCACAGAGACAGCGGGTTGACCCTCACACACACACATAGGATTTGTGTTGAGGTTAACTCGCTAACAAATAAAAGAGATGAAAGAAAGCACTTGTGACTTCAAAAATACAGTCATTTTTAAGTCAAGCGTGACTAAAGAAAGCATTGTTGACTTTTAAAAGTATTTGTTTCTAGGCAGTCTTCATGAATAATTCCACTGTGCCAGTTCTAGGTAGTCAACCCCAAGAGCACTCATGCGAGGGGCTGCTTACTTGCGGTCAATAAAGATAGGAATCAGCGTGTTGCCTGTCCCACGACACTCAGCTCCTGCTCACTCCTCGGTCAGTCTCCCTATACTCTCACCTATACACCTATCTGGGCCTTGTGGTCCCCAAGAAGGTCTTTTGTAGATTCAAGCACCAGGGTTTCCCTCTGAACCACTGACAGACATTTTCTGATAATCACAAATTTTTAAGCTAAAGCACAAGTGATCACCCTAATAACACAAGTAATTTTTCAGAGCAGGTAAACAAACTTCACGCCCCAAATGGGAGTGATGATCATCATTTGGGTGATGATGGGGTGCCTTGTGGGACCCTTCCCTGGTGATTTCCCATATTACGTATACCATTGTCTATTAACAATCCCATTGTGTTTCTTTTGAAGAGGGATGCACTAAAGAAGCGTCTAAGCATACATTAGTTAACTATGCTATACATGAACCAAGAACCACGTGTTTGAGGGTTATTAATATTTAGTTTATGAAAAAGGTTCTATTCCACTAAAAATTCCAAAGTTGATTCATACTAATCATTTCTTCTTATGGGAACTAAAGGCCCGGGAGCTGAAGCGAATTTCTCAGTCACACAGCTTTTAAATGATGGATCAGAGGCTAAGGATGCTGGTGTTTTGTTTTGTTTTGTTTAATTTATTTATTTTATCTATTTATTTTTGGCTGCGTTGGGTCTTCTTTGCTGCATGCCGGCTTTCTCTAGTTGTGACAAGCGGGGGCTACTCTTCGTTGCGTGCACGGGCTTCTCATTGCGGTGGCTTCTCTTGTTGCGGAGCACAGACTCTAGGCACGTGGGCTTCAGTAGGTGTGGCTCGCGGGCTCTAGGGCACAGGCTCAGTAGTTGTGGTGCAAGGGCTTAGCTGCTCCACGGTATGTGGGATCTTCCCAGACCAGGGCTCGAACCCAGGTCCCCTGCATTGGCAGGTGGATTCTTAACCACTGTGCCACCAGGGAAGTCCCAGGATGCTGGTGTTTGACTAAGCAGTCAGTTACCTGCCCCCACTCTTCCAAACAATCACAGAATTGCAGGATGTCAGAGAGATAAGGGATACTTGAATCCATTTAGCCGGTCGGTTTCCTAAAGCACAGATCAATGCTAGAAGAATGCTTGCATCCCAGCTTGATTCTAGACTTCTGGCACTACCTATCTATGTGAGTATAGCCTCTTTAGACTTCAGTCTTCTCAGAAAATGAGTTCACACTAGGCAGTCGTCTGGGTATCAGTGAACATCAGTTTTTGGTAATGGTATCCCATTACCCCTTGGAGAACCTCCTTTCCCTCAATCCCTGTCACTTGGTGTGGGTGGGACTCACCCTCCTGCTACGGGTTGGTCAGTTAGCATCATGTCTCAGTGGATGGTCAGGACAGTCTCCTTGACCTAGTCTCTGCCAAGGAGAACCAGGGTGGGGTTTTGCTCTCTCTCCATGAGGGTGGTTTTGCTGGGAGGATAGGGGCCTGTGACTGCTGAAGGATTCATATGAAGAAAATCTACCTGAGAATGAAGTCACATAAAGGAAAGAAGAGCTACCAGGTAGGGAGAGAGTCTTAACACCATCATCAGCGGCCCTGGATTCAGTATCATTAGCCAAGAGATTCCGTCTTTTTGTTTAAGCTAGTTCGGGTTAGGTTAGGTCCATTTACAACCTGAGAAATCCCGTGACAAAATCTTTGGGTCATTTAAAGTGTTCAAACTGGGACTTCCCTGGTAGTGCAGTGGTTAAGAATCCGCCTGCCAATGCAGGGGACACAGGTTCGATCCCTGTGTGAAGATACTTTCTTCACACAGCTGTGCAATTTGAACACTTAAAAAAAATAACAAATGATAACAAATGTACTCAGAAATATAGAGGAAATTATAAAGTAAACTTTTCTTAGAATAGTATTCTTCAGAGCTCTTGGAACACTTTTCATTGTTTTTATTCCTTGAAGATGCTAACACGCTTTAGTGCTTTGGAAATAAATCCCTACTTTTTAAGAGACTGTCCCACTTAACTCAGCTATATATTCTTTTGCCCTGAATCATTAAAGGGAGAAAAGGAGTGGAAGAAGGGGAAAGGACATGGCACCATATTTTTAGCAGCTTTATAAATTTATACATTTGATTTATTCAATTAATAGTCATCTTTAACAGGTTGGACAACTTTGTCATTAACTCGAGGTTCCATTCATTTACAGTATCATGCCCTCATTAAATATGCTTTAAGAGGATTTCAGTTGAGTAGGAATATTTGAAATGAGGCATGATAAATCTTTTCTCTTTAATGAATTTATTCTTTTTTGAGGGATTAATTAAAATTAGTTGTAAAGGAGAGATACGTAGTAAATGAGTAGTGTCCAGGTAAAGGTTAAAGAATAACTGCCATTAAATGAAGTACATTATGAAGGCAACTTGTTAATGAAGAATTTTCCAATTTACATGAACCAACAAGAAGTTCATTAATCAAAGAAATTACACGCTTCTGAGATTGTGTTTCTTTCCCTCCATCTTTTCTTTCTTCCTTTCCTCCTTCCATCCCTCCTTTTAAGTAAAGGAAATTGGCTTCATTCCTGTTTTGAAACAAACTTACACTTTTGCTGAGAACTTGGACACTTTGAGATACAAAATTGTCATAAATTAGCTTGCTTAAATCCAGAGGCTTCATTCTTAGAAAGGGATAGTAAAGATGGTATAGGAAAAAAGAGGCACAAATGGTGAAAGAGCTGAACTTTCAAACTAGGGGAAACACATCCTTTCAAATTTAATTCACAAACTGGGAATGGAAATGTCATTGCCTCACTCAGAGGGTTAATCACTTTCTAATTTGAACTGGTAAATTTTATAATGACACTGTGAAATTAGCAGGATTTTATTGTGTTAATTATCTGCAGGACACTATATCATTACTTCTAATAAATGTAAATGAGACTGTGTCTCCTAGGACAGTACACAGACAAGGTGAATTTTTATTGGCTATTTTCGGGATTCCAGTACAGCCTTTCTTCTTATTTTTAATCTCTTATAAAATACTTTCAAACGGTGTTGGCTTACCATGCCAATTTCCCTCTATTTTATTTAATGTAATATTTTAAAGGTCATTAAAGTTACCTTAGCTCACTGGAAATCATTTTTACTCAAAGCACGGTGATTATTAAAAACAATGCCAAGTGTGAGCCCAATCAACCAAGACTGGGAACCACAGTCCTGCTATAAGAATAATAAAAAAAATTCAGCCTTTCCTTTTAAAGGCATTTAGAAACATGTTGCCCATTCACCCACATCATTCAACTAGGTAGCTACAGATACAATTCTGCAATGCAATGAACTAGCAAAATGTTGAGGTCAGTGGTAAAAAGGAAATAAAGTTGTATTTTTTTCTAAATTATTCAATAAACATGAAAGTTAAGAAATACACAGTGCTGTGCTAATCAGAGTTGATAAATACTGTTGGAGACTTCCTCTAAGTCACCACAAAAGACTGCAGAGGGTGTGAAGAAAAATAAAAGGCATTTCTCAGCCTTAAAAAGTAACAAACTAAGAGAAAGAGGGAAAACAAATATAGAAATAAGTGATAAAAGAAAAAAATATGCAGAACATATAAAAAATATATCACAAATAAGAAGATATTAAGATTAAAAGGCAAGGGGTGTTGGTCACATGCTAATTATAGATATCAGAGAAGAAGGAGTTGTCATTTAAGATGAGCCTTGGACAGAAAAAGTAGATTTTGATAGCCCGAGATAGGGAGGGGGCAGAGTGATAATGAGTGATAATTATTTTAAATAATAGCTACCAGTTGAACAACTACCATGTGCCAACACATTCTATACATTAACATTCATTATCCTAAGGGCCTTGCAATGTAAATATGATTCCTGTTTTATAGATGATGAAATTGGGGAAAAAGATAGTAAATAATATACCCCAGGTCACAGAGACAATAAGCAGAAGAGTCAGAATTCTAACTTGTTTCTGTTTAATGTAAAATGCTGCACTGTTTTCAATATAGGATGCTGCATCGAAAAGCAAAATTTGTCATTAGGCATTTCCACAATGGGTAACCAATGAGTGTGGTACCATAGTTCTCAGAACAAATCATAAGCAAACCTCTCTCTCTCTCTCTCTCTCTCAATCTCTTTCTCCCTCTCCCTCCCCTCCCCATACCGCTCATCAATTTCCCATGTCTATAAATAGGAAGAAAAGTAGGTTTAAGGTAAAGATTATATCAGATAATTAATATGAGCACTTAGCATTCATTAGAAGTCATAGTTTTTATTGTTGTTCCTTATTATGTTGTTGTAAATAATGTCAGTGTTCCTGTCTCGAAGAATTTGTTTCCTTTCTCATTTCAGTTGCCTACCTTTTGATCATTCCTCTTTTTCTGTCATTTTGTACATAGGGTGAGGATCAAAAATAAATGATAGATCTGAACGAGGCTGCTATATGCTGGTTAACTTTTGCAAACTTAAATGAGAGAAGAAATTTGAAACTCACAGCTGAAATTTACCATTAATGTGATTAAACAAGCAAGAAATAAGTAGCCCGTGCCCACAGTGTTCATTGCCATTCTAGATGACTGGCTATGCAGAGAAAACAGAACGTGGCCCCTGCCAGCAAGGAAATAACTATTTAGTTGGTGAGATAAGACAAGCATGTGAACAATAATGAGTGATAATAGAAACTGGATTATAATTAATGCCTTAATTATAAAACATAAACCATGAATATTATACGAAGACAGAAGAGGGTGGACTGCAAAGGAAAGGCCCTTGATGGGGGTGGGACATGAATTACACCTTGTATGATGAAAATAAGGTTGCACAAATGGCACGGAGTCTCATGTGGATTATGTTTGCCCAAGCTTTGTTACCATGGTAATCTATCTCTGTTGTGAAATTAACAGAATAAATTACCTCTTACTTCAGAACTGAGATATACTGAGAATTGGGGAAGGAGTTTTGACTCCAGGTAAATAAACATGACTGGGATCACTGCAGAAATGCAAGTGTTGTTGGTTATAAGATACAGTGATTCTATAGCTAGCAAAGTTGCTTTTTAGTTGTGAGAAAGATGTATAATGAAAATTCTTCTAACGTTAAATTGGGTTCAGTAGCTCAAGTTTTACAAATCCCCTTTCATTAAAATTAAACAGTGGGTATGAGTGGGTAGGAGGAAACAAAAGCATAAAAATTTTCTACTCATTTTTAGAGAGAAGTAATTTGCTTCCTCCTTTATTTTATTTGTTCATTCCTTGATTGGAACAGGACATTGGAAAACTGAGTTATCTACTAAAGCATCATTTTTAAAAAGACAAGTAGTTGTAGGATATAAAACAAAATGACTATTTTCCAATTTACCAGATGAAAATAACTTAGGAAAGCAAATTATTTAATTGATAAATTTATTTCCAATTAAACAGTTTAAACAGTTTAATTGACAAATATAAAAAAGCTTAAAGGTCTCTATTAAAGGACAGAGACTCTTAGATTGGGTCAAAATATTCAACTACATACGATCTATAAGAGACACACATAAAACAGAGTGATTCAGAAATGTTATAACAATGGCCAGGCAAATGCAAACAAAAGGGAAGCATGAGTGATGGCATTTATTTAAAGCAAAATAGAACCCAAGGCAAAAGGCATTGATGAGTAGAGTCATATTATGTTGATACAAAGTAAAATCCACAATGAAGATGTAAGTATCATAGATTTGTATGTGACTAATTACATATAATCACAATATATGAAAAAATTGTTTTAAAATGTTTTTTTAATTGCCAGTTCAGCTAAACAGATGACTACTTGCCTCAATAACTCTATAAGAGTAATGTTATTACATCATTCCAATGAAATATTTTTTAAATAAAAATATCAGTTTACAAAAGAATTAATTCATTGTATGGCAGAGACTGATGAATGATTCAGCATACTCCTTTTCTTTCTTCCTGTAAAGAAAAGGATAAACTGTATTTCCCAGCCTCCCCTGCACTTGGATGGGGACATGTAGATTGAGTTCTAGCCAATGGAATGTAAATGGAAGAAATCCATGCCACCTCTAGGCCTGTCCCTTAAACCCTTCCACATGCAATCACTCATGCTCTTTGTTCTTCTGTGGGAACATAGACACCTTGGAAACTGCTAGGAAGATTGCAGAGCCACAAGATGGAAGTAGTCTGGGCCCCTCATCTTGCGGATCATGAACACCTATTTTAGACATTATACAAATGAGACCTAAATATCTATGGTGTTTAAGCCATTTTACCCTTTTCAGCTGGATTTTACAGCAGCTTGCTTTACCTAATTGATATAAATAATGACCATAATCTGTGTGCATGTGTGTGTGCATGTGTGAGAGAGAGAGAGAGAATATTAGTATGTGGTTATCTGTGTTTTCATACATATAATCTTTGTCACAGTTGTTTGCTTCCATGACCATATGGATGTATTTTTAATTTCATGCAGATAAAAGTTGTGTTTATCTTTGGGTGATGGGATTAAAGATGAATTCTGTTTAGATATTTATTCTTATTTTCCAGATTTTTTATAAGGAACTTGCATAATTTTATTATAAGAAAATATTAAGCTTATTAAATTTTTAAACAAGAGAAAAAGTAATCTCCTTCCTCAAAGATCTTATAAGGGCAGAGACAGGCTTCTTGCACATTAATGACTTGTGAGTAAACATACGTGTCTTAAGAGCTTTTAAGAGCTTACTAATCACGGGAAGGACTAGTCATTCTTTCATTTATTCATCAAACATTTATTGAGCACCAATTATTTGTCCAGTGCTAGGCCAGGCACAAGAGATATGATGACACAGTAGATATGCTTTTACCTTCACAGAGAAAGCAAAGTTTCTACACTCTGCACAGTCTATTATGAGAGATGGTTATATAAACAAATAACAGTACAGTGAGATGAGTACAATAGTGGAGGCTAGTGATAGCCCAGATAAAAGAATAATTAACTCTATTTTAGTAGTCAGGGGGATTCCCATGAGAGGAGACAGTTGAGCTTGCCTTTGAAGAACACATGTGTTTGCCAAGTGGGTAAGCAGGGAGAACATTCTAGAAAAGATATTAACACATGCAAAAAGCATGACATTTTTGCAGACACCATGAAAATAGCTTAGAATGACAGACATGCAGCTCCATGGAGGGAGGACGCAGGGGGATATGAAGCACGAGGTGGAGTTAGTGGGGACAGATCATGAAGGCTTCAAATGGCCAGACTGTTGTTTCTGTCGGATTTTAGGTAGAAGGAAACTGTGATCAGACTGGTATGGTGGAAAGATGTCTTCATCAGAGTGAGGGATGGTTGGAAAAGGGCAGGCTGGAGGTGGGGCTAATTCAAGGTGGATCACGTCTTGGGTCCCATCCAGAGCAAGAGCTGGACGAGTGGAGAGGAGGGTCATTCATTCCTCTGAGCATCTCCCAAAGCATCCATCGTAGCACAGCTACCATATGTCTCTGCCTGACTCGATGGTGTTGTCACCAGCCCTGTGCCTTGGGCAGCCAAACAGTCTCATTAGCACACGGCACATACCGACATTTATTCCTTTCTCCGTTGCTACCTACATAGAGAACACCTGCAAAGTCAGGATGACCCGCAAGTGACTGAAGCTGACCTTGAGTTCCTTTTCCTGCAACTAAAATTTGAGACAGTTTTAGATATATTTAGCACACATGGCACATATTTTACAAAATTTTAACACATTTTTTAGGACAATTAAACATTAGCTTGTTGCAGCTGTGTGCTTTGAGCTCCCATTACTGACGTGCAGAATTATCACCGGGTCTCCTCCCCACCCACCAAGGCCAGTGCTGTAAAGGCTTGCCATCTTGCTTCTTTCCCTCTCATCATTCAAAAAATTAAAGGGAAAATCCCTTCTTCCACTTCACAGCCCTCCTAAATCCCTTACATACAAATTTGAGGGGAAACAAATTAGTAGTGAGCAATAAAGGTGCATTTTGTTATTACAGGATAGTAACTGTTCGCAGATATCGTAGTCTTGGCTTGCATTGTGTATTCTCATAAAGTCAAGTATGTGAGAGGCAAGGTTAAAGCTATTCCAAGTCAGAGGAGGTATTGGTTCCCTAGGTCGGCTGTAACAAATTACCACCAGTTCAGTGGCATCAAACAACAGAAGTGTACTCCTTCACAGTCTGGAAGCCAAAGCCCAAAATCAAGGTGCTGGCAGAGCAGCATACCCCTTGGAGGCTCTGGGTCGGGGGGGGGGGGGGGGATGTTTTCCTATGTCTCCTAGCTACTGGTGGCTGCCGGCAATGCTTGGTGTTCCTTGGCTTGTGGCTTCATCCCTCCAATCTCTGCCTCTGTCTTCACATTACCTTCTTCTCCCTGTGGGTCTCTTACAAGGACACTTGTCATTGGATTTAGGGCCCACCCAGGAAATCCAAGATGATCTCATCTGAATATTCTTAGTTACATCTGCAAAGACCCTTTTTCAAAATAAGGTCACATTCACAAGTTTGGAGAGTAGGGTATAGACATTTCTCAAGGGGACCACCATTCAACTCACCACAGAAGTCAAAGAGTTAGAGCCTCAGAGCCAGAAACAATGTGCAAATCCATGACTGGTTAGGGGACTTATAAACTCTTTGAGGGCAGGTGTTAAATGCCTTATGTGGCATGTAGTAGCCAGGACCTTGCAGATCACATAGTGGAGGTTCATCAAAGCCAAGGCTGAAAGCTTTGTCTTGAGATCCAACAGTATTAGAGACTGGATTCATTGAAGTAGATGGTGCAGATAAACATCCCAACTCCTGATCCTTCTGAGAATTTCATTCCAGTGCATTTATCTTCTCTCAAAAAGCAGTTCTCCACATCTTAGCGGGCAGTTTTATGTGAATTCAAGAAAATGACTTCCACAACCCTCAGATTAATTATGTTATGTAGAAAAACACCCTGTTTCATATTGTTCTTTGCTCACATTTGTCTTGTGAAATATGATTACCTCATCCTAGGACACTACCCTGCTGATGTGAAGGTTTCAAACATTGCAGGCACCTAAAAGAAACCTTTTCTTGAAAACTGGTTCCAGTAGAAATGTACAACTTGATGCAAGGGCCTCTGTTTCCCTCCCTCTCTCCCTCCCTCTTTCTCCCTCCCTCCCTCTCTCCCTCCCTCCTTCTCTCTCTCTCTCTCTCTCTCTCTCACACACACACACACACACACACACACACACACACACACACACATTTCTCTCTCTGTTAATAACACTCCTGGCTGATTTATTGATTGCCTGTAACACTGCTGGCTTTTCTTGAAGCACTTGTGATCTTCCCAGTTGTAAGTGCCACCCCCAGTGGAAAGTTGCCCCAAACTGGGATGTTTTTATTGCTGTTTGACTTCCCCAATTTGACTGGTCAGGTCTGAACCTTCTTGGCTTCCCCAGAATAAGCTCCTTAAGCCTTTTCCCTCCAAAGCATCTGTAAACAGTTGAAGGTCATGATTGTTCACTCTGCAGGATCGATATGCCATTAAATTGTGACAAAAAGGACTGCCAGCCCATTAAGGGCTCCCTCATACCCTCAGTAATCCTGATAAAGTGATGAGCTGTTTTAACCTCTCTGGCTCCCATTGCAAACTACGTAGCAAACTCCTAACTGCTGAGATAACCCCTTCCGCAAAGTCAGGACGACCCACAAATGACTGACACTGGTTTTGAGCTCCTTCTCCTGTACGTGTTTTTCCGGCTGTTGTAGTCACTTTTTTATTTAATCTTCTGGGTTTTTTTTGTTTTTTTTTCAACCACAGAGTCTAAAATCTAGTGTTATTCTCAAAACTGTTTTGTTCTGGAATGAACCCTCCCCCGACAGCCTCATCCATCCTGTACATGAATAGGCCCATTGTCTACTGGTTGAGAGACAAAAGTAGAAGTATCCATGGGGACTGAAAATGACGCAGGGCTAATTCACCCCAAACACATGGGATTTCCCTAAATTGATTCAGTCTTAGACATGTGGTGAGTTCACAGTAGTTAAATCTGTTGAATTTCTGCCTATTCTATTTTCTTAGCAATAAAAGGTGAGGAGAGAGGCAGAAGGTTTTAATAAAATGGAAGAAAGGCAACTTTTGTGAACTGAAAATATTTTTAATGGATCTAAGCATCCTCAAAACTATTTTAAAACTAAATCTAGACCAATCTAGTCTTGCTCAACATTACATGGTGAGCTCATTTATTATTTGAAGAATGTTGCTTTCACTCAGCTAATGCTAAAATTAACGGCTACTATGAACTGATGTCCAGTGTGTTTGAAAAATCCATGACTGTTTAGCCAGATAAAGTTGATCTCACGCTCTTCACTTATGTTGAAGTTATCCAATATCCAAAATATATTTTTACATTTTTGTTTGCAGTTTCCAAATTCTTCACCAGCCCTGCTGGCTTGTGTAAGCTAATGTAATCATAACTCAGGGTTTAGATTTTATATCTGGTGTGTACATGCACAACTTGCATACCCACATACACATAAAGCTCTTTTCTGAACTATTCTAAAAAACAATACATCATCTGGGTGGCAAAATCGTGTTTGAAAAGTTATATCTCCAGCGTCTCACTTCATTCAAATTTTTTTCTTACACTCTTTAGAAGATTACCAAATCTAGAAAAATCTGAAGATCACTACACCAAATGTGCTTAGTAAAAAGGCACCTTGATTTAAGTTCCTGAGGCTTTGTTACAGGTTCATCAGCTCATTGCACACAGGACTTTCTGGGCACAAATACCTGTTCATTTATTCCACTTTCTATTTTGCTGATTTGCAAGCATGAGTTTTCAGGGAAACCTTCACCTCAATTCAGGTCTGGCCCTTAATAGCTTATTATGTCAACAAAACATACTTTCAAATGAAAAACCAAACACTTGAAACCAGCAGGAGTTGCAGGTAGTAAACAGAAAGAAAACAGGCTTAATATCTGCTGAGACCATCAGCTCTCATCTGCGCGTCTTTCTTCAGCATATCAATGGAATAATCTAAGAGGACACAAGAATAAGAACAAAGCTTCAGGTCATTCACTGATCCACCAGCAAAGCTCGATAAGTGGTATATTAGCTTAAAGTCTCTTACATGCTGCTTAGACATCGTTGCATAGGTTCTGAAAAGAAGCAAACAGACCCTTATTAAATGGTACCAGACACTAGAGGTTTTTTTTCTGCTCTGTCTTGTTTGTACCCCCATATTAATCCTGAATTTAGATTTTACGGCTTTGAATTTGCTCTGCACATCCTGTGACATAAGTTAAATGGATAATGATGACTTAATGAAATAGATGTCTCTTCCCTCCTGTAAAGCTTAATCATGCCAAGCCCCATTTACAGATTTCTAGCTTATGTTACTCATTAACATATTAAATATGTATTGTGTGCCTACTAGGTGTCCTACAGTGTGCTAAATTTCTGGGGACACAATAATGAGCAATATCAAGCAGCTTCTATGCTTCTTGGGTAAGTGTTTCCGTCATTAAGAGCTTCCATTATATTATAGCAGAGAAATTAGAGCAATAAGACTTGCAGTAGTATTGTCTTTTCCAGCAACTTTAATCCTTTGTACTGGATATTTGCATTCTGACTCAAATGGGTAACCGCTGATAACAGAAGAAGGGTGGCTCCCGATTACAAAACAGAACAGACAGAGGTCCCTGAAACCACTCTGTAGAGCGCCTCACTGGCCGACGGTAAACTTTTTCTCTTTCTCCTGCTTACCTTGAGTCTGATTTCATCATCAGCCAGTGAGCCACCTACGCTTTGGCCCAAACCACAGCTGCTGTATATCAGCTGCACTTCGTGCACTTCATAGGAAGGCCGGTTGCCAAACACATGTTAAGAAGCAAATTTATCTATCATGCTCACTTGCAAGGTGTCACGGAGTCCTGGCCCATTCATTCAGAGGAGCTTCCAAGTAACAGACATCCTTTAGCAGAAAAACACTCTTTGAATCAATCGCCCCACATTCAGATGTATTACCTGAAGCTAAAGTTTACTACAAAATTTACCATAAAATTTACTACTATTAGAAGGAAAGATGGGAGAAAGGAAGGGAGGAAAATGTGGACAGAACAGAGAAAAGGTCTTGGCACAGATAGAGCCAGCATAGGCACTAAATCATTCCAGGGAATGCAGTGGTGCAGATTATTTATCTTACCATGCTCTCCCCTCCAGTGTTTGGAATGGAAAAACTTGAAAATTAAAAACTCTGTATTTACATTCTCCTTGGGAGGTATGGAGGATTTTAATAAATCTGTTTGGCTGACTCCAGGAAATCTGCCTCTTTAAGTTGCATCACACCCAGCTGTTTGCATTAAAGTTCATCCAATTTGATTTTCATTTGTCAAGCTGATGCCTTTGATGTCAAAATTACTCTCCCCGTTGCATTTAGCCCTTAAGGGTTTCCAGCTGCCATTGGCTCTGTAATTGCGTTGAGGTCTTCAGCCAGTCTTGGGTCATATTGTTCTGCTTTGCAGTTGTCTAAACTCTATCTAGGTGACCTCATTCAGCTTGATGACCTAACTTGAGACACTCATCCAAGATGTCTTGGGAGCTGCTGTTGCATTGTGCTCACCCTCTGGTAACCAGCTTCAGCTGTATCTACTTCTCAGGGAGAGTTCACATCTCATACCAACATCTTCTGTTCATTTGGACAAAGAATATGTTCTGTTCCCTTCGGAATCACTGATTGCCACCTGATTTACAATGTCTCTCTTTCTCCTTCAGAACAGATGACCTCTTAGTGTTGAATGAGTCACAAATTGGTTTGGGGATCGTAAGTAGACCACAGAGTGTTGAATCAACATTTAAAGAGCTCTTCAGTGTCACAGTATTCAGTTCTATTCCTTGGGATTCTTTATGAGAGAGATGTCTATTGTTATCTTTCCTTTATAGAGGAGAAAACCAGGAGGTTAGGTGGAGTGTCCAAAAGGTTTTTTTTTTTCTTTTCCTAATAACTATCTAGGCCAAACTTTGCTTTGCAAACTTTTGGCCACACTAAACTCTTACTTGTAAAATTCTGTGTGATTTGATCCACTACTCTTTTATCGGCCTATCTATCTTTCTCTCTATCTAATCTGTCCCTTGTATATTTCCTCTCTAAAGGGAATACAAATTACCAGCATTCTGATCTCTGTCCCATTAGTGAATTTTTCTGTCACCAACTTGAAATGTGTCTAGTTGTTTATTTTCTCTGAGAATCAGTTACTTCATTTGTAAATAGGACTCTATACTTCCATTTTAGAGTTTTCCTGAGGATTAATTGAAATAATAAGAAAAATATCATCACTCTGACTGGTGTGGTACGAGAAAGTATAGTTCTTTTCCTCTTTTGCTTAGTATGAAGGTGGCACTGGGCCAAAAAACTATTAGAAAAAATTAATAAAATTACTGATTCATGTGGCATAACCCTTCCCAAACTGAGAAATCATCTATTTGGAGAATCGAGTCTGATTCAGTGTGAATTTTCTTTAAAAAGTAACACCCTCCACACCCAGATCCAGCATATCAGTTTCCTATTGCTTCTATAGCAAAGTGTCACATATTTAGGGCTTAAAACAACACAGATTTATTACCTTATAATTCTGGAGGTCAGAAGCCCAAAATGTGCTGGTGGGGCTGCATTTCTCCTGGAGGCTCTGGGGGCGGGGCGGGGATCTGCTTCCTTGTCTTTTCCAGTTTCCAGAGGCTGCCCACAGTCCTCAGCTCATGGCATTGTCACTCCCACCTCTGTTCCAGTTGTCACATCTCCTTCTCAGACTCTCCTGCCTCCCTTTTTTTTCTTGTAAGGACTCTTGTGATTACGCTGCACCCATGGAGATAACACAGTATAATTTCCCCATGTCTAGATCCTTAAACTTTATTACAGCAAAGTCCCCTTTGCCACATAAAGTAGCATACACAGGTTCTGGGGATTAGGGCATGGACATCTTTGGGAGGCCATTATTCTCCCTACCCCAGCTAATAGTTTGATTTTGAAGTTTTCCTCTTTGAGTGGAAATCCATTTTTTTTTTTTTTTTTTTGGCGGTACACGGGCCTCTCACTGTTGTGGTCTCTCCCGTTGTGGAGCACAGGTTCCGGACGCACAGGCTCAGCGGCCATGGCTCACGGGCCCAGCCGCTCCGCAGCATGGGGGATCTTCCCGGACCGGGGCACGAACCCGTGTCCCCTGCATCGGCAGGCGGACTCTCAACCACTGCGCCACCAGGGAAGCCCTGAAATCCATTTTTTGTTCATTATTTCTATATCCTTTAATTACCTTGTTGATATTTTCAGTTGAGCCTTATATTAAAATATGATTAAAGATAGGCTGTAATTCTGGAGGGAATTTTATCCTTGAGGGCGGTGCTTTTTAACGGGTACATTCTGCACCATGGTACATTTTTTGAGCACAAGCAGGATACTGAGTTAATAAAGACACTGACATTCCATTTCTGGTCAGGGTGCATCATCTCTAAGGACCTTGGATTCTAGAAACGTTGTTCAGCTAACTTTATCTGGAATGCATGAGCTTCCCTTTTTTTGCAGCCCTGGGTATATAGGTTAACTACACTAATGGATTTTATCAACCTAAACTGGTTTTCAAAAGTTGCTCTCTGGAACCTATGTGAAGGGAGTGTCTAATGGGTATCTGTGTGTATCTCATCATTTCCAATTAAATCTCACTCTACTGTAATTGGAGTTCCAGCTTCTTGAAAAGATTACAGAAGCGTACCGTTATCCATAAAAGTTGGAAAACCATCAGCCTGCACTAAGTTTAACTCTAGCTTCATAAATTATTTTTAAGTAGTGTTAACATTACTCTTGATAAACTACTTTACAGGTATATTGGGATAGCACTCTGCCTTCCTACTTTTCTTCCTTCCTCCAATTTCTTTACTTCCTTCAACTTCTCTCCTTCCTTCCCTTCCTCCCCCTCTCTTTCTTTTCTTTCTTCACTTCTCTCTTTTCTTCCCCTTTCTTCTTCTCTCCCTTCTTTCTTTTTCTTTCTTTTCTTTCTTTGTAATAGGACAGGATATAGGAAATGATAACATCTAGCTTTCTCCTATACACACATATGATGGTAGATTCTGATTCCTTGTGCTCCACCTTTTAGTGCTGGTGTGCACGAAAGTCTAAAAACATCTATGAAGTCAAGGGGCTTATTTTTTGGCAGCCACACCAGAACTCAAGCAGTAAAGTGATTATTTTTCTTCAAAGTAGCCACATACAACAGTAAGTGTTTATTTAGTGAGTGCTTCCATTACTCAAAATATTTTGAAACTGCTCTTTTGAACCTGCCTTCTGTGACAGTTTCAGAGTGTCTCACTACATTTTAACCACCCTCTATTTGTCTCAAAATGCATTCCTTGGATTAATTATCTACCTTATGTGCCAGACTTAAGTCCAATACCTTTTACTTATTTTCAACTGACAACTCCAAGGATGAATGTTTACCAGCACAAAAGACGATCAAAAGAATGCATCCACTTAAAGATCAAAAGTCTTTAATCTTTTATCCAGTGATTTGTAATAGCTGGAATATTGAACAGAAATCTAGGTATGCTGCCCAACGCAATATGATAGCTAAAATTATGAAATTAAGTTTATAGGAAAATATACATTATAAAACTTTAAATGCAAAATCATTCATACAGCATTACATGACACACACAAAAACATACCTACATACATTTATATAAAAGGAATTACTTTACAATGTTTAGGATGGTTACCTCTGAGTGATCAGATTATGGGTGGTTTTAATTTTCTTCTTCTTTCTCTAATTTCCATAGTACATACAATTACTTCTGTAATCAAAGAGGAAAAATACTAATTTGAGCTCTTAAAGATAATTCTAAATGCAAATTTTAAAAATGCTGTGAGTAATGACACCTTCACTAGAATAAATGCATAACCTTTAAGGGTTCATAAGCATTTGAATGCGTTTGGGTTATTTTTGTTTAGAAATAGTCATATTGATTTAAGGCAGATTGTACAAATATATAATACATATTTGTAAATGCACTACTGACTTTTCCCTGTTACAACTGAAACAAATCAGAGGCATGGGTGATGGCTTTAAAATCACATCTGTTGAGCCATGGTCTGAGTGTCATAGAGCATTCGATCCAATAGGTGCCTAACTGCTATGGTCAGGAGCTCTAGCTCCTGGAGCCAGCTGTATTATACTCTGAAAGGCAAGCACTTACATTAGCTGGGCCCACTATAAAACAAGCTTAAGATCTCTTCCATCTCTAAAATTCAGTGAATCCTTTTACTCACTGGTTTGGTAGTAATTACTAGCTAGTTGACTGTTCCATTAGTAATGGTACCCACAGCAAACAAAAATCATTGGAGGCAACAAAAAAAGGATTTGATGGATTGTCTCTTAAATCATACTGGAATTTCCCCAGATTAGTTTGGCAGTGGGTGTAGGACCTCAGAAACGATGAAGTTTAATCATGCCGTCTCTTAAAGCTAAGCGACTGCATTTTCACCTTTTCCAAAAACAAAAGTGGCCCTTGTTTTTACTCTAAGTAAAATTCTCTTCAAAGTCTTCTACTTGAATGTTTCTAGACCTAATGCTACTCTGTATGACTTGATGATTCTGGAAAATATACACTGCCAGAAAAGTAATATGCAGTGAATTTTAAGTAATCACAACTTTCTTTTCAGTTTTTTTCCTTAGTTTTCTGACTACTGCTTTTCCAGCTTTCATTTCTATATTATTCAGAGTAGTGGTAGATGCTATGATAAATAATCATAAATTTTATATGGACACACATACACATTTTTTTGTTTTGTTTTGTTCCTGTTCTCCTCACAGTCTGACAAGTAGCCTTCTTCCTCATTCTGACTCAGGGCTCTAGGATCTCTATCTGTGGCTATGCTGAGCCTTAATAGCTTGAAGTTCTCGACTTCCCGCTGGCAGGGGAAAAGGGCTGATGGAGAGGTCCCACCCACTTCATAAAAGGAGGAGCAAGAGTGAAACACACAACACTCCCCACATTGATTGGCAGGAATTAGTCACATGGCCATGTGGATGCGAGGAGTGCTGGGAAATGTAGTTCCTGCTTGGGCAGCTGCTTCCCAGTGATAACTCCCCGCTATGGAAGGGGGATCATAAATTTAAGTATAGAACCCCACATCTCTGCTCCATTTCCTTGGCCTTCTTGTTGAAAAAGTTATTTTAAAATATATAATATAAATAAATATATGAGAAATTTACCAAGATATAGCATTTATTCCTACATGCACTGATTTTCTCATTCAGTAATGTTTATTTGATAGTCTATCATGTGTATGGCCGTATGTATTCTAACACTGGGGCTACAATCATGAAAAAGACAATTCTGGTATTTCTACCCTCAAGAGCTAACTGTCTTGTTATACTTATAGATAATAAATAAGTAGCCAGGCAAATAATCACATCTTAAGGAAACAAACAGGTCACTATGATACAGGTGGCTGGTGAGAGGCCTGCTTCGATTGGATAATCAGAGAAATACTCTCTGACTGTAGACATTTGATCCTAGACACAAAGAATGGGAAGGCGCTTACTCTACAATTAGCACAGCAGGAAAAACAATACATGCAAAGGCCTTTAGGTGGAAAAGAGTTTGAAGGGCTTGTATGCATTTTTCTAAAGATTAGATTTATGTCTTTAAAATAATTAGATTTATCACCTTGCAGATTGAAATGGAAATATTACAAGGTATTTGGGCAATACGTCGACCAAATGATCAAACTTCACATCACCTTCAGTGGAATAAATTAACAGTCTGTGTCCGTGCCATGAGGTTCTGAAGGCACACCATCACCTCCATAGTGTTCTTACAAAAATAAACATGAAAAGTTTTAACCTGAATCTAATCATGAGAAAACAATCAGTTAGCTCCAATTTGCAAGATATTCAGCAACACCGTAGACCCGGACTCTTCAAATTGAGAGTAAAGAGTTAAGACAGATAAACGCAATGCATGATCTTAGATGAAATCATGGATGAGACATGCACACGGATGCCAACAGCAAAAGAAAACAACAGCTATGAAGGACTTTATTGAGACAGTTGTGGAAGTGTGACTACGCTTATATATTAGATAACAGTATCGTATCAGTGTTAAATTTCCTGAGTGTGATAAAGGTATTATGGTTACATAGGCTGCCCTTACATTAGGAAATATACGATGAAGAGTTCAGGGATAAAATGTGAACCTAGGTGACAGGTATATGGATGTTTGTTGTATTTTTCTCACAAACTTTCTTTGTGTTTCAAAATTAAAAGTTGGGGAATAATTAGATTCCTGTTTTTAAAGAATTATTCAAGGTGCTCTGTGGAGAAGAACTTGAGGAGGGGGTGAGCGGGAATGCAAAAAACAGTCAGAGGGTTATGTCAGTCGTCCGGGAGAGAAATGCTGGTGTTTTACCTTGGTTATTGCAGTGGGCATTAAGGGTAAAGTTGGAGGTGGAATAGGTGGATTTAAATACATTTGGGAAGTAGAACCAACAGCTTTTTCCTAGATTGAATGTGAGAAAATGAAAGTGAAAACAATAAAATAATGATGGGAGTGATGTAATACACAAAACACATGCTGGGGTGAATCTCAAATTTCACTGAGATATTTAACTGCTGAAACTAAGAGAAAAGCATGATTCACATACACAAGCTTCACAATATCCAGAGGATACAATATAACAGCTGTGTCAGAAGAAGCTGTGACAGTTCTTAGTACTGAGAGATGCAAAGATTTTCCTCTGGGTTCTCGTAAGAAGGGTGACGCTGGTGTAAATATCATTCCTCCTTACATCCATACGCTTCCAGTGACCACAGGAACAATCATTTAAATGACACAACTGGGCTTTGGCAAGTAGACATATGATCAGCAACAGGCATCTTCAAAATTCCTACAGAAAGAAAACCTGCTGGGCCTGAAACTCTAAGCTTAATGCAATTCGAAGAGAATAAGCAGTTTTGTTCAGTTCAGGCCAACGTGTTACTTGGTATTTTATGCCAGAGCTGTTATTGCAATCACATGGAGGAGAAGATTCGATGTGAATGGTAAATTATAAGAAATGCCCACACTTCCTATTTCCTACATCTATTTTAGTTGGTGGCAATTACGATTTACTACGCAACACTCAAAATACAAATGGTGCTATGTTAAAGGAGATGGAAGAGACAGATTTGCAACCTCAAAGCGTGACTTCAAAATATTGGTGCCGGAAAGATTTCCAGTTCCGGAAGGCGGTAGAGACACAGCACGCGGGGCCTCCACAGGTGAGAGTGACGGTGGGAGAGAAGAGCTCGGAACCCACTGGATGTGGAAGTGAAGCTGTGCAAGCAGGTGGGAGACGCCAGAGTGGGCAGATGGAGGAGGCCTTCGGTGCCAATCACACGAGAGGGTGGCACAGACAGTGAGCAGAGAGTGAGGAAATACTGCTAAGCAGGGAAACTGAGAGCATAAGGACGGGAGGAGAAAATCCAGAAGGAAAGCCAAGAACTTGAGCAGAATGAAGAAGCAGGGTTATGTGAGGAGAATGCGTGGGCATCCTCCATGTACCCCCAGCCCGGCTCCAGGCTTCTCTGCCCTGATCTTGGCCAGGAGGCTGGATTCTGAGGACTGCACTGCACGGCGCTCCTGTGCCCTCTGCAGCCAGTTGGTTTCATCTGATGGGAGCCACTTTGAGGAAATCAGAGGACCAGCAGAAGGAGAGGTTTGTTTCCTCCCAGACTCCTGCCTACCTGGTCTCAGTACTCTCTCCATCCCCACTGACAGCCACAGCTGTCACTGGCTCCCACCGTTCTTACCCTCCAGAATGTGCTTGGTCACGGCATCCCACCTGTGCTAGCCCAGAGGGAGGGCATCATCCCTCATATTTTCCCCTCAACTCATGCTCACACCTTTGTAAGTAGTCACTTGATTAATGCTCAGGAAAATGCCATCTAGTATTGCCTGGGATCCTGACTCACATGGGG
The DNA here is from genome assembly GCF_005190385.1 of Monodon monoceros. Classification (NCBI taxonomy): domain Eukaryota; kingdom Metazoa; phylum Chordata; class Mammalia; order Artiodactyla; family Monodontidae; genus Monodon; species Monodon monoceros. The sequence continues at coordinate 72,531,447 of NW_021703782.1, forward strand.
TGTTGCAAGTACCCACGTCCAACTTCAGGGAGATTGATTAAGGACATAATGGGAACCACACTGAGTTACATGGCGAATAGTCTGGCTCTGAAGTAGGACACGTAAATGATGTCTCCACATTCCTAAAACAAGAAGATGATGGATTCGTTAATCTTTCTGCGCTTGCATCATTCTTCAGCCCTTACGACACTCATATTCTTTCTAACCAGTGTCTCTTGTGTTCCTGTCTTGAACCTAATCCCTGTCCACATTCAGGTCTTTATATCTGGATGCATAAGAACCTAGAGCTCTAAGACAATTCAGAACAATAAGGAAATTAGCTTAAGAAGACTTCCTTTCAGGATAGTTGCCTTTATCTGGGTGAGCATCACAACCTCAGAGGTATGCATACTTCAGAATTAAACTTCAAAGCTTCCTAATTTATGTACCCACGCTGACTGCTCTTCAGTTCATCTGCCCTGTTTTTGCATTAATAGCAGAGAGGAAAATTTGTTGAGAGTCATGTGCACATTTAACATAGCCGGGAGGATGCAGTTTGTGTTATAGGTATCGCAAGGACGGTAAGAACGCAAACTGAGATTCATACACAAAAGAAAACAAAGAGATGTTACCCCTTATTCTAAATCAGTAGAAGAGCTTCAGACTGTATTCTAGTCGCTAAGATTATAATAATTACATTTTGAAAAGTTGCCTACGTGTAAAAATGGCCATGTGAAATTAAACACTCAGACACAAACATACAAAAAGATACCTACCTTGCTCTCTCCCCTCATTCACCTCCACCCACACAAGCTTTCTGCTTCGTCTACGAAGTGCCTGTGATTGTCGCATTCAGTGTGACGCTGATACACAGAGAACATCAGTGGAGTGCAGAGAATGAGAAGGATCTCAGCTACAATACCTCAAATTAGAAGTTGCTCTTGAAAATCTGTCCCCGAAATAAAAGTAATCTGAGGACTATACTTGATTGAATTCAAGTGACACTGTTTTAAACACAAACGGCAGAAGTGGGAGGGACATTGGTACCTCTTAGACACAATAGCAATGGCCAAGAATGGTTTGTTATTAAAACTACTCAAACTTCCTTTGAAAGGAAAGAAGCGCCTTTTGTTCCCCCTGCCCCTCTACTAGGAGCAATCTTTTTCCATCTGATACAAATTATGGTTCAAGTTTCATGAAACAAGGCTCTAGAAAGATATCTTTTACACTGCCGGCACTGACATTATAAGTTTGCATCACACTACGTACAGTAAGGATGGTTGTTATAGAATATTAGAGTCACATCTTACAAAGGAAAGTTTGGAAGAAATAAATGGAAGAACAGAACTACAGAATAATATGGGGCTAATTCATGTCACTTATACATAGAGAAATATTGTTGGTGCAATTAGAACAAGATCACAGAGAAATAAACCAGGACAAGGAAGAGACCCCTAAAGGTTAGGAAATAAAGGTATGTCAGATGAATGATGATATTACAGAGAAGATCAAGCTTAATCATACTATCTATAAAAGCTAAGTGACTAAAATTTAACCTTAACCAAAGTCATGGTTAGCTCCTCTTTTTCCTTTGCAAAACTCTCTTTAACATCTCCCATTTGAGTGTTTCTATGCCTAATTCTACTCTGACAAATAAGCTTTGGAACATTAAAAAAAAAATGATGCACAGAAAATTAAATAATTTCTGAGACAATAATACCAAAAATTGGAGGCCAAGGCATCTTCCGTTGGAAAGAAAAAATTCCCTCATGACAAAGAAGATATTACGGAATCTTGTTTTAGTAATTCTTAGAAATTACAACTGTACTTGTTAGAGCAAAATCTGGAAACCATAACATTTGAAGACAAAAAATTCAAAACTTTCAGGCAGAAGCGTGGGCCAAACACTTTAGTGGACAAAACGTAGCCTAATATAAAGAGTCCAATCTAACTGGGGGAGTGGGGGTGAGAATGAGAACAATCAGAGAAACACAGACCTTTAGAATTGCTTTTATGGGGAAAGATGCTGGAAGAATTCATCCTGAAAAAATATATACATAAAATACTAAGAAATGCTTCACTTACCATGAATAAGGAAGGTCTAATTCACAAAAATAATCACGTTCTACCACCCTTGAAAAAAACAATTTGATTAAATATCTAAATGAGTTGACTCTAGAAACACCATGGGCGTACTTTACCTGGACTTTATAAGAAAGCTTTTGATACTGTGCTATACACAGGGGTAATCTGTCAAATAGTTATTAAACTTGGGAGGCATGCACGGGCCTTGGCCAGATAAGTACAGCCCTATAAGCTGCATCAGATAAGGCAGCCAGCAAAGTGGCACAGAGCAATCCATTTGAGGAACAATTTGGTTCTCTCAATATTTTAATGAGGTAGGGAGAAAAAAAAGAAAAGGAAGAAAAAGAACGGGCAGTCAGGTCATTCCATTTGCAGGTGATGAAATACGGGAGGCCATGTTGCAGAGGGAAAGCCACATCATTCATCTCAGCGGGAAGAGCTCCGTCTTGGGAAGCATTTTTCAGTCCTGTTGCACCGTACTTGGGCTTTCCAAGTCCTCCTTGATAGATTTGCTTTTTCTTTAATAATACATCGAATTTGTGTAATACTTTTCTTCCTAAAAGCACCAAGTACTTTTCATGGATTTTATTTCATATATCCTCATGAAAACCTGTGAGTTTAAAAAGGCCAGCTAAAAGTTGCCTATTTCACATGCAAGAAAGAGAGGTTCACAAAGGCCAACTGATAGGCCCATGGTCGCAGGGAACATGCTGTACGGAGTTAACCATTCATCTTCATCAGTGGACACACTGAATGGCCTCGGAGGGGGCTAGAGACCCTGTCATTAGGTATTCTAGCACATCCATGATAGAGAATGCTCTTCATGCTTCTTTAGGCTTCTAACTGGCCAGGAATTAGCAACCTATGACCCAAGGGCCAAATCTGGGCTGTGGCCTTTTTATGTATGGCCCACAAGTTAAAAATGATTTTTACATTTGCATGTGGTTGGAAAAATTCAAAACGAGAGTAATATTCATGACATATGAAAACCATATGGAATTCACATTTTATTGTTCCATAGGTAAAGTTTTATTGGAACACAGAAGTGCCCATTCAGTTACTTTTGTGTCTGGCCGCTTTTGTGCTACAGAGCAGATCAGGGTAGTTGTCATAGATACCATATGGCCCATAAAGCCATATGTTTTTTTGTTTGTTTTTTTATTTTTTAAAATTTGTTTATTTATTTATTTATTTATGGGCTGTGTTGGGTCTTCATTGCTGTGCGTGGGCTTTCTCTAGTTGCAGCCAGTGGGGACTAATCTTCGTTGTGGTGCGCGGGCTTCTCCTTGCGGTGGCTTCTCTTGTTGCAGATCACGGGCTCTAGGTGCGTGGGCTTCAGTAGTTGTGGTGCGTGGGCTCAGTAGTTGTGGCTCGTGGGCTCTAGAGCGCAGGCTCAGTAGTTGTGGCGCACGGGCTTTGTTGCTCCACGGCATGTGGGATCTTCCCAGACCAGGGCTCGAACCCGTGTCCCCTGCGTTGGCAGGTGTATTCTTAGCCACTGCGCCACCAGGGAAGTCCCAAGCCATATGTCTTTATCTGGCCCTTTGCAGAAAATGTTTGCGGACTCACTGAGTTTCTTTCCTTCCTTCCTTCCTTCCTCCCTCCCTCTCTTCCTCCCTCTCTCCCTGCTTTCTTCCTTCCTTCTTTCTTTTAACAATGAACATCTCCTTCAAAAAGCAGTGGAGGGCTTCCCTGGTGGCACAGTGGTTGAGAGTCCGCCTGCTGATACAGGGGACACGGGTTCGTGCCCCAGTCTGGGAAGATCCCACATGCCGTGGAACAGCTGAGCCCGTGAGCCATGGCCGCTGAGCCTGTGTGTCTGGAGCCTGTGCTCCGCAGTGGGAGAGGCCACAGCAGTGAGAGGCCCACGTACCGCAAAAAAAAAAAGCAGTGGAGCCAGAATCTTGCCCTAGAGCTCATTTTCAAAACAGTGAAACCAAGGAGTCAGAACTTATCTGTCTCTCTCTTTAACCAAAATAAACAGATGTGTGAGAACACGCGGCAGTTGGTGTCATCTCCCTAAAAGTGAAGGACAGTTACTTCCCCAGGTATCTCCTTCCCTATTAGATTGTGAGCCCTTGTGACATAAGCATGCCTTATCTATCTTTCCACCCCCAGCCCCTGGTACTTAATAGGGCTTAGTTCCTATTAATTTAATAAATGTTAATGGACTGAAAGAATGAATGACTTAAGTCCAACCGACATCTAGGACAGACATAGAAGTCCCATACTCTCTGCCTCTTGTCCCGTTTCATGTCTATTGAAATGGCATCTTTGTCCTTTGCAGAGCTCCTTGAACTCACAGAGATTAATGGAAAAGAGTAAGCACACAGCATCCTCTCCCTAAAAATACAAAACAAAGCAGGTATATAATTTTTTCTACTGGCAGAAATGAGACACACAGCCTAAAAGCGGTTGATGATATAGAAGCATTAGTAAATGAATTCTCATTAGTCAACACTGGATAATTCCACAGAGACTGAGAAAAGAGAAAAAAAAGTTTAAAACAAGCCAATCAATAACTCTGTTCTGGAGGAAAATTGGGGCTGGTTTCAAACCTACCAAATAATCATGCCCTTTTATAAATAAAGTTGGTGAGTTTGTTTTTTTCCAGGTATAGTTGCTCACCCTGCAATAGTTCAACAAAACCAGGCATGTTTTTGTCCACTGAATGTTACCAGGTCTATATAAAAGGACAAAGTTCTGGAGACATGCCTCATTCTGCCTATGGCATGCGTATCTCTGCTTTTACTTTACTCTGGCTTGCTCTTGAATTCTTTCCTGCATGAAACCAAGGACCCTCACTTGGTGGCCTGCACCAGGAGCTCGCCTGAGACCTGGGACATGACCATCCTCTCGTGTCCCATTTTCCTGCAACCTCTTTTACTTCTGGCCTATCCAAAAAAAAAAACAGGCAAAGTTCTTACATCAGTCTCCATAATTCAGGAGAAAGTGTTAGGATACATTGACACAAACCAGATATAACCTCTGCTCTAGTATCCTCCTATCTGCTAAGGATCTTTTTCACATTTAGTGTCAACCAAACCCCAAAGGCAAAAATGCCAGTGGAGATGAGAGTCAGTCCTCTGCTCAGCTCAGGTGCATTTCTCATGGATTAGCGGATCCGTGAGATATAAAAGGAACAAGAATTGATCCTATCCTTTATGGTGATGGCTTTGCCGCTGCAGCAAATAAGATAAATTGTGACTTCAGACTATGATTAACCTCAGATGACCTGTTTCAGTCAGTGCCTGGGCAAGCAAAGAAAACCTGCCCAGATGAAAGTGTGAGGAGACGATTTATAGAGTGTGAAGGCACTCTACAGAGCAGCAGTAAGGGAACCTCCAGGGGACGTTGAGACACCCAGAGACTAGCAACAAGCAGAAGCTATTATCATCTCAAGACCTGAGGACGGAGGGGAGGGAATAGTCCTAGAGGATTCTAGTAAGCGCTGGAGCCATAGAGAAGAGCCACCTCACAGAAGCTGTCGTGGAGGGATGGAGGCATTGTCAGAACCACAGAATAAAGCAGAGAGAAAAGCAGTGGGGGAAATGCCCTCTCCTCTCTCTTCTCCTGCCCTTTGATCTCCTGCCAGAGCTTCCCATTGGCTGATTCCAACCAGAAGCCAGAGGTCAAGGGAGTCTGGCCAATGCCATTAGTAGAGGTCATAGAAGTCTTCCCTCTCTCCCCAGCCTGGGCAAATATCAATGCAGGTAAACGGGTGGACCAGGGTGGGCTTATGGAAAATGACCAGCAGATGAGCCACAGTATGAATCTGTTGTCCATATCCTCCCTGTCTCCTATATCCAACCAACCACATACCTCTCTCTAACTCTCTTCTGCAGGCTTCTATGCTTTCCAAGTAAAAGAGAACAAATTAATAAGCAACTGAATTTGCTAAGCCATCAGACAAGTACAGGAGAATAATTAGCCAACCATCAGAAACCAACTTGCCTGAAATGTTGGAAACAACATTAATTCCCTACTTTCTCCCAAGGGTGCCACAAGAATGTCTCTTGGGTGATAGAAATAATATTTTAAATCTTTTAAGATTTTACTAGCATTTAGACATTTTAAATAACTTATTTTCCTCTAATATATAACATTCTCTTCTCGATTGCCTCTTTAGTATGCTTTGTCACAGCCAAGCCCATAGGGTGACAGGTTCACTTCATTAGGAAGCCTCAGGGTTCTGGAAGATAAACACTGCGTGAGGTAGTGAAGTACATGCTGGACTTGCAAACAGAACCCAGAGGTTTGGGTCCTTGATCCTTCACTTTTAGTGCTTGAGTAATCTTGATCTTACGCCAGGCTCTTAACCTCTCTAGGCTTCAGTTTTATCATTTGTAAAATGATGGAGTTGAACTGCATGAAGTGTAAGGTTCCTTTTATCTCTGAGATTCTGTGACTCTGCTTCTCCTTACACTCAACCAACTGAAAGTGTTGCACTGCAGAAAGAATATATTCCAGACTTAATAGTGCCCAGTATGGGACGTGGAGGGAGAGAATCAATACCACTAACATAGGACAGGAGATGAAAAGTGCAGAGGGCGGTCCATCAAGGGCTAATGCGTGCCAGACTTGTTGGCCAAGGCCAAAGACCAAAAGAAAAATGAGGAATGTGGAGGGGAGGGCTAGGCATCGGTATCAAGATTAGGCTCCCTTTAGGAATAGCTGCTGGTGGAATAATTTATAAATCATGGCATCTTTTAGTTTTTACTGTTTGGAAGATGACAGGTTTGTCTGTTACTGCTAGCTGTTAACTAGACATTGGCATATTGTTCCCTAGGCCCTGAGTATACTTCTGATACTCACTATCTAAGTAAAACAGGTTTGGCCCATCACACAGCCCAGCCACAGCCAGGAATTCTGAACTGTGGAGTGTGAACATAGTTGTGTGGTTTGTTTGGTTCTGGTTTCTCCTGCATCCCCCTGCAGCAGCTATGAGGACTGTTAACAGGAATTATGTACTAGGGAGTGCCTAGTGAATTTACTAATAGGGAAATCACCTTTGTGTGACTCAGGAATGATACTGTCTACTGTTGATACTGTTATGTATTGCAGACATGCCGAGCTGGTACTGGACAATATATTAGAAAAGAATTATTATCCTGATTGTCCTAGTAATTTATTCTTTCTCCTTCTGTGATTGGGTACTACACAGATATTTGAATGCAATGATAAGGAGCCTCTCCAACCATTTGAAATAGAATAAAAATAAAGATATCAGTTGTTCATACTATCTGAATGCCGTCTGTCCCTGTGGATACAGCTAAAAGATTTTTCCTCTCTCTGTTAAGGGGCACAATTCAGGGGGACATCCTGGTACCCAGGCAGGTGACTGAGTTCTCTAGCTTGATGTGTAGAGAGCAGTGGGCAGCTGGGAGTTAGTGGGTTAACAGCAGACTTGGATAGTAAGCTCTGACAGTCTCTACTCCTAGACATTATTCTCTTAACAAACTTCTGCACTAGGGACAACATTGCTATATATTCTGTTTCTTTACCTGCATTGTAAATGAAGATACTACTCAGTAAAGAATCCAGTAGCAATCCTTGAAAGAGGGAAAAGTAAGTAGCTAGTATTTTTCACGGCTGCAGAAAAGAACAGAAAACATTTCCCAGATCACAGAACTCAGTTTAACCCCAAGCACTTGGCCTTCTGCAGGCCATCCCCCAAGAGTGTGGCCTTGAGTTGTTATCAACAACAGATACAACAATGCCTAATTTTCTTCTGAGGCTTCCCCCATGCTTCATGAAGGGCCATTCAAATTTCTTTGAAGATGCATAAGGAAACATTGCTTAATTCTAGCCCCTTTTCCTCAGTGGTGATTTTTCCTCCCTTTGAATTTGTTCACTGAGAAATCAGGTCAGAAACAGCACACAAACCTCATAATACTCTTTGTTATAAGATGTACGTGATATTGTTTTATTTAGTTCTGAAATCTTTGCCCAGGGCTGAAAGTACCTTCTTGATAATTTAGTCTTCCAGATGACTCAGATTCATTATAACGCCAGCTTGGCCTTAAACCTGAGCTGGTTGTGCTTTGAACTTAGAATTGTGGCTTTTCAATTCATAACCTTGGGAACAGACATCATTTACAAAAGCCCACAGCAAGGTATTATTTTGTTTTGTTTCAAAGGCTAAGCATTAGCTTTTACCTACCAGACTTTCAGATTTTTCTAGAGATCCCAAATAATAAAACAATCTCTATAGCCGAATGAGTTCAGAGAAGTTTTGTTTTTTAAAAATTGGAATAAAATATCTCTTCTCTCTTTGGGGAGCATAAGAGAAGTCTTCTGATAGCAACAGTCTTGAGCGATCAGCTGTGTGCCTGTATTCAAAGTATTTGTCATCTGATAATGAAAGCCAGTCATATTCATTTATGTTTATACTTTATACATATTTGTCTGGTGCTTTTGTTCTGAATTTATGGAAGGCCTTTACATATTTTAGCTAATCCTAACACTATCCATATGAGATATGTGGATAAAGGTTAAGATGATGGGGAAGCAGCCTCTCTGCTTGTAACCACATAACCATAGGCAAAACCAGGAGGAAGGGATGAGAGAGAGAGAGAGAGAGAGAGAGAGAGACAGAGAGACAGAGAGACAGAGAGAGAGAGAAGAGGAGGGGAGGGGAGGGGAGGGGAGGGAGTTTCCTACCAGTCTAAATCCTTACTGAAATTTTTCCCGGTCTCTGTCTCCTTATTTTCCTTTCCTTTTGCTGCTTATTACAATACTTAGTCTGTCAAAATTGTTTTCTTCTCTCCTGGCTTTGTCCAAAGACCCCTTCCTTCCTAAGTCTGTTCTCAGTACTGCCCTCCCACTTAAGAAATGATCCCTTCTCTCCATAAAGTCCCATAGAACTTGACTTTTACCTTTGTAACAAAACCTATCGTATTCTATTTTGTGCAATGCTTATTTGTGTTTTGTTTTATCTTTACTACAGGCTGTAAGTTCCTGGGAGGCAAACTTAAATAATTCAGAGCGCTTAGCGTAGGGTCTGGTCCATAACAGAAACTAAATATCTATGTGTTAAGTGAATCAAAGGAAATTTTGATTCCCAAGTTTATGTTTCCCTGTAGGAGAATCTGCAAACCGAACCTTTCCTAATCTTCGCTTCCCTTATCCAATCAGTTGTCAATTTTCAGTCTTCTTTTCTAATACTTCTTGAATCTATCATCCATTCTCTGCCATTGACCACGTCAGTTTGGTTCACCCGGGGTAGCTTTCCACCTCTATCTCTTTCTACCCCTCACCCTTCCCTCTACCCCTTCCTTTCTACTCACTGCTTCAACTCTTCTTCCCGTACAGTCTTCTGTGTAAAATAAAAAACAAACAAGCAAATACACTCAAAGTCAATATCCAGTGTCCATCATCACCCACTGTATTACAAAGTCCTCTGACATATGGCAGCCTTATTTCCCAGTATTGGCTAACATAAAACCTATACACTAGCCTAACTGAACTTTTTGCTGGTTCTGGAAGTTTCCTAATCCCTTATATCCGTGTCCTTTTACTCATGCTATTCAGTCTACCTAGACTGACCACACCTCTAGACTGCCATCTGCGGCTATTGTAATTTCACTTGTCTTTTTAACCTTAGCTCAAGGATATAAGCTTCCATTAAATCTTTCCTTATTTTTCTCTGTATCCCTAAATGAGATGAACTCTCCTTTGTTGGGATTTTCTCTGTCTTGACATGATTTGAATTGTTTTCTAATCAGGAATTACGTTTGATTCATTTTGGTATAACCTACAGTACCTGGCAGAATGCCTTGCACATAATAGGTTTCAATACATATTTGAATTGAGTCTCTTAAAAGTCATTCACACTTATCCATAAAGGGCAAAAGACTCTATTTGGGACTTCTCTTAATTCTCAACATCATCTTTCAATTCCACTTCGTTTCTCACTCTCAGTATTTAAATGTCATTTTGCAATTCCCCAAAGAAAACGAACTTCTTCTGCTTTTGTTCCTTTGCTCTATATCATTACCTTCTTTTGCAGCCATTTAAAAATTTTCCTGCCCTTCTCTTCTACTCTTTCCTTCCGTTTTCCCCACAGCTCTGAGCAAACCAGTGTATCACTCTAGAACTTTGGGCATTGGTTCAGGTGATCTCAAAGATTTCTTTGATTTCCATTAGTCAATGATTTAACAAGTTACATAAGTTGAGAATCCAAGTTATTACAAACTTAACACTTGTGTTCCCATTAGTCTTTCTTGTTTTTAACTCCATTGTACTAAAGGGGTCTAGAGGTCTTTGTAACCCTGGGAAGGGAGAATTCAGGATTCACTAGTCAGTGAAGCCTCCAACCTGGAAGGGATCCAAGCCAAGAGTGGAGATCAGGATGTGTTTCTAGCTGACAGCAGAATTGCAGACTGGGAAACTCCATTGTCTGGATGTTCAAGGGAAGGCATGCTACCCTGTCTCCTTGTTTCCAGCATGCCTTTGGGGCATGTTTCATATTTTTATCAATTTTGCCATAGCAATGTTGCCAGTTCCCAAGACACCTTGGGGGATTGTATATCAATGTAATGTCCCAGGAATATGATTAAATGAAACTTAATTTTGAAAAACTGTGTATTGCAAAATTTAACTTTTGCCTAGTCTTCAGTTCTGGAAGATGACAGAAGAATAAGCAAAGTGTGTGGCAGGGGCAAAAAAGTTAATGCTGATTCTCAAGGAAATCTTTTGAAATGAGTAAGGAAATGAGAGGAGCAACAGTGATTTGAGCCCCATTCATCCAGAGAAAATACGTGGCAGAAACTAGGATAACAAAACGAAAATAAAAACAACAAAATAAAAATAGAACATGCAAGTAGAATATTTACCAGATGATAAAAATAGATAGTTGAAGAAAGAATAGGAGATGTCTCCATTGCTGTCAGTCATTATGTCTTATATTTATTTTATATAATAAAATACATAGTTATATTATAGCATTATTATTAATCAAATTAACCTGCTCTCAGGAATCCCTTATGAGTCCTGAATAGTAACACTGGTAAGTAAGTCGCGTAGCAGTAATGTAGGTGACAAGCAATCTCTCCTTTCTTCGTGCCTCTCTCCCAACTAATCTGTGGGATATGCAATTAGTGTATAGGAGAATGACACAGCCAGGAGACTGGAAACTGGGTTTCCTTTGATATACAGTCATGTCCCCCATGCTTCAGTTGCTCTGCCAAAGGAACTTTAGTTTCTTTCTTCCATGGAACATATCGTTACATATGTTTCATAAATCCTCTTACAGTCCTTACAAAGCAAATAGGGGACACATTTGTTTCTCCTACCTGGATAGATAGGCTGACGGAGGCACTGCAGGTTAGAGGTGGAGAGCCATTTGTGATGTCAAAAGGACCTGGCTTTGAGGCTTCCATTGTGTCAGACTAGCCATGAGACCTTGAGCAAGCTTGACTTTTTTCATTCTGGACATGAAAATATGCTTAGTGTCTATCTGAAAAGACTGTTGTGAAGAATAGATATCATATATATGAGAATATATATCTACACACATAAGCATGCATACACACAGACACAAACATCCACTGCACATGTATGCTTTGTGTAACAGCTCACACATTGTAAGCATTCATTAAGTGTGGCTAGTATTTTTATTATCATGAAGCACTTAATTGTTCTTAGTTTTTCAGTAATGTAACCGTACTGTCCAATACACCCTTCTAGATGCCTGGAGTTAACTACTAGGCTCCAGCACCCTCTAGCCTGGCTCGGAAAACTGGACCATGATCTACTTCAGCCTTTCACGAATTCTAGATGTGTTTGTGTGTGTTGTGGCCAAGCTGTCAGAACAAAAGATATAGGGCATCCTTGTTCTTGCCGTTATTTTTAAATACAAAGCATTTAGCAATCAGGCCATTTTCTTATCTTTTGTTTCAATGGAAGAAATCAAAACATGCAGTGCCTGGCATGTAATAAGCTCTCAATAAATATCATCACCATCTCATTTGATGGCCTGAGCTCTAAACGCCCAATCCTGAAGAAAGAGCAGACACAGAAACAGATAGACTTGATTTTTTCAATTATAGCTGCTATTACCACAACTACACTATTACCATATTTTTAACCCCTTTTTCTTGAAATAATTTAAAATTTACAGAAGAGTCGCAAGAGTAATACAAAGAATATTTCAATTTACCCTTCATCCAGATTCATCAGTTGCTGTCATTTCACCTCCCCCCCTCCCCCTCCCCCTCCCCCTCCCCTCCCCCTCTCCCTCTCTCTATATATATGCTTTGGCATATTTTTCTTAAGAACAAAGACATTCTCAGTATAATCATCAAATGCAGACCCAGCATAATAGTGTTTCCTATAGACTGTCTATATTAAAATTTACCACTTATCCCTAAATATATCACTATAGTATTTATATTCCCTGATTCAGTATCCAAGCTAGGCTTATGTGTCACGTTTAGTTTCCTATCTCATTTACCTCCTAACTAGGGTTTACCTCCTTGTTCTAGGAGCTTCTTAAGAGAGAAGTGCAAAAATCAGTGAAGACAAAACTTTTCTTTCTAATGAGAAACAAAATAGCTTTATAAAATATAATAGCTTTTTGTAAGTAATATTATTGATTCTACCAAAAATCCCCCTCCAAAAAAAAATCAGAAGGGCTTTATTCTTACCTCTGTGCTTACTTTCACCAAGGTTACCCAGTAAAGTCTTTTACCATGAAAAAGCCACAAGGCTGATCCTGCTTTGATTTGACCCGTTTTCCAGGATAATTTGAATATAAATCAAGTCCCTACTAAGTGCCAGTATGAGTTGTGGTTCTCATCCTGAAATGGTTAAAAGATCTGGGCAGAACTACATATTGTATGATTCCATTTATAGGAAGTAAAGCAGATTAGAAGTTGCCTGAGGCTGTGATGTGGGAACTGGTACTGTTTGGAAACAGGCATGGGGGATCTTTTGGAGGATAAAAAGGTTTAAAAATTGGATTATAAAGAGGGTTGTGCAACTCTGTACATTTACTGAAAATCTTTGGATTGTATGATTAAAATAGCTAAGTTTTATGCTATGTAATTTATACCTCTAAAAATCTATGGGAAGGAATGAAGGAAGGAAGGGAGGGAGGGAGGGAGGCGAAGGAAGGACTCCGAAAAAAAAAAAAACCTGCACAGAGAAATCTTAGCCATAGAACAATTTAGGCAAATATCAGGGAGTTGGGCCTTCCAGATAAAGGCAGTAGATAACATCAGTTTTCTGTGTCTGCTTCTTACCTGTGGCCTGTTTTGAGTGATGAGCAAAGCTTGCGAGTTATCTAACCTGTGTGGTACCTAGAAAACGTTTCTTCTTTGGCAAGTGGAAGAGAGATCCTGTACTATTTCTTTCCCTCTGTAAAAATATCCTACCTGAATTTGTGAGTACAGGCTCGTGAAACCATGATAAACATTAAAGAGAACTGGTCTCCACACGTTTTGAAACTTTTGAAGCAAAACAGAGCTAACAGAAGTTGCCAAACTTGTCTTTCTGACAAGCGTCTCTTTGTACAAAAATGGTTCAAGGAAACACGTCTGCTTCCCTATCACCACTGAAACATGTGGTATGCTGGGAAAAAGAGCATCACACAAATTTCATTGCAGAAAAAAAATGTAAATGTTGAGGATTTTTATGAATCAGTGACCTCAAAATTACTTTGGCTGTTTAATTTTTTTTAATAAAATGAGGTAAGCTCTCCAAGCATCCCTTCTGTGGCCTCAAGACCCACCTTCTGTAAAAAGCATGAAGAAAACTTCAGTGGATCAACAAGGCTGTAACACTGGGGGAAATGACTGATTTCACTTGAACACCACCACCAACAAAAAATGTTTAAAAACAGTTTCACGGCTCGACTTTCTCCTTTTCTTTTCTCTTATAGTTGGAATGTATTTTATCGTCTGTCAGTTTTGCCCTATGCTGTGTCCTCTTAAATTGGATCTGTAAGCCCTTCATAAAGTTTAATAAATCTTCAGCATTTCACCCTAAGGAAATTATATTAAAAACCTTCAAATGTGAAGTTGGGCCCGCAGACACACAGCGCTGGGAATTTTATCACCATAATCAGCGTGTAATGAAAGCCTCTGTCGCTGTTCCTTCCCAGTCATAATCTGCCTGTCTTTATGAAAAAAGGGGGGTTTGTCTGGGTTCATCTGCAAGCTTTAATTGGAAGATGTCTTCATTTCATTCCAGCCTACCGGGATAATAACTCAGCCCCGTGTTTAAACACAAGCCCTTGCCGCTGATATTTTTTCATTTAGTAAAGCATGTCTCTTTAAATGATTTAGCAAATCATCATGAATGCCAAGCCAGGGTGATTGGCAGCTCATTGCTGGTGCACCATTTGCATGACATTTGTTCTTCAGCTAAGAAAGCTGCCGCAGGTAAACAAGCAGGCCCTGTACTGACTCCCTTTGAGTCCCTTCCTGTTTATTTTCTCATAATCAAATGACATTTATGGAGAGGCAAATGCAGCTGCACATATATGAGGGAGATGCAATCAGGCTAAACATGATGACTTCATTGAGGTGATATTTTGATTAGAGAAAGGATATTTTTATGACATGGGGGCTTTTTTATTGAGAAATCTGGCAAATTCCCTTTTGTGTAACTAACACTTTATGTTTTATCTATATTTTAATGTAAAGCCTGGCCTCAAATCATTGGTTGACTCGGCATTCACTTACGAGCGTTTCATTAAAATATGGGAAAGCATCAAGCAGGAGACACAAGACAACTTTCTTTGTCTCATTCAGAAGAAATTAGCCTTTTCTTCCCTCAAAGGAAAAAAAGAAAGAAAACAAAGCAATGTGATATAAAGCTGTTTTATGCCATCAATGAATGTAGCTCTTCCTAAAGGAGATTTCAGCTGGGGTGTTATTTTATAGTGAAACATTTTATGCATATTTTCTAGCTCATTGTTCTACCAAGGAAGACGGACAATAACAAATCAGGTTTTTTTTTTTCCTACTTTCCTTTAAAAAAAATTGAATAGTAATATAATATCTCTCTAGTTAATGTGGTCGAGGAGGGTAAGAGAGAGCAAGCTGCCGGTTAGCAGGCTTGCGAGAAATGCAGAAGTCCATAGGACTTGCAGAAAGAGATACCTCTTCATTTCTGGAAAATGTTTCCCCTGCAGTATGAGCAGATATAATCTTTCAAAAGTTCCTCAGCTTTGGACTTCCCTGGTGGTGCAGTGGTTAAGAATCCACCTGCCAATGCAGGAGACACAGGTTCGAGCCCTGGTCTGGGAAGATCCCACATGCCGCAGAGCAACAAAGCCCGTGCGCCACAGCTAGCGAGCCTGCGCTCTAGAGCCCGTGAGCCACAACTACTGAAGCCCACCTGTCCTAGAGACGGTGCTCCGCAACAAAGAGAAGCCACCGCAATGAGAAGCCTGCGCACCACAAAGAAGAGTAACCCGGCTCCCCACAACTAGAGAAAGCCCGCATGCAGCAACAAAGACCCAGTGCAGCCAAAAAACAAATAAAAAGTTCCTCAGCTTCTCCTAGGGTTGGAGGCATTTCAACTCTATGATAAGGATGCATTTTCACAATCAGCTGTCAGATCCCTTCTAAGGAGTGCCTCAGACCATCAGAAACTGCCTGATTCTTGATGAGCTAAAATAATCACTGTAAGAAAAGTATTGTCTTTTTCCATCACTTCTATGTGAAGAGAAGAATGGAGAAATATGCTTATTTTAAGGATGAAAAAGTAATTTCTAAGCAACCCCAATTTTTTTTTTTTTTTTGTCACTGTGATTTTGCGTTCTCTTCTGGATAGATAGGATCCCTCCTGTGCTTTTTTTCTTTCATCTATGAGTCTTAAATGGCAAGGAATGATTCATCTGACCAACAAGTCCTTGATTGCCCCCCAGGCCATCTTGACGAAAAGGACACAGTGCTTACAGCCGGAGACTCTGGGGCTGGCTGAGAGAGCAGGCCTTAAAGAGCCCAAGAAGTGAAAAGAGAAAAACTAGTGACAAGTTTGAGACGGAGATACAGCTGGAATGAAAGAAAAGGTCTAACATGCCTGTAGTCCCTACTGGTCTTTTTTGTTATACTTGAACACAGAAGAAGTACTCTTTTCAGCAACATCTTCCAACCTGAAGGTCAATGATCTTAAGTAATAACAGCACCGTTCATATGGTTCTTTATACCTTCTAGAATGTTATGTCATTTGATATAATAGTGTCTAGCATAAGCTGTATATTAAGAGGGTGCTGAGTGTTCACTGACTGAAGAAGCTTTAGCAAGAACTTGGTTCTTTCAAGACAGATGAAAGAGAGAAATTATTTTTCCATCAACAGAGTACTGTAGTTCAGAATGGGGCACTGTCCCGTGGAACTATTCTTGTTCTTCTTGGACTGTATCTGTGTGTAGTCTGGGGGAGGTTCCCAGCCCTCTCCTTAATGAAGATAACTCATGATTTAAAATGTCTTTTTATTCCTTTGTTTATTTGTTTTACTCTAAAATTCAAGAAATCTAAATACTTTGCAAGAAATCTGACTCAGATTAGGTAATAGAAATAATTTAAGAATTGTTAAGATGTGGACCGCAGTCAGAGAAGGAGGAAGTGAAGTTATCGTGAGGGCTTTCTAAGCAATTTGTAGACAGTGCTGTTGGAGGATAATTCTGACACAATTTGCATAGTAAAGGAAACCCCTTTGGGAGACTGTAGGCTCCTGATGAGCCTGTGACCAAATGGAACCGGACTGAAGAGAGGGCTTGTGGCTCACGCATCCTCAACCATGGCAAGATTGCGCTAAGTGCCCTTGTGTCTAGCCTTGGAATTCCACCCTTAATTTGTTACAGCGTTTATCGTACCATAGAATAACTGCCTATTTCATGGTCTGTGCCCCTTAGAAATTATAAGGAATTGGCTCATGTGATTATGAAGGCTGGAAAGTCCAAAATCTGCAGGGTGGGCCGGTAGGCTGGCGACCTAGGAGAGCACATATATTACAGATGAAGTCTAGGTCGTCTACTGGAGAATCCTCTCGTGCTTTTAGGAGGCTGGTCTTTTTGTTCTACTCAGGTCTTCTGAAGATTGGATGAGGCCCACCTACCTCACAGAGAGCAATCTTCTTTACTCAGAGTCCACCAATTTAAATGTTAATCTCATCCAAAAGCACCCTCACAGAAACGTCCAGAATGTTTGACCAAATACCTGGGCACACCATGGCCCAGTCAAGTTGACACATAAAACTAGCTATCACATATTTCTAAAGTTATCTTTGCTAGGAGGAAACAAATAAAAGAAAGGGGGGGGGGGGGAGAGAGAGAGAGAGAGAGAGAGAGAGAGAGAGAGAGAGAGGGAGAGAGAGAGAGAGAGGGAGAGAGAGAGAGAATAGTACTATAATCATCATAGTCATTATTTGGGATTTGAGCTGAGCTGCCACCACAGGAGTGACTCAGCTACAAGAAGGACCTACCCAGGACCAGGGTACCTAATATTCCAACGGAGGAGATTCCAGTCAGCTCTGTCCAAAGAAGTTTTTCTCTGTTCCCATAGGGATTGGTGATTTTCATCCGAACATGACATTCTCTTCTAATGATGCTTCAGACAGAGAAATTGGCATTCAGAAGAAGCCTATTCCCCCAGTGAAAGCGGAAATATTTTCAGATTCCTAAGATCCTGTAGCAGGGCGATAAATAATAGTTTAACCTTCCCACCTTGAAAAGAAATTAGTACTAACACTGAGTCTCTAATAGAACTGACTTCATTTTCTTCCACATTAGAAGGTGGTAAACACAACTACAGATGAGGTTTTTAGTTTCCTTAACTGATTTTTTAGGCCATATCCCCAAGAATTTGAGGCAGGGGTTGATCCTCTTTTCCCATCACTGCTAAGACATTCAGTTACATTTAACATTCTGGATTGGTCAAAATTCAACCTAAAATGAACCATGAAGATCTCTTGCATCAAGTATATCCAGATCATTAAAAACTTAGAGTTTTTTCAAAGATAGGGACCATTTGGTCATTTTTATTTCCCTATGCTGAAAGTAAATTTTTTTTTTCTCATCCATATCCTCAAGCTGGAAGTAAAATTTTGACTTAGTTGAGTTCATTTTTTATTTTCATACTTTTTACGTACAAGATGGTATGGTCTAACGTGGAACTGAATTACATTTATTTTGCATATCTTTCCCACTACTTTCTGTATTTATATTGTGCCTGCCTTTTTAAAGGCAAAAATCAGAATGAGGCAAACCATGTGGCATGATGGAAAAATCAACTTCAGTTCTAAGCTCCTTTTAAATGTGTGAGTCTAGGTATAGCAACCAGAGAAGATGAAATTTCAGAAAGTATAGGACACTCATGAATTGAAAGCCTAAATTTTCGGTAGTACGGCTCTGAAAGTGAAAACTTGACATTGGCTCATACATACACTTGCCAGCATAAAATCTGTGCCTGCACACAGACAATAAACCGCCCTTTGCAATGAGCACAAACATGCAGGCTCATGGTCCATGTACATAAATACAGAGATGAGAGGCAGAGAAGAGCTAACTGTACATCTCGTTGCCTGTTCCCACCAATTTCTAAACCCACAAATACTGGATTTTACTCAGCTATTGCAGATGCATATTTTAATACAAATAAGACATTTGCCTCTTTCTCTTTCTCTGTTCTTCTCGGAAAGAGAGAGAATTTTTCTCCCGTAAATATCTCTAAATTCAGTCGAACAAATTTTTCTTTAAGAATGACAGTAAAGCAGTATAGCGCATGGAGTAAAAATCCTAATACATCATCCAAATGTCTTTCCCCCGGAAGTATTCTGAGATTCTTTTGATACAGGACAAGTAAAATTTCTTCCTGCCTCCCTAGTAAAAGAATTAAGGATCAGTTTTAGAACCTTCTCTAACAATTGTTTTCTGGAAAGCAGATTTAAGGAGCTTATCCTCTAGTGACTTAATCCTATGAGATAATTGTAAAAGGGAGATTGTCATGTCAGATATGAAAGGAGTATTGGTAGGTTTACTGAAGAAGAACTCTATCTTGTTTTTATGCTTGTACTTCTTGTCCCGATTCCTTTGCAACATGGGTGAATATAGGTTTTTACATTACAAATTAAAAAAATTTTATCATCTCTCCATTTTTCATGTCAGACAGGTTCCTTTTGAAATAAAGTAGATGGAGCTCTATGAAATGTGCCTTTGTTGCCTGTCTTCAGAGATGACATAGTTTGATTAATAATTAATATCAGTTATTCTCTCACCTCTAAATTCACAAGTCAGTTTGCTAAGGAATTTAAACTATTCAATTAAAATTAACAAAGTTTTTTCAAGATACATGTATACAGAAAAAATGAAGTGCTGGTCAAAATGATTGCAGTAAACAAGGGAATAATGAGCCAAGGTCATCAATCGGTTAGAAAGTCAGCTTATCATTTTCTGAGCATCAGGGAGCAAATGACCCTACATGGAAGAGGAGAAGGAACCTTTTCTCCATCCCTTTCCCCTTAAAAAAAAAAAAAAAAAAAAGAGAGAGAGAGAATGGGAAGCCAAACTGGCAAGTACAGGATGAAAACTCATCTGCTTGGCATGTTCAGTGTTGTTTTTCATGCTTTTCTCTCTGTCCAGAGGCAAACATAAGCCAAGAACTTCATCTTGCCTTTTCTTTCAGTAGATCTGGCATGTTTCCTGGTTTTTAGGTGCCTTCCTAAATGTGAGAATCAGGTGTAAGTTGGCTTTTCATGATTTATCACATCAGCATTGACTGCATACACCAAAAAGAATCCAGAAGGATATGATGAGTAAAGGTGTTAAACTATATTGGTGGTTTTCAAACTGTGCTCCTACAAACCCACAGAATTCCATGGAAAGTCCTTGAAAGTCACTCTGAAAGGCAAAGGAGCAGCTTAGTGGGCAAGGAGCCAGGCTGCAACTTACCCTTGACCACATTCATTTCAAAAAGAAACACTGGAGTTTTATTATGTTTTACCTATTCAGAATCCACATAAGGTTTCATCTGAAGAAAAGATTGTATGGAAACACACACACACACACGCTAAACTTAATATGAAAGCCTTCTAAACAATTTGTACTTCCCTTCAAACTCAAAAGGGTTTTGATTGGCTATTGACACAGGACCTGTAAAATACCCAAGATACATGTGTTAGGGAGCACTGTTGTTTAATAGCACTGTTTATTCCTTTATGTGTATCCATTTCATTCCTATATAGTTCAGGGTATCAAGAGTGGGAGAGGAGCTGCGTGATAATCCAGTCATTTTTCACCAGAAAAATTGTTCTCCAACTTCGACTGATTACTAGAATCACCTGGGGATTTGGCAAAACTTAAAAGTTCAGGGCTTCCCTGGTGGCGCAGTGGTTGAGAGTCCGCCTGCCGATGCAGGGGACACAGGTTCGTGCCCCAGTCCAGGAAGATCCCACATGCCGTGGAGCTGCTAGGCCCGTGAGCCATGGCCGCTGAGCCTGCGCCTCCGGAGCCTGTGCTCCGCAACAGGAGAGGCCACAACAGTGAGAGGCCCGCGTACCACAAAAAAAAAGAAAAAAAAAAAGTTCAGACCCACCTCCTTCAACCAGCCTGCTCCTCTGTGTTCTTCCTTATCGCTCGAGATAATGCTGATACACATGGAAGTTTGAGTGTCACTAGTTTAGAAGAAATGAGCTGTTGCTCATCCTTTACTTATTACTGTTACAAAATCTAATCTTCACCCTTTGGTTTGGTCTGGGGAAAGAATATCACCACTGTTAACACTCACAAATAAAAAGAAACCTAGAGAACAATATTTGTTGTTAAACCATGAGACATATGTATAATACAGAAAATTTGATACAGAATGGCTTAGGCACATATTAAATCAAAATTCTCTAAGAAGGTAACATATTCCAGCTACATTATTTCCTTGTGCTTATTCATTGATTCATTTAATACACATTTAATAATGGAGGACAGAGAAATAAAACAATAATTACAGGGCAATAAGTGATGAAAGGAAATATAGTGGGAGCGTGTAATAAACCATCTAAGTTTGCCTCTGTTTATTCAAGAAATCCTTCACAAGGAAGGAAAATTTGCATTGAGGCCCACTGCTCGTATTTACTTTGTAACTTTGCCAGAATCAGAAAATTCAAAGTATTCCTTGTCTGTTTTATCTTAAGAACTATCACAGGTAATTGGAAATAAAACATAGCATTTCCCATTCTAACTATGCTTCTGTATCAACCACTGGACTTTGTTAAATGACTCAAAAAACTTTGAAATCTTGAATTGGAAGCCCACAGATAATCATTTCAAAATCAGTGTTGCTTTTCTACTTCCCATCTCAGAATTGGTCTACTCCCCATTGTTGGTCATGTTGTTTTTTTAATACAGCCAGGAGCCAAGCCAAGTAGATATTTGTTGTAGTGTAGAAACTGAGCTTCAGGGTTTTTTGATCATGAGAGAATTTTTGGCATCCACCTGTTGTAATTAAAACAGGTTTGTTTCAATGTAGTCCTAGATCTGAGAGGTGTTTTGACGACCCGGCACTCTTACTAGTTAACACAATGCCCCTATCAATACGCTTTAACCCCATCCCACTCTACCACCCACCTCAGGCCCCACATCTCCCAGATACTCATAGGAACTGCAGATCTGGACCAGAATCGGTCCAGACTCCAGATACATTTCAATTGAATAGAAGAAGGATTAGGTAGAAAATTTTAGAGCCAAGAGTAAAGGTATTCTAAGTGTCTTCTTTCCTCTGGTATAAAGACTCCCTCTTACTACAACACAGAAAATGTAAAATGTAATGAATCATGTCACAATAAAATAAGTTAATTCCTACATAAAAATTAAAACACATGTTTCAGAAGAGTGAATAAACCATTGGACTTGAAGTCAAGAGACCAATATTTAGATCCGTATTTTGCTATTTATTATATGTTATGTTAAGCAAGTAACTAAGTCTCTTTAGTGTTGTTTCCTTATCCGTTTAAAGGAAATCTTTAAAAACATCTGTAAAATCATGCTCAACCGTACTTCCTTTGCAGAATTATTGAGAATATCAAATTAAATAATGTATGTGAAAGCACCTAGGACTGTAGATAGCACGTTAGGAGCCTCGTAAATTATTATAAACATTACATTTATTTTTCCAAAATGTTTTTTTATTGTTGAGATAAAGTAAATTAGATTGCTTTCAAGACTCACGTGGGAACTGAGGGGTATCCATTTTGGTTTTCTGTTATGGAGAAGAATGAAACATAAATCATTTGTTCATTCAACAAATATTTATTGAGGGTTTATTATGTGCCAAGAATTAGTCTAAGTGCTAAGCGTTCATCAGTAAATACGAAAGACAAACACCCTTTCCATCATGAAGCTTGTATCTAGTGAACAGCCAGATGTTGTCTTTTTTAGTCTTCTTCAAAGCCCGTCTCTAGTCAACTCAAAACACACACACACACACACACACACACACACACACAAACACCATATTCTTTGTGACTATTGTAAAGAAATGTTTCTCTTGCTCTTGCCAAAAAAAAAAACATGTACAGGGATGCCACATAAGACCATGCACATTGACTATATGATGTGAATTGTGGCCTCAGAGTTGTCCAATTTGGTGTCCATAAATATATATAAAAGGAAGACTCTTCTTTCTAGCTAACTTCTGGCCTTAATGATAGCTTCTGTCAGGATTCATGCTCTTCAGGGAATAACTAATGAAAATGAAGATTGAAAATTATTTTGTTAATGCCCTAAGCTACATAAAAAGTTGCCCTTGTACTCAAAGGGAATTGTCTTAGATCCTACAGAGCCTCTTGGGAATATGACCTAGCCCTAGACTGAGAAAATTCTTATGATATTAGATCACTGAGGAGTGCTCCCAGGGGTTGATGCTTGGATGGAAGAATCACACAGCAGCTCTTCTCATATTAGGGAGTAGATGACTATTAAACAAAGCATTAAAATCTTTTTTGTTCACCCTTACAAAATCTCAAGTGACTATGTAGCTTACTTCTGCAAACTCCCCCATTTACAGGACATGGGGAGAAGGGCCATGTGGACCACAGCTTGTGGTCACCATTTGAGGGCTACAGTGTTGTTCCCAGCCGCATAGCTCCAAGAGTTGTCTCTCTGGTGGATTAAGAAGGATGAAAATGAATGAAGTACTGAAATGTGACATGTCAGGGGTTTTAACCGTGATCTCAGTACCTGAAGTTGAGCAAAGGAGCAAGACTGCTATGGATGATGCACACTCCCAGAGTACCTCAGGGCAATAACTGAGGGATTGTTTCCCTTGTACCAAATGTGGACCATGCATGAGAGAGGACTGGCATTGGGGCGCCTTAGAGCGTGTCCAGAAGGGTTACTGCACCTCAGAGAGGGTGCTGGGGGATCACTCTATTCTTAGCAGCTGAAGAAGGAGTAAGCCACAGTAGAGATGGACTGGTCCTCAACAAGTGAATTTTATAAAGAAATCCTCAGCAATGAGGGGAATGAGTGGAGGGGGAGGGCAGGGGTGATCTCTGAAGAACTCACAGAATCTCCCATTAGAGAAAGAGTCACATTTTATTTATTTTTTTAGTTTATTTTATTGAAGTATAGTTGATTTACAATGTTGTATTAATTTTTTCTGTACAGCAACGTGATTCAGTTATATGTATATACATTCTTTTTCATATTCTTTTCCATATGGTTTATCACACGATATTGAATATAGTTCCCTGTGCTATACAGTAGGACCTTGTTGTTTTCTTTATATAATTCTTTATATAATAGTTTGTATAATAGTTTTTTTATATAACTTTATGTAATAGTTTGCATCTGCTAATCCCAAACACCCAGTCCTTCCCTCCCCCACCTCCCCTTGGCAACCACCAGTCCGTTCTCTATGTCTGTGAGTGTGTTTCTGTTTCATAGATAAGTTCATTTCTGTCATATTATAGATTCCACAGTATAAGTGATATCATATGGTATTTGTCTTTCAAGAGTCACATTTTAATATCTGTTGAGCCCAGAAAGTACTCACCCTAGATTAGAGTGACAGTACCCGTTAAGTTACAGATGTAACTTCTTACATCTTTTCCTATTTGATGAGCCATCCCTGGTTAGCAACATAGAAAAGGAAAAGTCAATACATTAGGTTGAAAGGAGGGAAGCTGACCATGTTGTTTGTGAACAAGAGGCTTCTAGT
This sequence comes from Monodon monoceros, assembly GCF_005190385.1. Lineage (NCBI taxonomy): Eukaryota > Metazoa > Chordata > Mammalia > Artiodactyla > Monodontidae > Monodon > Monodon monoceros. The sequence goes on from NW_021703782.1 coordinate 72,555,672, forward strand.
ATGAAGCAGACAGGAGTGGAGGAGGGGAGAAAAGTTTTTAATTTCAAATCCTGATTGAAGTGTTAACTTTAAATCAAGATGGACTTTGTGATTACTGCCATGGACTGAATGTTTTAGCCCTCCCCAAATTCATATGTTGACACCCTAATTCCCAATGTGATAATATTTGGAGGTGGGCCTTTGGAAGGTAATTAGGTTATAAAGGCGGAGGCTTCATGTTGGGATTGGTGCCCTTATAAGAAGAGACTGGAGACAGCTTACTTCCTCCCTCTGCTGTCTGCCACGTCAGGATACAAGGAGATGGCCTTCTGCAAACCAGGAAGAGTGACCTCACTAGACACTGGATCTGCCAGCATCTTGATCCTGGACTTTCCAGCTTCTAGAATTGTGAGAACTAAATGTGTGTTGTTTAAGCCACCCAGTCTATGGTATCTTTGTTAGAGCAGCTCAAACCAACCAAGACAATTACTCAACTGAGACTGTTTTATGACAGAAAGTGTCTGGAGAACACTCTGTTTTACCCAAGAGTGACCAGTTAGGGAGTGTCTGAATTTTTATTCAGGAACAAAAATAACTAACCCAACAGAGCAATTAGGAGGACAGTGGAAGTAAAAATAAAAGTTGCTTGAGGATTATATCACATGGGTTGCACCTTATTCAAAGTCAAGGTGACAGACTGTGTTCGAATTCATTTACTATCCACAGTGACAAGGTCTGCATCAGCTTTGGAAGGAAAAGAATGTGCCCAGTTTTTCCAAATCCAACGGAGACTGTACCCCATCCCTTTTTCTGCACAGTTTTGGAAAGACTTTCATGCTGGTGAAATTTTCCATGAAGTATTTAAGAACTTTAGATAAGGGTGAGGAAGCTGAATGAATGAAGCGTAGTAGCTAGCCAATAAGAATCAAAGTTTCCATGAGTCATTGGCCACATGCCTAAACACTTTCTGGGGTGCTCCATCACTGTCTTGGCTTCACGCGTATCCCTCCTTTCATTCAGAGCCAAGGTTTCGGGTTAAACCATGTTACTGATAAATCCAGAATGCTTCCTAAACTGAGCCAAACTACGTAAGAGTTTGACATACTGGTACTATTATTTCTTCAGCATTAAGAACTTTTCCTTGCCATCCATATAATGTGACTACAGGGGCCAAAAGACAGGATTTCTTACATAACAGATTACCTCTTTATCTCAAGCTGAAGCTTGACATTTCTATAGTGAGAAAGAGTCATTTCTTCCATAGTTAGAGATAAGGCTTACTTGATACACAACCATGTTGACACAAAGACACCCTAAATTGTAAATTTCAGGACATTTCCTGAGAATAGATTTGGAAGTAAATGTGAGATAATCAGAGATGCAGAAGGGAGTGCAGTAGGTGACAGAGAGAGAAATATTGGCCTGGGGAAGCAAAGCAAAACTTCCTCTATCTCTCACTTTTGCTTTGAACTTCATCTATGTCTGAGGAGAATTGTGAGGGTGAAGCTTGCAGAAGCTTTTATCATTTTTGGTCACTGAATTACGAAGTACATACTTTGGCAACCAAAGATATCATGTTGTGAAGTTTAGATTCTTTGGCATCAAAAAGACGGTAGACTTCTTTATTCAGTCTAACACCCTTTGAAATATTTCCTGAGCATCTAACTTTTAAACTGCTAGACTCTGCTATCACTATCTTCTCACACTTTAGAGAGTTAATTTTGTCAAAACTGGACTTCAGGGATTTCAAGTCAGTGAAATGATTTCTGGAATAAATGGCCAGGTGTGAATGCTCGGTGAAAGTTTGATTTTAGTCAGTCTCTGAAATCCAAAGTGTTCACTTTCCTCTGACGGGTTCTTTTTATTGAAACATGGTATTGTTTCCTTTGAATCACTCTGAATCCTTTTTCTTACAGTGAAAAAATACTGTTCTTTTTTTTTTTTTTTTTTTGCGGTACGCAGGCCTCTCGCTGTCGTGGCTTCTCGCGTTGCGGAGCACAGGCTCCGGACGCGCAGGCTCAGCGGCCATGGCTCACGGGCCCAGCCGCTCCGCGGCATGTGGGATCTTCCTGGACCGGGCCACGAACCCGTGTCCCCTGCATCGCCAGGCGGACTCTCAACCACCGCGCCACCAGGGAAGCCCTACTGTTATTCTTAATTATTATATAGTATAATTAATGTACTATTAATACATGATAAAGATAACTGTAATTCTTAATTACTATACTCCTAGTAGATCTGACACATTCAGAATGTTTTTCAACTAAAACGGGAATATCAGCTTAAGAATTGCTTTTATATTGCTCTGTTTTTCATAAATGTAATATTACTATTAAAGGTTTTTTATGGAAAATATTATTCTTGGAGAATTGACTCAGAGACATTTATTTCCAAGTATATGAGAGAGAGTGGAAGTCTTAGTACAAATGAATTAAATGTTTTGAAAATTGCTGGTTTTATAAAGATGTTTATTTCCAGTAGATTGTGCACATAATCTCTCAGGTAGATAAACCAGCAAATGGTGCATGTGGTTGATGGATGAGGAATGATGACACATCTTCCTCCTATGAGTCTGATTTTCTCCTGGAGAGCCAGGACGTGGTGGGGACAGTCCCTGGCAATGCCATTGTAATAATGCCAACAACTTGCTACAGATACGGCTTTTGAGCAGCCAAGATAAGGAAAAGGAATACTAGAAAGACCTCATGACGGATACACATATCAATCTAAAAAGCAATACGTTTTTCATCTCATTCCTTCTCTGAGCAACAGCTTTTCCCCATGATTTCAAGTTGCCTTGCATCCTTCCACTGCCCTACACCACTCTTTCCTATCGGCCAGTACTCAAAAATGACCTATCCCAGATACACAGTTAGATGAAAATTTGTGTCCCCATGTTGGAGATGGTCCAACTTTTAGAAGTTCCTGAAAACTTTCAGATATCTGAGCCTCACAGTCATATTCTTGACATAATGTAGGAAAGGCATTTATACACTGTGTGTATATATATATATATATATACAGTATTTTAAAACTGAGTGCTTTGAGATTTTAATTATCCATATTTCTGGCTTCTGTTGAAAAAAATTCAGATTTGTCCATAATGGGCTGGTATTTTCCTCTTGCAGCAATCACCAGGAGGGGAGTGGAGCCTGCACTTTTTAAACTGAGCTTGCTGGGGTTTTTGATAGTCAGTGGTTCTCAGCCTAAGGGGACTTTGTTCTTGGGGGTATCTGGCAATGTCTGGAGCCTTTTTTGGCTGTCACAGCTGGGGGTGGGGTGTGCTACTGGCACTAGTGAATAGAGGACAAGGATACCATTTTATCCTGCAATGTACAGGATAGCCTGCAACAACATGGAATTACCAGCTCCAAATGTCAAGGGTACCGAGTTTGAGAAACACTGCCATAGTCCATACTTGGTCCACTTCACATGTAGGTTACCTGCCCACCACCCTTGTAGACATTTGGCTTTGAATCTTTGGATAACCGGATACATACACTATATATATAACATTAACAACCAGAAAGAATCTGCAGGATCTTCCCATCAAATCCCTCATTATGTGTATTATATCTGAAATATAGGGAAATGAGCTGCAGTAAGTCTCAAGGAAGATTGAAGTGCAGGGACTTCCCTGATGGCACAGTGGTTAAGAATCCACCTGCCAATGCACGGGACACAGGTTTGATCCCTGGTCCAGGAAGATCCCACATGCCGTGGAGCAACTAAGCCCATGCACCACAACTACTGAGCCTGCACTCTAGAGCCCGGGAGCCACAACTCCTGAGCCCATGTACCACAACTACTGAAGCCTGCACGCCTAGAGCCTGTGCTTTGCAACAAGAGAAGCCACCGCAATGAGAAGCCCACGCACAGCAACGTAGAGTAGTCCCCATTCACTGCAACTAGAGAAAGCCCGTGCACAGCAACAGAGACCCATCGCAGCCAAAAATAAATAAATAAAATTTAAAAAAAGAAAAAGATTGAATTCCCGTCAAAGTAATTTATCTAATTTGTTTTTTTATTCTTTATTTTTTATTTTTTTATTGAAGTATAGTTGATTTACAATGCCATGTTAGTTTCAGGTGTATAGCACACACACACACACACACACACACACACACACACACACACACACACATACTTTTTCAGAGTCTTTTCCCTTATAGGTTATTACAAAATATTGAGTATAGTTCCCTGTACTATACAGTAGGTACTTGTTGTTTATTTTATATATTGTAGTGTGTCTATGTTAATCCCAACCTCCTAATTTATCCCTTCCCCACCCCTTTCCCCTTTGGTAAACATAAGTTTGTTTTCTATATTTGTGAATCTCTTTCTGTTTTGTAAATAAGTTCATTTGTGTCTTGTTTTTTTCTTTAGATTCCACATATAAGCAATATCATATAATATTTGTGTTTCTCTGTCTGGCGTACTTCACTTAGTATGATACTCTCTAGGTCCATCCATGTTGCTGCAAATGGTATTATTCTTTTTTATAGCTAAGTAATATTCCATTATATATACCAGATCTTCTTTATCCATTCCTCTGTCGATGGACATTTAGGTTGCTTCTGTATCTTGGCTATTGTAAATAGTGGTGTTACGAACATTGGGGAGTATGTATCTTTTCAAGTTATAGTTTTCTCTGGATATATGCCCAGGAGTGGGATTGCAGTATGATATGGTAGCTGTTTTTAGTTTTTTAAGGAACCTCCATACTGCTCTCCATAGTGGCTGTACCAATTTACATTCCCACCAACAGCATAGGAGGGTTCCTTTTTCTCCACAAACTCTCCAGCACTTATTATTTGTAGACTTTCTGAAGATGGCCATTCTGACCAGAGTGAGGTGATACCTCATTGTAGTTTTGATTTGCATTTCTCTAATAATTGGCGATGTTGAGCATTTTTTCATGTGCCTGTTGGCCACCTGTATGTCTTCTTTGGAGAAATGACCCTGTTACTAATTGGATTACTAATTATTAAGTCATATGAGGCAGACATTTGGAGGCAGGGCAGGGAGGAGTCTTTCCTACTGTGGTCATCATCTTGCCCATCGTTTACACATGAAAGAACTGTTGAGCAGGCCCAGCTGACAAGTTGTCAAATTTCTAATCTTGGCTCTCCCTAGGAATTCATTACTGATCCAAGTTCAGAGTATTTTAATATTTTATCTGTATTCCATGTACTTTTTCTTTGCTTGAAATCCATATATTATTACTTATTGTTAGTGGAGAAAAATAAATGAGTCAGAAGTGCACACATATACTATACACATAACACACAGAGATCTAACAAACTAAGTTCTCTCATGACTTACCTTTAAAATTTTTCTAAACAAAAGAATATTCTTTGAGGGAATTTTAAAAAAAGAAAAGAAAAAAATAATTTATGCTCAATTTTCTCTTACTTTCTATCAGTAACCATCGTATAGTCTAGTAGTTTCCTTGACAAATTTTGTAACTTGTGCTGGTGTGGAGGACACAGTTTTCTTGTCAGAGGTTTCTGCTGAGAAGCAAGATGTTTTTAATCTTCTAAAAACTTTATATGCATTTGAGTAAACAGAGCAGTCTTAAAATGCATATTCAGTGTTTTCTTTCAGTAATTGTTTTATTGAATATATGATGCTTTTCTGGGGATTATGCTACTTCCTGGAGTAAGAATCCAGAGTTTATTTTAGTTTAATTTAGTTTTGGGGTGGACAACTTACAAGTAGAGAAAATTAAGAATGGTCTATGATACTGTTCTCGTTACATGTTGTATCAAACGTGAGGCTTCATCATATCATATTTGATGAGCTGCTGTCAGAAGTCAGATATAAGACACTGGAATCAGAGGGCTCTGTGAATGTCTTAACATTGAGTTCTTAGTTGTGTTCATACAGCTCTGTTTGATGAAAACATCTTATTGATAATATTAATTTCCTCATCCCACTCTTTTCCATAATCAGGTAATGAATTAGTTATTAACATAACCAGCAAAAAAAAAACCATGAACAAATACACAGCAAAATAGTCTAATTCGTTGTGTCTTAAGCTCAGGCTCTGTATGTTTGGTTGGAATGTGGACTTTGGAGTAAGAAAAAACTGAGTTCAAAAGCTGACTCTCTTGCTTACACTTATTTTGGACAATTTTTAAATTTATTTGAGCCTTAATTTCTCCATCTATAAATACCTCTATTTTACTGTAAGATTCAAGTAGAACAATGTAGGAAGAGCATTTAGTACAGTTCCTGGTGCAACACAGATATTCAATAAATTCCAGCCATTTTATTGTTATTGTTTAGTGGGGCAACAAGTACACAAGTATGGCAAATAATTCCGAAAATTATTCATTGCTTTTTGCTTTCAAGAGACTCTAGGCATCCTAATTTTTGCCTTGAAGAACCATTTTATCTGTTAGCAATAACAGGCATCGACAAAAGACAAACCGAAAGTTTATTTCCAGCTTTCCTCCTAAGGCCACCCCATTGAAAGGTGCTGCAGCTGAATCTTGGCTACTGTGGTCACCACATATCCTGTGAAACTGGTGGTGTTGCTTTGAAAGCTCCTAACCTTCATTAGTAGGATTTTGCTTTAGTTTCTTCCTGGTCTTTTTCTTCTTAAGTCTTTCCTGGACCTCCTGACCAAGGTCACCTTTAGGGTATCACTGCTGCCCCAAGTGAGTCACATTAGGAGATGCTGCCACTCTTCTGTAAAGTAAGGATTCTTGGATATTCTGTGATCAGCCTTTATTTAGTTCATTTGTATAGAATAAATTATAATTTTTATCCTAAATTTTAGTCTTTTAAAATTATTTGCTTTTTTAACATTCAAAATGTCTGAGAACCCTGTACACTTTCATATATTTCACCATATTTGAATATTTATAACAAATAAGATGTATCTCATCTACAGTTTAATGTGTTCAATTCTGCTTCTTTTTAAACACTCAAGAAACAAATCCTATATATCATCAATTTACTGATACAAGGCAACTAATAACTTCTTTAAAACCTTCAAAATCTAGTAATCTCTTTGGGCTTTATTTTCTTCCTATTCAAAATAAGGAAATTGAACTCAGTTTCTCCAAGATCTTTTCCAATTCAAAGACTACCACATACAGTTACGTTTTATAACTACGTTATATAATCTAGCATTCAGAGCAGAACCTGTCCCATAAGAGGTAATAAATATTTGTTGAATATTGAATGATTAAGTAATATAGGTACTCTAATATAGAAATTACTTCCTAAAAACTAACTTGGATTAATGATCAAAACAAGTGAGCAGTTTTTATTAAGTGCCTTTATCACTGCTTGTTAAGATTAAGGTTTTTGTTTAAATATTTTTAATAATAATTTATTAACTTAGTGAAGACTTTGATCCTTACAGAAAGTATAAATCTATTAAAAAAATCAATGGAATAAAGGGGAAATGATTTTGTAAGAAATATAAAACTAAAATTCAGATTTCCTATTAAATATTATAGATATAAGACAAGTGCTTATCTCAACTTTCTCCCAAAACAATAGTCAACAAGAGAAAATAGATTTGCAAAAAGAAGACAGAAACCCATAAGGACAAATAGAATAAGAGAGAACATATGAAAGATGTCAACACAGTTTTACAAACTCAAAGTCAGAAGGATGACTGAAGCAACATGAAGATAAAGTGCTGTGGAGAGGGAGTCTTTGGGGAGGAGAGGAAAACCAACAAACTCATTTGTGCCACAGAAGAATGAGAACTCAGGCATCAGAAGAAATGAGTGCCTTGGAAGAATGGGGGTGCAAGTAGGACTGTAAATAGAAAAATTAGTTTGAAATGTATGTAACAAGTAGTGAGACACATAGATCCAGGGATAGCTTCATGGCGTGCAACCTGTGCCCTTGCACAGGGCTCCACACTCAGGAAGCTCCCATGCAGTTTAATGCCCTTCTGTTGCCATCTTGAAATTCTTAATAATTTTTGAACAAGTGGCCCAACATTTTCATTTTGCACTCGGCCCTGCAAATTATGTAGCAGTTCAGCCTAAATACCCTTTCCTAACCCCACACATCTGGGCATCTCTCCCTCCTTCACCCCAGCAGAAGACTGAATGTTGAACCAGAGGTACTATTTGGGGACATCAGACACAGGTGAAAACAGAAGACTAAGTGAGTGTTACGTAGAAAACAGTAACATTGGAACTTCCCTGGTGGTGCAGCAGTTAAGAATCCACCTGCCAATGCAGGGAACATGGGTTCAATCCCTGTTCTGGGAAGATCCCACATGCCGCGGAGCAACTCAGACTGTGTGCCACAGCTACTGAGCCCGCATGCCACAACTACGGAAGTTCACAGGCCTAGATCCCACGCTCCACAAGAGAAGCCACTGCAATGAGAAGCATGTGCACTGCAACAAAGAGTAGCCCCTGCTTGCCACAGCTAGAGAAAGCCCATGTGCAGCAACGAAGACCCAATGCAGCCAAGAGAATTAAATAAATAAATAAATAAATAAATTTTATTAAAAAAAGAAAGATAACAGTGACATTACCAGCCCGTTTCCTCCACCAGGCACAGAGAATATTGGCAGCCAAGGTTATGCCCCCGAGCAGAAGATTGCCAGATTCTTCTCAGAGGAAACTGAAGGAACAGTTTAGAATCTCTCAATTAAATAAACAGTTCTTGTTGGCTCACCTGATAAGTCCTGATCATGGACATAGAGCTTCTAATCAACCCTTTAGTGCCTTAAATATAAATGGGAGAGCTAATAGGAGTTCCCTGGTGGCATAGTGGTTAGGATTGCTGTGACCCAGGTTCAATCCCTGGTTGAGGAACTGAAATCCTGCAGGCCACATTGGTGCGGCCAAAAAATAAAACATATAAATAAATAAATAAATAAAAGAGCTAAGGATCACCAGAGATTTGAGGAAAGCCTCTACCAGAAACACAAGGACTACAAGTAACAAAGAGGGCTTCCCTGGTGGTGCAGTGGTTGAGAATCTGCCTGCCAGTGCAGGGGCACAGGTTCGGGCCCTGGTCTGGGAAGATCCCACATGCTGCAGAGCAACTAAGCCCGTGAGCCACAACTCCTGAGGCTGCGCATCTGGAGCTTGTGCTCCGTGACAAGAGAGGCTGCGACAGTGAGAGGCCCGCGCACCACGATGGAGAGTGGCCCCCGCTCGCCGCAACTAGAGAAAGCCCTCGCACAGAAACGAAGACCCAACACAGTGAAAAATAAAATAAATAAATATTTTTTTAAATAAAAAATAAAAGTAACAAAGAGTAAGAGAGAATTCTGAGGAATCACAACACTAATAGTAGAAGAGGAAATTATGTTATAAAATGTTGTTACTATCTTTAGAGATATAAGAGATTACAATAATAAAAAAGAGTACTAGGTTTTTTTTTTTAAGGAACACTCAGAAAATAAAAAAAGAACTACTGAAATTAAATACATATAAGGTAAATAAAAAATTTATCAAGACTTATATGGAAGATAAGGTGATTTCTGGATTATTTCTTCAAAAAGACTGCAAAACAAAACAAACAAACAAAAGAGATGGGAAAGGAAGGATAAAATATAAATAAATGAAAGGATCTGTGCAGAAGGTTCAAAATCTAAATAATAGCATTTCCAGGAAAAGAAAATGAAACAACAAAAGCAGAAGGAAAGAAATAATTAAATAAAAAATACTCATACTAAAAAATTCCAGAATCGAAAGCCATAAGTTCTCAGCTTGAAAATGGCCATTCATTCAGCATATCATTGTAAATTTTCAGAATACCGTGGCTAAAGAGAAGATGCTAAATCTGTCCAAAGAGGAGAAAAATGAAACATGTCACAGAAGATTAGGAATCAATAGGACACTGGATTTCTCAAAAACAAAATTGAAAGATGGAATACAATGACTAAATGCCTTTGAAATTCTGAGGGAAAATGGTTTTCAGGCTAGAATCCTCATGGAGCCAAACTATCAACCAAATTTAAGGATATAAAGACAAGAGAGCAAAATGATCAAATTGGAGCAAGAGTATGACTATGTCCCAAGGAAAAATAATAAAATGTATTTAAAAAATAGATTACCTGCTGTTTGGGGTGATATTAAGTGAAGAATTATGCTTCTAAAGAGAGTTTGTGAATAAAAAGTTTTAATAACAGAGAAAATGAAAGAGCAAGGCAATTACTAACTCCAGGAAAAACAAAAAGTAGTGCGCCTAGAAATATAATCATTGTGCTTTACACGGTTCAACTATAAGTAACATTCATAGAACCATAACCATGTAAGCATGGACTATTGATTTATGTAAAGTAACTGCATTAGGAGTTTGGTAAGAATGGATGTGTTCTTTTCAAGGTGGTGGGTGTGGAGGGATTATCAATGGTCAATAGGTAACATCTAAAATAAAATAAAACAAATAAAAATCTTATGCAAATACTAGAAGAAAATGCTAAGGGATGAATGGTCACCTGCCAGAAACAGGAATCAAGAATAGAAAGAAGTGGAGTTAGAAGTGCTGTTTTTTGTTGTCAGCCTTGTTAAGCCAAAGACATTTCAAATTATTCTTGTTTATTCTCTGATTCAAAAAAAATAAATGAAAAACATAAATCTGTGATTCACTTATACTTGCAAAATGCAATTATAATTCTGTTTATCCCTAACTGGTAGTGATGACTGAAATAATGGCAACCTCAAGAGAAACAAATAGATTGTTCTAGTTGGCAGCATAAGCAAAAATACTATGACTAAATGAATTCATCATGAATTATTTCATTCATAAACAAACCTTTAGCATAAGTACATATAAAGCATTTGACATTTTAAAACATAAGCATATGCTCAGAATGGTGGAGCCTGAACATTTTAGGATATTGAAGTGACAGGTGGATCTAAATTGGGGAGGGAAGGTTCCCTCCTGGCTGTGGAACTGTAATTCTAATCTCAAGATTCCCTGAGAGAGGAGGTAAGCACAAGGGGAGCAGATGTGTTAATGGGGCATAAAAAACAGTTTTAATAGTGATTGGGGACAGGCAATGACAAGAGAAACAAAAGGGGAAGGAAACCAGGATAATTATAAATGGCAGGTCCCCGAATCAGATCACCTTAAACTAATAATTTCAGTCTGATTTGGAAGGGAAAATAAGTACACCAAGGACTCTAGGAAAGTGCAGCACTATTTACAATAACCAGGACATGGAAGCAACCTAAGTGTCCATCAACAGATGAATGGATTAAGAAGATGTGGCACATATATACAATGGAATATTACTCAGCCATAAAAGGGATGAAATTGAGTTATTTGTAGTGAGGTGGATGGACCTAGAGTCTGTCATACAGAGTGAAGTAAGTCAGAAAGAGAAAAACGAATATTGTATGCTAACACATATATATGGAATCTAAAAAAAAAGTGGTTCTGATGAACAAAGGGTCAGGACAGGAATAAAGACGCAGACGTAGAGAATGGACTTGAGGACATGAGGAGGGGGAAGGGTAAGCTGGGATGAAGTGAGAGAGTTGCATTGACATATACACACTACCAAATGTAAAATAGATAGCTAGTGGGAAGCAGCCGCATAGCACAGGGAGATCAGCTCAGTGCTTTGTGACCATCTAGAGGGGTGGGATAGGGAGGGTGGGAGGGAGGGAGACGCAAGAGGGAGGGGATATGGAGGTATATGTATATGTATAGCTGATTCACTTTGTTATAAAGGAGAAACTAACACAACATTGTAAAGCAATTATACTCCAATAAGGATATAAAAAATAAAAGAAATATCCAATGTCCTTAGGGTAAAAAAACAGCCTCTGGAGGGGTGTTAACTTTCCATTGCACTTGCACTGGCTGCCCACTCTGTCTGAGATCAGGTATGGCCAGAGCAGGGAAGGCTCTCATCCCCACCTCAGCTTCAAGCAGAGCACCTCTAGATTTGCACACTGGGTTTCCAGATAAGTGTTCTGCTTGAACAAATTGTTTCATGGCTGAAAACCAAGTTTGAAAAACACTCATCTACCCAAATTCTTTATTTTACAGATATAGAAATAAGGAACTTGTAAGTAATCACTTACCCAAGGTGAAAACAATTCTGATGGAAAAATTAGAACCAGGAGCCAGGCTTCCTGAAAGCTAATCAATGTGCTTTCTCTCACACCAGTGATCCTAGCAAAGTTGCCTTCCTGTTAAAATAAGCATATTTTATTAAATGATATGTTAATTACTACTTTGTTTAACAAGTCTTAAGAAAATATATAATGCAGAACATAATTAAGGTCTTCCCTGGTGGCGCAGTGGTTAAGGATCTGCCTGCCAATGCAGGGGACATGGGTTCAAGCCTTGGTCTGGGAAGACCCCACATGCTGCAGAGCAACTAAGCCTGTGCACCACAACTACTGAGCCTGTGCACCACAACTACTGAGCCTGCGCTCTAGAGCCCGTGAGCCACAACTACTGAGCCCATGTGCCACAACTACTGAAGCTGGCACACCTAGAGCCCATGCTCCGCAACAAGAGAAGCCACCGCAGTGAGAAGGCTGCGTACCTCAACAGAGTAGCCCCCGCTCGCCACAACTAGAGAAAGCCCGCAAGCAGCAATGAACACCCAACACAGCCAAAAATAAATAAATAAACAAAATACATTAAAAAAATTTTTTTAAAAGAACATAATTGAAAGAAATATGAACACCTACAGATGAGCACCCCAAATTGAACTCTATTCAAACACTCTGCAACATCTAATTTTGTTTTTAACTTTTGTTTTATTGGTAGATCTTATTCCGTTTTATACAATATTGCCAGTTCTGCCTGTTCCATCTACTCTGTGAGCTGGTTTGTTGAATAAAGTAATTAATTACTTGGTTGCAAATACTATAGCTTGATGATTCATACAAGTAAAGCACTGCATACAAGTAAAGCACTGTCTCTTTCATAGTTGTTGGTTTACTGGTATTTGAATCCTTCTCAGGCTGCTTGCTTTTTTTTTTTTTTTTTTTTTTTTGGCCACGCCACGAAGGGCAGGATCTTAGTTCCCCTACCAGGGATAGAACCCGTGCCCCTGCAGTGGAACCATGGAGCCCTAACCACTGGACCACCAGGGAATTCCTTCTCAGGCTGCTTCTATTCCTTCTCTCTTCTTCTCTCCTCACTCCTCCCCTTTAGAATGAACCAAATGACTTTGCTCCCAGCAGCTCTCTGATTGATGTATTCCGTTCTTCCTTTCATGGACAGAGCAACAGGACAAAAGGATGTAGAGATCATTTCCTGCTCACTTTCTCTGCAAAACTGTCTGTGATTCTTTAAACCAGAAATGTTTTATTCTTAACAACCATAGTTATGTCACCTCCCTGCAGCTAACTTTAAGCTCTCTATTTTGACTATCTAAGCAAATAAGTTAATTTGCATAATGGAGTTAAAATAATCCAATAACTAATACTCCGTCAAAGATCTTTGGTAGAAATTGCTTCTATTACTCCCCCCCCCCACCATTTTTAATATTTTAAAAAGACAGCTGAAACAGAAGGCCACTTTAAAAAGCCACCTTTTACATAGGATCCTCTTGACAAGAGAGTTGTCATGTGCTTAAATGGATGTACTAAGTAATTATATTGATTGTAGCATGCAGAACAGGATAAAGATTTTGACAAAATGATGAATATTCTATATGGAAGTTCTTCATACTAATATAAACAAGTTATATGGTATCAAGTGAAGAAGCAACATCAGAACCAAGCTTAAAGCCATTAGGTACCTTGAGCTTGCGCTGATTAGATTTGTTCTCGTGGTCTATCTTGGAAAAGATATTAAATCACAAATCTACTTGGAGATGGGCTGGTATACTTCTAATAGTTTATAGCTGAACTGATGACCTGATTAAAGCAGTTGAAAGGATGACCACTAAATCTTAGTTTTGGCAGGCCTATTTACAAAATGCATTTCACATGGCTGAGTATCAGGTAGCTTTCCAAATAGATGATTAAAGTCTTTAAAAGAGAACATTAAGCAAAAGTAAATAACTTACAGGATGATACCTTATATAAAAATATCATCCTGATAATTCAAAGGCAAATTTTGAAATATTAAAATGCTTTTCTTCACAGAAAAAAATTAACTTGAACACATTTCCTTTTTGTTAGCTTGTATGGTTTTGGAACAAATCAGTTTTTCTCCACTTAGAGCCAAAACAATTTGGAATCTTAAAGAAAAATAATTATTTTAATAATTGTAATAAAAAAATCCCAAGAAATCACAACTTCAAGAGAAATCTACTATTTCCGTGAGGAAATAACACATTAGCCTAGAGATCTGAAGAACCACCAGGGCGCTAGTCCTAGTTTTCCAGCTGAATGGCTGCTGTACCCTGATTGTGCTAAAAGCAGTGATAGTTAATTGTGCTCTTAACTCAGAAGGACATGGGCAGGGTTTTAATAAAGTAGTATCTTCCAAGTATTGAGTTTTTTTCAAAGAAAGTTGCAATATTAATAAGTGATAATTATGTAGTATACGGCAATATGTGGGACAGTTTTCCCTGAGTTTGTATTCAACTTCTTTTAATAGAATAAATTGTTCAGGGCTTGTTCAGTGACTTGGCAAAAATAAAAATTATTGCCTTAAACAGTGAAAATACGTGCAGTTGTCACTAATGTGTTTAGTGATGTCAATAAACTAACAAATTTAATAGCACAGCCTGTGTTAGAGGAAAAGAAGAACTTTTGTTAAAGGCTGTAAACTTTTCACTGATTAAGTTTCAGGTTTATTCTGTTCATTAACATCACAGGGGCATTCCTCTTGTTATCTCTAAATTACCTACTGTGCAACTGTGCTTGGAGCTTTGTGGTCCTTTTTAAACTAATTTCTTTTCTGCCTATCAGCTAGGGTTCAATCAGAGAAGCAGAGCCACTAGGGATTTGTTGCCGGGATTAGATCTTATACAATTGTGGGAGCTGATTAAGCCATCTCTCTCAGGCAGTTGTCCTTGCTTCTGATAAGAGAGCTTGAGGTCCACAGGGCTGCCTTAACGAAATATCACAAACTGGGTGACTTAAAAATAAAATTTATTGTCCCACAGTTCTAGAGGCTAGAAGTCTGAGATCAAGCTGTCGGCACGGTTGGTGCCACAGTTGGTGCCAGGAGTTTCTGGGAGTTAACATAGCGATCTTTGGCATCCCTTGACTTGTAGATGCATCGCTTCAATCCTCCACCTTCGCATGGTGTTCTCCCCATGTGTCTTGACACAATCTTCCCTCTGAGCATATGTGTGTCCAAAAATGCCCCTTTGTATAAGGACACCAGTCATATTAGGTTAGGGTTTACCATAATGACTTCCTCTTAACTTATCTCTGCAAAGACCCCTTTTCCAAATAAGGTCACGATCTGAGGTATTGAAGATAAGGACTTTAACATATCTTTCTTGGGGGGCACGCAATTCAACCCATAACAATAGGAAGAGCAAGAACAAACTGGGACCCACAAGCATGAGCTGGAACCCACAGGGATGGTCTAAAGCCATGCCATTTCTCACTGCCTCTGACTTTCATGGTGTGGGAATCCTGCAGGAAAAGACGTTATACTTTATCATGGAGCTAAACCGTCACCTGGTATAGCCTGTCTGCTGCCCCACACCAATAAAGTGAGTTTATTCAACTAAACAAGAATGTGTAAAGCTCCAAAATGGCTGCTTTGCTTCTGCCCACCAAATCTCATACAAGCATCTCTCTGGTGGCCCACCCTAGCCAGAAACCTACAGGATAGGGAATTCGGGAAGTTGTAGTTCATTCTAGCCAAGTTGACACATAACAAAGCCGCCACACTAAAGACTTTACATGCTCACTATTGGATATTTGATAATCTGACTGAAGAAATTAAGAAACCAAGTTATTCTCAAGCTTATATGCCATACCCACCCATCCCCAACTCAGACATGGGAAAGACATTTTACCTCCTAATGATGTTTTGATCGTTACTACTAATGAAAATACATGTGTATCAATCACCCAAAAAGTTTCAGCTGGATAGCCACTTAATTTGCTTTTGTGCCATTAACCGTATGGCAATAAGGAAAAGATCTGAAGCCCCTCAAGCCTTAGGGCTGATGTTCTTAAGGTTGTGTTCAGTGATATTCGGTGAATTTGGAAACAAACAACTAAAAATCAATTGCTCTTCTTGATAGTCTTATTAGCAAGGGAGTAAATGCAGTGGATAATCCCACAGGCTTTGGAACACATGGACTCAAGTTTCAAACACAATCCTGCCTCTTAGCACGTCTTAATCTCTCTCTCTATTGGATTCCTGGTCCATAACGATAGGGATAACCTTAATAGTTGCCTCGAAGGGTCACAGTGTGGTTGAAATGAAGAAATGTATGAGAGGAACTTGGCACAGAGCTGGGCATGTAGTATGTGCTAAAGCAATGTTGACCTGTCTCCTTTCCTCCTCCTCTTCTGTCCGCTTCTCCTCTTCCTCCCGTTCTGTTCTTTTCCCTTAACTTTGAGAGCAACAAAATGGGTGTTTTCAGTTCCCCGCAGCACTGAACTCTGCTTTTCTACTATGCGTGCCCAACCTGAGCGTTATGAACCATAAGCCATGGGACTCTTTAAATAGCAACCTATTTAGACCCAGAGGGGGCGGTTTTTCCAGCAGCATCTTTGAGAGCAGTTGTGAATGGAAATGCTTATTTCTAAGGCATCGAAAGGGGGAAAAAGTTCCATTTGAAAATCCTCTGTGATAAGTAAATATGCTGAACTTTCTCTAGAGAGGTTCTTGAAGTTTCTTTGGGCAGAATTTAAAGAGCAAAATGAAGCAGTAATAAACTTCCTTCCTCCCAGAAAGTGGAAAGTATGTTTCCAGGCCATTCTTCCCTCTGTCTGTAGTCTCCACAAATGCAAAACCAAACCCTCTTCCCAGTCGCCACTCAAACCCACCACTCAGTTCAGTGCTGTCTCTCTCCTTTCATCAGTCACAGTCAACACTCATGTGAGCGTGAACCAGGACCTTCCATCATCAAGGACCCCTTGTGTGCTGTCCCTGTCTCATCTCCTCGTCTCATAAGCCCCATGAAAGTAGAGACTTCATCCAGCATTTCAACTTAGCAAATGCTTAAAGCAATTAAGGCACATAGGACTTACTCTAATCATAATGAAATGGAATGGAGAAGAAAGAACTGGAAAAGGACAGAACAGATGGGAAGATATGGAACAGAGTGGAAAAGAATGAAAAAGTAGCTCATGGGGAATCTGTGAAATCTTTCCAGATGTTAGTGCTTGAGACATATAATACAATGAACTTGTCTGATGGTTGTCACTATGGCCCAGTAGGACTCACCTTTCCAGCATCATCAGGTACCTGTGAAATGCACTCGTCTCCTACATCAGCTGTCAGTTCCCCGTAGATTTATCAATTTTACTGTGCCCTTTCTAGTCCTTCAAACTTCCCTAGCCATTCCCTCTCCACTAAGAGAACACAGGCTAATCTACTAAAGCAGTAAGACCTCACAAACATCAATTGCTGAGAAATATTTTTTAAGAAACAAAGGAAAGAAAGGATATTCTACATTTAATTTATTTTTTTCACTTAATAACTGGTTTCTTAGAGATGCTTGAAGGAAGGGCATATACTCATAATAAGCTACAAAAAATTTTTACAATACTTCAAACAAATACAGGTGCCAACTGTCTCAAATCACCACTATAAGATGTACTAATCCTTCATACTCAAACTCCATTTTATAGCTCTTTATAAATAAGCTGATAATTTGAAGTACTGGGTTGGAGGCAAGGGCCATAATGTTTCAGTGAATCCATCCTGGAAATGCCATATTGTACTGGGGGGCCTTTCTACAGAATTAAGTGCCTTTTTGGACTGCTGTATTTTCAAAGATGTTTTTGAAAAGGAAAGGCATAGATTTTCATAGCAGCTAATTCTAGACAAAGAGTGAAGCCAATGGTTATTTTAGTCCCAACTAATTTAATGTCACAGTGGTGGGTCTGGCTTTATTTATTTATTTACTAATTTAAAGAGGCTGCTACTATGTTGAAGGAGGCTGTGTGTGCTTAGAAATGGATAAAGTTGGCAAAGCATGGAAAAGTTCTCTTTTTATTTTTTTCCTGGAAAACAATAACCTACATTTAATGGTAAGAAATCACCAGCAAATTCCGTTATGTTTGTGGGCTTGACATGTGGTGCTTATTAAATGTAGGAACAAAGCCACTTTATACATCATAATGTTCACATTACAAATTCACTGCTCATAATGGTGCTGGGAGTGTATGTGCAATTTTTCTGAACTTATGAAATATATTTCTGACACCTCAGGTATTGATGTATGCACGCATGATATTGTCCCAGTGCAATAGGGAGACTTAACTGATGTCTGCAAGGTTTGATTTATTACAAGTAAATATGATTGCCTTCATAATCTGATTTTATTATGTTCGGGGCTCTCGCAGGTAAACTTTTAGTAGAAGGAAGAAGGCCAATTTTATTAAACCAGTGAGTTCCTGCAAACCATAGAGTTTCTTGTCAAGGTGGGAAGGGGGACTGCTGATCCAAAAAGTATATTGAAAATTTCAAAGAAAGAATTTACTTCCAACCTTCCCAATATTATATCTTCTCAATTCCCGCAACTATTTCAAATGTGCTTTGACTATTTTGAGCTCTTTATTCTTTTCTTAAAAGCCACATTAAAGTAAAATTCACATATCTGAGGTCAACGTTAAATATACCTAGGAGGATAAGTATACCATCTCAAAAACATGGACAACAAGAATTTTTCTCGTTTGTAATGGAGAAAAAGATTTGATGAACTTGAAAAATCAGGATTGCTCTTGATATTTTCAAGCCTTTTGATTGATATGACTCCAAATGTCAGGGCCATAGTTTTGCTATAAAAACAACTCAAAGAATTAAAAATAGGTCATCCCATGATCAGAGATGGACCTGATCCCAATGTTCTAGATGAGAGACTATACACAGAAACAAAGATAGTGAGTAGAAAAGAGCTGAAGGAGGGGACCTGTCAATTTTCCTCTTTATAAAGAAGACTAGACACAATGACCTTCCCAGTCCAGCAGTATATAATCCTATTCTGAGTATAGAAGAACAAAAAATTTTAACATGAGGGTTTGCAAATTTTCCCCTTTCCTCTGCCCAATAAAAAGGATCCTGTCTTCACTTTCTCAGTTTTGTCCCCTCCTTCCCCAACTTGCTGAGGAAGCTTCCATTACTTCATTGCTGGCGTTGCCATGGTAGTAATTCAGGCTTTTGTAATGCAGAATAAAAGATGGGAGATGAGTAGAATAAAAGAAGGGAGAGAAGAGGAATAAAAGAAAAGAGAGAGGCAGAAAAAGAAGGGATGCATTGGCTTGAGTTAGGGGAAAGCTTTTATGAGGGGAGGAGGGCAAGACTTTTTTTAAGGAGTTTCCAAGTAAATCAGTCAAGAGCACCCTAAGTGGTATGAAGGAAATTGCTAAAAGAGAAAAAAGGGTAGAAATGTTATGTTGTGAGCTATGAATGTCCTTCACCGTTTTCAAGAAATACAAGGAAAATACCTGAATTAATTTTAAGTTTTTCTTTGATGGTCTGATTTTCTTGGATGAAACATGTTTCAAGACTGTGGATTAGAGTCTAACCACATTGCATGTGTATGATATGATCAAGATATTGTCATTTATTTTCCATGAGGTAGGCATTATTGCGTTAGGGTAACCAAGTAAACATTTCATTCATTACCAATGAAAGAGCCCTCCGATAACCTTCTCCCCAGAAGCCCCAAACCCCTTTTTTTTCTTTGTTTAGCCTAAGACAGTATATAAGCCCAAGTTCCAACCACCCCTTTTGGTTACCCATTGCTAGGTGCTCCCCTGTGTAAGCACGATGCGCATATTAATAAACTTGTGTTTGATTTTCTCTTGTTAATCTGCCTTTTGCCAGTCTAATTTACAGTGTCCCAGCCAAATAACCCCAGATTCATAAAAGGAAAAGAATTATTTTCCTCTTCTACAAGGGGAATTGGTCTAGGAAATAGTTCCAATAATAAAAAATAAAGATTTACATATCCAGTGGAGGTCAGGAATCAAGAGATCAAGAAATCAAGGCCAATATAGTAGTTCCAGCTGTTAGAAGGTCACAATGTAGTATTTTTAAGACAAAAAAGCCCCAAAACTTGTATTTTCTAAATTTTCTTCATGGATTTTTCTGTTGATATAGTCTTTGATTACATTATTACTTCTGTCTCCCTTAGTGAAGTTTCCCTTGAAAATGTCAACCATGTTGAGGGAAAACAAAAAGAAGGGTTTAGATTCATGTTAGAGTAGAATCTGAAAGAGGAGCCATGGACCCCTGGCAGCTGAACATGGTGATGACAGTAGGAATCACACAGCCTTAAAAACTCCCAAAGGGACAGTTGCAACCCAGGGGCAGCAGGGGAGGACGGGGATGACCGGGGTCTAATCAAGTCCCCATTCCCTACTTGGAGAGTCTCCTTACTGAGTTCAAATCTAGAGACAGTTTTGAATGATGTTTGTCAAGAGAAGCCACGCACTTAATATGCCCATAGCATTCATTCACCACCACCACCACTCTGCTTGGGATATCACCACGGCAAAACAGGTGAGCTATTCTCTCTCCACCTTGCCCCTCCAGTGTGTACACATTACCTATTCAGGTTGAGTCCTTCTTTCTTTTGTTCTGACAAAGCAGCCAATTATTTTAACCCGATTTCACCCAGATTTGGAATAAAATGTTGAGGAGGAATGCAGTGTGATCTGTTCCAAGTAATTGTATGCTTAGAAAGCTACCATCTGATAATATTAGCACGACTTTTGTCTTCACATTTTACATTCAAACACATCTTCTGCTTCTTCTTGCCCTCTATGAAGGAGCAACTCCTTTCTGCTTTAATTGAAATGTATTGGATGCTGTATCATACCCAGTATTTCCTCCTGCAGGAGATCCAGTTGGGGACCCCTCTGTAAACACGTTGAGTATTGATAGCCCATACATCAAGGGTTTCCATGTGAGGGGCTGTGTGCTTGGGAGAGCCAGCATGCACGTCTAAGACATGGAGTGCTTCAAAGCAGGGGTGTAGTGTTTTCCTCACGCTGTACTACTTATAGACCCCGGGTGTGGCTTTCTGTCAGCCTAGCAGGGAATGAAACATAAGGCCGTGAACCATGGCTTCCTATGTAGGTGAAGTCTTGTATACTTACTTCATTGACATGAAACTATTTGCTGCCAAATTTTGATTACAGTGAAGGAGTAGTTATTGGGTCCTCTCCGGTGCCACCTTCCATACAGTAGTGTCTCTGTGATAAAAATAAACTGAAAAGATATTTACGGGCAAGTGAGTGTAGAATATGTGTGCGCATGTACAGCATGTGTGTAGGTATGTATCAAAATGCATATTCTTAACTGCTTCCAAAAAACAGGTACGAGTGATTTGTGATTATCTATAGTTCTGCGTTCTCAATTTTTTCTCTATCAGTGAGAATAAAACCTATAAACGGGTCGCTAGATGCCAGGCTGGCCTTTTATAGGTGTAGGATAAATTTTCTCCCACAGGATATTATTTAAAGAGATCTTAAAGAAAATTCTCCCTTAGCCATTAAAAAAACAAACAGGAAGCCCTTCCTTTGCAGACGCTTGTGAATCCACTATTATCTATACGCTCCTGTGGATTAAGCACTCCTGGGGGATAATTATTGAATATCTAGCATCCGGTTATGATGTTGGAGTATTTTCTTCCTATGGGAAAATAAGAACTCCAAAGGGTAATGGTAGGAAAAAGAGAACTGAAGCTCTGTCAAGACAACTTTTCTATTCATGTTTTGCCCCGACATCTTTATACCAGCCTGTGCTTTAAATCGATCTTGGCCGTACAATCAACAGGGGTCCAGTGTAGATGCCTCGACATATTCTGACTTTGTCCACACGCATTTAAAAGAATAGATACTTTAAAGCTTATAGAGCAAGCAGGATGAGAATCTAAACATTTAACGTTTTAAATGAACACCTTCATTCTGAAGAGGCTAATTTCAACTTACTAGGGTTGCCTAAATTGGCCTGTAAAGCCCAAAAGGAAAGGACAGTGTTGTGAGTAACAAAAACGAACCCGATAGCTGCTTAAACAAATAGGGAGAGGTTTATTTACGTAATAATCCTGGAGATATGGGGCTGCTCAGTGATGTCCAGTACAATATGATTTGACCTCATAGTCACAAGATGGGTACCGAAGTTCCCATCCTTATTCATGTCAGAAAGGAGAATGGTCATTTATTTTATCAGGAAAAGCAAAAGTCTTCTTAGAGCTCCCAACTTCTTAGGATCCTTTGGCCAGAAGTGTATCCTACTTGCAAAGGATGTTGGGAAAGTAATGATCTCTCTTAATGCTGGATGCAATGCTGTACCACACACCCCCTTCCAAAAACTAAACATTAGCTTTTTGTTAGCTAGAATGCGGGAGGAAACATATTGGGCAAATGGTGATATCACAGGTGAGAATGCTACCCACATTCTCAAACAACTGAATTGCACAACACAGTCAACTCAAACTGTCATGTGAGGCTCAAAAAAATGGGAAACGGTCTGAGAAGTCATCTAGGCCACTTTCATTGTATAGATAAGAAAGCTGAGGTCTTGGGAGGTTTGTTCTCAAAAGCCAGTTTTCTACCCAAGACTAGGAACCAGCCTTCCTGGCTACCATGCTTAAACACTTCCCGTCTGGCTTAGTATTTTCGTACGATTCTTTACGAATGCACGTCACTATTCATGCAATAAATACACAGAAATCCATTGTGCCCCTGCCCAAACCCCTTTTTTAGAACCCAATAATTGGAACTCTCACCTTTGCTATAGAAATGTCAACAAGTATTTTACATGCAGTATTCATTTATTCAAGAGAATGATGAAATGGTATCGCCATCTCAGATAAGACACAGAAGGCAGAGATTGGCTTTTCCCTATCAGCTGCCTTCTTGCCTTAGAGAAGATTAAGGGGGGCAGGGCGCAGAAGGAGGAAAG
Organism: Monodon monoceros; assembly: GCF_005190385.1. Lineage (NCBI taxonomy): Eukaryota > Metazoa > Chordata > Mammalia > Artiodactyla > Monodontidae > Monodon > Monodon monoceros. Next base: position 72,578,622 of record NW_021703782.1, read on the forward strand.
TCAGGCTTTATAATTAAACATATCTGGTCATTTCTTTGTTAACTCTGACCTCTTAGGTAGAAGCAATTTCTCCTTCATTGCTCAGAATATGCTCAGTGGTAATAAATACTAACATAATATAGGTTTAACATCTCTTTGTCTCCCCAAATTTTCTATAACCAGAGTTAGTAAATCTGCATAATGCTGCCAGCAAAGCAGAGTTGAAACGCTACCCACGCTCCCAAACAGAAAAATCTCCTCAGCAAAAGTAATCACAGACTCAATCACATTTGGAATGGTTAACAGCTCAAAAGGAAAATTAAGCTCAACAGTATAACTAATCCAAGACAATCAACCTTGATTGTCACAACACAGACATGTACCAAGGTAACCTAAGAATGAAAAGAGAAAAGACTCTGCCTTTGAAAAAGGTGACATGAATATAAGTGGAGTAGGTGTGGTCGAATGGTATGTTCCCATATCTTCACCTATTTTAGCAAGCTGTTCCAAAGTATGTGGCCTTGGGGGATTTGACAGGTCATTTCTGTCTCTATTGGTCATATATAATATTGACATTGGTCCATGGTACTTTTAGTCTCCCATCCTCTTTATTACTAGTCACTTGCTAAATGCCTTCTCATTCTCTAAGATCTAGAGAATACAATTCAAATGCCACTTCCTCCAGGAAGCCTTCTGGATTTTCCCAGGAAGAGTTATTCCTACCTCTGGCTTCACTGTACACAACTCATGAACAAAACCTGTCAAATTATATCATATTATGTCAATTTTGTCTATTTCCCCTACTAAAATGTGAGGATGGATATTCACGTAACCATCTCAGGCCAAGCACAGACATAGTGGCCCCTTGATGACTTTTCTGAGTAGAATAAAATTGAATTATGAGTGAGTAACTTTGATAGTTGTCTGTGAAGTGTCTCTAATTCCTCTTACTCAAAATATCCCCATTAACCTCTAGTCACTCACAAACCCTCTTTTAGAGGTTAATGGCTTTGGGTTTTCCAGGTTTGTTTGTTTCATTTTTTCAAGATACTTCTATTAAAATTCAGATCTTCATAGGGTGAGGCAGTCAACCCTTAACTTTTCACCACATTCACTCATTTATTTGCTCAACATACATTTTAGATCCCCTGCTAAGGGACCCCACCCCTTGGTCAAAGTTTTGGCCAGGAGCAAACTTCTGCAGGATGGGAACAGCACCTTCAGAGCATAATACAGGTTGTAAGGGGCTTGGAGGTTACCAGAAACTAGGAGGAGGAAACTCAAAGGAGACATTAAAATAGAGACCCCAATTACACAGAGTAGACTTTTATTCTCTGAAATTATTTTAAGAAAAAACAACTCAACAATTATTTTACACAAAAAGACTGCTTTATACCACAGTATCACATCTCTGCCCCCCAGGTAAACACCTACGATTCTATGTTAAAAAAAAAAAAAATCCCCTTTGCCTCACTCTAAAAATATAAAGTGATCCTTCCATTAGTTTATGCCAGAAACACCTCAGAAATTAACCATTAGGGAGAAAAGAAGAAGCAGGCAGCTACTGACTGTTAAATGTGAGACTAGAGCACTAAATTTAGAATACTTGAATTCCCATTTTCAAAATAGAAAGTCTTCAGGGGAAAAAAAATCCTTAGAGTAAAAAGTACACACAACAAACTCTCACAGTGTCGATGAATGGCATGTATAATCTCACTAAATTAATATAGTTTTTAACAGAATCGTGGGTAGTAAAAACCAGATGGCAAAATTCTTTTTTTTCTTCAGCCGTATTAATAACTAAGCAGCTAGGTAAAACTAAAAGTGTATTTACTCTGCAAACAAGCCCCTTGAACAAGGCATGAATATTACACGTGATGATGTGCAATGTAATAGACTTCAGTTTTTCATTCAACAAAGGCACTTGTACATAATCCATTGGCAACTTGGATTCTTCTTGAAACTCTTGCTGAGCCTGTCATTTCTTCTTTTTTTAATATAAATTTATTTATTTACTTATTTATTTTTGGCTGCGTTGGGTCTTCGTTGCTGCACACGGGCTTTCTCTAGTTGTGGTGAGCGGGGGCTACTCTTCCTTGCGGTGCACGCGCTTCTCATTGCGGTGGCTTCTCTTGTCACGGAGCGTGGGCTCTAGGCACACAGGCTTCAGTAGTTGTGGCTCGCAGACTCTAGAGCACAGGCTCAGTAGTTGTGGCGCACAGGCTTAGTTGCTCCGTGGCATGTGGGATCTTCCCGGACCAGGGCTCAAACCCACGTCCCCTGCATTGGCAGGCGGATTCTTAACCACTGTGCCACCAGGGAAGTCCCTGTCGTTTCTAATTAATGAGAATTCAGTACATACTTTCCTGTTACCATGATAAAGCCTTTTTCTATAAAATTGATGCTAAAATGTACAAAACTCTGTATACCATTCCTGGGCATTTTTACCACCCCAGATTTTGAGTAACTTGGGTCTGCCTTCTTAGAGAACAGTTAGCATTCATCTTCTTGCCATGGAACAAATAGGAATTGGAAAAATGTGAAAGGATGAACTGTGTGGTGAGAGAAGAGGAATTGCTGAGAGCTTGTTACCCCATCCCAGAGTGTGAGGCATTCCAGAGGGAATGGAGTCACCTAATGGTCACAAGGACACCTTGTCCATAGAGAAGAAAGACCTTAAAGGGCCATAAATGTGCAGTTTAGGGAAGAGGGATCTCAAAAGTTTAACAAGTTTAACTTAGTAATCAGAGAAATGTAAATTAAGAAAGCAATGAGATATCTTTTTATACGCATCAGGATTATGCATCACAGCTGGCCAGTGCAAGTACTGGTGAAGCTGTATGGGTCTTGAAAGCTGAGTTTGAAAGTTCTCTATTCTGGAGAGTAAGCTGATATTACCTAGTTAACTTAAGCATATGCGTATCCAGGTATACATTCTGCTCCCAAATATATATATATATATATATATATATATATATGAGACAAATAAATTCTTACACAGGGCCATAAGGAGGCATGTGGATGATCATGGCAACTCATTCATGGTGACAGAGACTTGGAAGCAAGATGGATGCCCATCAGTGGCAAAAGAGAATAATGAAATATGGTGGGCACACACAGGAGAGCACAATGGAGCATCAGATAGCCACATTTATGTCTGTACAATAACAACATAGATAGACCTTAAAAATACAAGGTCCACACAAAAACCTCCACGTAAACCATGAACTTTATTCATAATTGCCAAAACTTTGAAGCAGCTGACATCCTCTAATAGGAGAATAGTTAAACAAATGGTGGTACACGCACACAATGAAATACCATTCAGTGCTCAAAAGAAATGAGCTCTCAAGCCAGGAAAAGACATGGAGGAGACTTCAGCGCACATGACTAAGTGAAAGAAGCCAGTCTGAAAAGGCTGCATGATTCCAAGTATATGACATTCTGGAAGGGTAAAACTATGAAGACAGTAAAAAGATCAGTGGCTGCCAGGGGCTGAGGGGTACATGGAGGGGAGGGATGATGGGACGAGCACAGGGGATTTTTAGGGCACTATATGATAACTATGTATAATGATGAATACATGTCATTATACATTTGTCAAAACCCATAGAATGTACAGTTCCAAGAGTGAACCTTAATGTAAACTATTGGCTTTAGTTAATAATAATGTACTGATATTGACTTACCAATTATAAAAAGTGCACCACACTGATGTGAGTTAATAATAGGGAAGTCTGTAAGCACAGGGGGAAGGGGATGGAGCAGGAGAATACCAGAACTCTTTCTACTTCCCACTCAATTTTTCTGTGACCTGAAATTGCTAGAAAAGTTAATTACTAAAAATATTCATTACAAAACATGGTGCCGAGTTAAAAAGTAAAATTGGTTGTGATACACCAGACATTACATAAATTAAAAAGGTGTGCAGAAAATAATACATCTCTTACAAAAACAAACAAAATTTGCATTAATCTGATGAAAATGGTTGCCTAATGAGGAGGGGGAAGAGAAGGGGTATGGGCTGTGGGTAAGAGGAAAGGAAGAAAGAAAGACAACAAGGAGACTATAGGCACAAGTCATGAGAGTACACTCTGAACTGGGGAATGGGATGAAGCCAGCCTTCTGCACCTGCGGTGAAATAAAACAAACGTGCTGCTGAGGAATTGCAGGGAAGGGAAAAGGTGAAGCCTGGCTCTGTGCCTTGGGGACTGTTGGCTTAAACGGTGGCTGAAGATGTGGAGTGTAAGAATAGGCGAAGGCAGAGGTTTGCAAATCTAGGAGTGCGCTCTCCTGATCAATTTCTTCCTGATCAATATCTCAGGAAGGCTGAGATCGAGGAGATGCGAAGCTTTAAACAGCAAACATCTGTGAAGCAAGTTACAGTCGGTCTTCTTAGGATAATTTTTTTAAACAAACGAGTTCTTTAAAATTAGATACTGTAAAGCCAACAATTTTGCAAGCTTCTGCCAGCCAAAAAAAGTCCCTGGGTGATAGGACAACATATCTGTGTGTCCTCCAAGATGAAAACCTACAGATTATATTTCAAGATGCCCATACGATAATAGTAAATGGAGCACAGCATCTGAAACTATCATTTCTTGGTGGACATATATGGGCTCATTGCTATTGGCAAGCGTGATTTTCCAAGCAAATATTTACAAATATTGATTCTAACTTTAATGTTAGATGTTTAAGGTGGAGCATAACCTTTAAAGAAAACCGTAAGGGTATCTCTATAGTTCTGTTAATTGAAAAGAGAAAGTTAACCCATAATCCAACTACATCTTTGCAACTTTGCAGTCATCCCACAAGCTCTGCATTTCCTAACTTTTTGGTTTAGCATTTTGGCTTAAATTGTGGCTGAGGTTGGGGAGTTAAAAAATTGAGTAGGGCAATCACTCCTGAAACAAGGAGGCTTCCCTAATGGAGACGGCAGTTTGTGGGCAATGGGAACTGGCCCAAAAGCGTTGTGAAACTTTCTGTATTTCCAGTGCTATTTAGATGACATTTCCATGACTCTTCAAATGGCAGAGCCCAGATCTTGGCAGTGACCAAGTCTTGGCTGTGAAGTAAGACTCTCTGTGGCTTTTGAACCCCTGTATTGGCTCTGTAGCAAACCAATCTCCCCATGAGAAAAGCTCATAAAAGGAAGCAAAATCTTCTGGTTTTATAGTGAGCTGCATGTTACTAGGGGCAGAGAAGAAAGGCAGGCGGGAGCAAAATGGCTCCTTTCCCTACTGAGCCATGACCATTCCAGGACATGTGAGTTATTTTCCACCATCCTTTTTCCTTCCCAGGAAACCTTCATGAGTAGGGGGAGGGGTGTGCAATTCTCTGTCTTTCCTGTTAGAAGATCTGCTTATATACTTGCATTATGGGCACAGATTAAGACGATAAGGAGAAACCATGTGCCAGGATATACAGCATATCCATAGTGACTGTACCGAATAACTGAAAGAATATAGGACTTGGATTAAGAAACTTAATGTGAAACCCCCCAAGCAGACAAGCACAATCATGCCTCAGGGATTTTGCACTTACTGATCCTTCTGCCTAAAAGGCTATTGTCTAAGCTACCTCCTTCACTCCAATCAAGTCTGTTCAAATGCTACCCCGTCCGAAAGGACATCCTAACCATCCCGTATGAAGTAGCCTCTTTCATCATCTTCTGTCTCCAGACCCTCCTTAGTTGTCTTCAGAGTACTTTTCACCCTTCACATATTATGCATTTGTTAGTTATTGCCTTATTATCTGTCTTTTCTCCTACAAAAGGGAGTTCCAGGAGAGTGGATTGCCCAGGACTGGGAACATTGCTTGGCATGTAGTAAGCACTCAGTAAATGTTCGGTAATGAACGTGTCCCATCTATAATCCATGATGTGTTTTAGCTCTGTGATTGGGTATCACATCTCTTCTATTTCATTAATACTGAAATATGAATTTAAAATATGTATTCTGCCCACCTCCTAGGACCTGTATGATGTGTACTGTACTCTGAGGTATCAGACCTCAGACATCTGATGTTCTTCGACTGCTATTTCTCAGGGCAGATCAATTCTGCATAATAACACTGGGGGGTGTGTAGTGCTGACCAGGTAAGACAAGAACTGTGTTTATCACGCTGTGAAAGAAGAGGCAGCAAAGAAATTTCCCCAGGTGGCAGCTTGACATGGAAATCGGGGTGCTCCCCACTTTTGCTCCCAGCCTCTCCCGTGCTGGGTGTCCTGCCCATCACCACGTGTACAGCACCACCTACATGTGGTAGATGTGAGGGCCTGTCACGCAGAGGGTAGACCCTGATGCTTTGTGCTATAGTCTCATGTTATCCAGATTAAGAGGACAAGCAAGATTGTCTTCTGCACTGAGCAGTACCTAAGGAGGACAGGCGTTTGTAGGGAAGACTATAGTCATCCTGCTGTTTGCTGTTTAAGGACTGAGTTATGCAAGCAGTCACAGAAATCTTCACTTCCTTTGCTTGTAAACTCTGTGTGTCTTTTTGTTTTGTTTTGTTTTGCTTTTTGCGGTACGCAGGCCTCTCACTGTTGTGGCCTCTCCCGTTGCAGAGCACAGGCTCCGGACACGCAGGCTCAGCGGCCATGGCTCACGGGCCCAGCCGCTCCATGACATGTGGGATCTTCCCGGACCGGGGCACGAACCCGTGTCCCCTGCATCAGCAGGCGAACCCTCAACCACTGCGCCACCAGAAGAAGCCCTGCCTGTGTGTCTTAATCATGCAGAACAACACACAAAGTTTGGAAGGAGCAGTGGGATACTCATTCTAATTCTTTCTCTCTTGATAGGCTAACCCAGTATGTCTCACCCTGGGCCTAATGTACAACTCTCAAATCAAAAACTCTGGGGTGGGGCTTCCCTGGTGGCGCAGTGGTTGAGAGTCCGCCTGCCGATGCAGGGGACGCGGGTTCGTGCCCCGGTCTGGGAGGATCTTGCATGCCGCGGAGCGGCTGGGCCCGTGAGCCATGGCCGCTGAGCCTGCGCATCCGGAGCCTGTGCTCCGCAACGGGAGAGGCCAAAACAGGGAGGGGCCCGCGTACCAAAAAAAAAAAAAAAAAAAAAAAAAAACCTCTGGGGTGGGCCCTGAACGGCATTATTAAAAGCAAATAAACAAACAAGTAAATGTATTTGTGACCTTAGTGTGCATTCAGGGTTGTACATGGAGCACAAACATTTGGGTAAAGAAATAGGGTCGCAATTCTGATGTAGAAGAATTAGATTCAAATTCTGTTTCCGCTATTGATTATTAATAGCAGAGAGCAGTGACCCAAATTTTCTGAACTTACATATCCTCACGTATAAAATGAAGGGTAGTAATATTTGCTTCACATGGTTGCATGAGGTGTAAATGAGATTGTATATTCGAGAGACCCTATCACCGTGTCCCAAACACGCCGAGCACCCAATAAAGAGTGCATGAGTCTATGCAACCTTCCCTTATGATTTAGTGTAGTTATAAGTTGCTGCCTTGTTAGTAAACCTAATAATGGTACTGTGACTACTACTAATAAATCTTACATATATTTAATGTTTTGTAGATTACCAAGTACTTTTCTGTACACGCTCTCATTTGATTGCAGCAACTCTCTGTAAGGAAGGCAGAACAAGTACCCACCCCCCTTTTTAATGAGGACACAAATTCAGATTAAGGTCCTTGCTTGTGACCGCGCAACTGATAAATGACAGAGATGGATCAGAACCTGGAGCTCCTGAGCCCTAACCCCTAGTCCTGCTGTCAGATCCTTTCCCCTTCCTACTGGCTTCTGAGAGGTTGGACTCAGAATGTGCCCATAAAGTAATTAAACTTCTTCCATCGGCCATCTGTGAACACGCGTGGCATTCTTTTACTGCCATCCTTCAAATATGCGTAAATGCTGAAGTCCCCACAATTCCATGGCTCCTTGGTTCAAGCTCTCTCTGGTCTGTTTAGGAAGCATCTCTTCCCTTTGAACAGATGGCAGCAATGTGCTCAGGTTTGAACACTGATTCAGACTCAGGGATGAAAATGGCAGCTGCATTCCTGATTCCCCAATCCAGATGCCACTCACTGTGCCACCTTGATGTAAACTGACTCTGAACCAAACGTGGACGTGGCAGGTCTCGAGAGCCAATGCTGAAGTACACGCACATATACACCTTCAAAATTATTTTTGTCTTTTTGGGCCAGGAGGTCTAGGCAGAACATTTAAAGAAGAAAAATCCCTCCTTAGTGATACGGTAGGGAGGAAGAGAAGAAGGATACTGAGGGCATTTCCCACAGGAGCACTGCTTATTGTTATTAATATAATTAACCTTTCAGTGTTACGAATAACCAAGGTCATTTCCCTTCAAAACTTCAGGTCGGTTTCTCACTTGCTTTGAATGTATGTACTCACACTATTTTGTTCATATCCTGCTCTCTCTCCCCTCTCCCTCTCTCTCTCTCTCTGTCTTTTTCTCTCTGTCACCTCTTGCGTCAGGAGCCTTCCAGGGTCCTGGCTGTAATCTGTAGTTCCTGTTTGTATGATTGTGGGTGTTTCAGGACATCCCCTGGCTGTTATGAAACTACTGACCAGTGGAGCCTTTTCTGCAGATGGATTTCATTCAGGACTTGTGCTATTATATTAATGGGTTTAATTTAAACAGGACTAGCCTCACTGGCCAAATTACTGCCATTTAAATCAATTGGTTTTAGGGGCAAAGACAGCCTGACCAGAGCTATTAGACTTCAATTTATTACTGTATCAGCTTTTAAACTGGGCGAAGCAAGTTTGCTAATGTCTGTTCTCTGTCCTTTGAGCTCGAGTACAAAATGCTGTAATGAGAATCTGGAGTTTAAGAAAAGGGAAGAAGAAGGAGAAGAAAAAATATTAATTTTGAGTCAATGTTTCATGAGACAAGGCGAGGTAGCCCTTGAAAAAATCCCCACCCTAGGATCCTGTGGGCACCTTTGATGTCCTTTCATTAAATGGAGATTCAAATGATCTAACAGATGTATTAGTTTAAAAGGGCTTTTTACTTGGATTTTCTCCCCCTTCATAAAAAATAAGCACTGCTTTTTTCCCCCACACATTTCAACCTGATTCAAATAGAAAAGCAAAAGGGAAGAAAATGCTTTAGATGTGCTCTTTTGATTTTTTTCCAATCTTGCCGAAATAAAATGGAATGGGAGATCAAGAACACTCAATTAATTGCAACACTGGGTGTCACTAGGAGAGGGAGGGAGAGATGAAGGGGGGCATTAGGGATGCACAGCCCTTAACAAATGCAGAGATTCAAAGGAGGAAGAAGAAGGGGGAATAAAAAAGCGTGTCTGTATTTTATTGCACTCGGTAAGCTTTTCTCTTGTATTTATAGCTGCAATTATATCTCAATGAGGTTTGTCTACAGTGTTGGCTTCACGCTAATTTTCCCCCTCACTGCATTCTTGGAATAGGCTCGGACTGTTTATGAACCAGACATATTGACCTCATTTACAGCTAGCAGTTTAAATCCATAATTTTTCCACCCACAATCCCTCTTTGACATTCCGGCGGTGCGGCCGGCTCAGCGAGACTGAACTAAAAGTCTCACACTTCATTGAACACCATTATGCGGCTTTATGCTTATAAGCCTGTTTCCCTCGGCTGCCTTTCAGCTTTGCTGGAGATCCGTTTGGCCACAGGCCGGCAGTGATTAACTGGAAGAATCCAATAAATCACCCTGTCAGCCAGCAGGCTCTCCTCACTCTGTCTACACATCGACATTTGGATTTGCACCTCTCTCTCTGTCTCTCTTTCTCTCTCTCTCTCTCTCTCTCTTTTGATTTTCTGTCCCTCTTTCTCTCTCTTTCCCTCTTCCTACAGAGCATTAAAGCACCTCTTTGCCTTCACACAAGGTGAACTTGAACTGCTATTGTGAGTAAGCCTCAGTCCCACAAGCCACCCTCCGGGGAGATCAACCTCTTTGATTTGTCTGGTTTTCCCTGCCCTGGCTTTTCCAATTAATTCACCCCTTAACTCTTGTGGCTGTGTCAGTGAACCAGCTGCTGTGCTGGGGAAAGGATGAGCAGATGGGGGTGGGAGAGAGTGGCCAGAAGGAAATCCCAGAATTCCTGGCCTTTTTCTGAGAGGCCAGCAGTATGGGGAAAAGGAGGGAACTAAGAACACTGAACTCTGTTCCCCAGATGCTGAGCAGCCCGACTTCTATAGGAGAAATCTAGACCAGGATCAGTTTCTTCCCTGGGGGGCTATGCATATGGGTACAAACTGTGCCCATACATAGTACTAAAGAGCTGTGCCCAAGTTTAGGAACATTTAGGAGACTGCTCAAGTGTCTGCTTGTGAAGAAGGTAAGCAGTGCAGCCGATGACTCAGGAGAAAGGAGAAGAAGCGACCTCCCTTGGCATGGTCACCATCCAGGCTGGCTGGGGGCAGAGGGCTCCGAGCAGATTCTTAACAGCGCCCCACTTCCTATTTCTCACGGGTGAACAGGGTTGGTGAAACAGCCTCTTCTTTGACTTGATGGGTAATTTCCCAACCCCATCTCTTTCGTATTCTCTGCATGACCATAGTCTTCTTTTGTCTGGGATGATTTCTGCACTGTGAGCACAAGAATTTGTTTGATGTTCCAGACATCAAATATACAGTACGCTCTCTGAGTGGCCAAAGGAAGCGAGATCCTTGCTTTTGAAAACTCCGCTGGCAAGAATGACAAAAGGCAGTCTGAGCTGCAGACACAAAGGATGGGAGAGAGAGGAAGGGACAAGATCAGTCAGGAGTGATACGGTCCTCCCCTCCCAGCAACACACTGCGGGGGTGACTGTACTGCGTGTACAGGGAACAGCAGTAAACCTCCTGCGAGCAAGAAAGGAAATTGATACAGCAGTGAAGGGGTGGCCTGCCTTTGTGGAGGCTTCCAGCTGCTGTGAGCTGAGAGGGAGCCCTTCTCAAGACAGTAACGCCTTGCTATCCAGGCCACCACCTTCAGACGGAGCTTTAGTATATGTTTCTTACTAAATGTTGCATTTTTGTAAACTGCCTTCTGTCTTCGTAAGTTAGCTAAGTAGATAGAGAGATGGACGGATAATTAGATAATAGGCCTACAGAGAGAAACTAGGGAAGGAAACCCTAAGTATCTTGTGTATCGCACCTGGTGAGTATAACAAAGTACCTGGCACATAGTAGGAACTTTAAACATGTTATTTCTCCCAAACCTGTATACAGCATAAGTATAAAAGCCAGTCAGGAGCAATGGATGCACCTCTTGGGCATATGGTAACCCTCGCCATCCGTTTTCATTTCCAGCCTCCCCCTTCACGTCTCCAGTTCTCTCTCATTCTTTGTTCATTTCACGCCATTGGATTCACCACCACTGATGAGTGAGCACATTTTAACCAAATATCCGAACAGTTGTCCAGGAGATGGAACTCAGTCTGATCAGTGGCTGCTTTGCCAACATTCCAGTGCCTTTGTGTGGGAACACATTGGAGATACTGATGAAAAAGATGTAGAGAAACTATCTTGAGGATTTATTCCTAGTCCCCATTTCTGTAGATCATAAAAGCGAAAGAACGCTCTTGAGAACACTGAAGTCAAGGACATTTCTTGCATACCTACTAGGTTCCCAGTATGTATCATTATATAAAAATATGAACACTGCTCACAGACTGTAAGTATAAGGCAAGGAAACAGGTTTCACCAGCCACCCAATTGTTGCTGTAATTGTAGAGAGGTGAGGTTGGGAACTGTTCTTTCAAAAAATAACTGTCAAGCATGGAAACATTAGCGATGCTCACATAACCTCATTGTCAAGAGCATTTAAGGCACACCCGTCTCCAAAGGCCATTGTAATTATTGCACAAAGAAAATACTTCAGCATGACTCAGTTTCCCTGTTTGTAAAAGAAGAATAAAAATATTTACCAACTTCCTGTGGTAGACAACTCTTTTGAGAAAGAATAATCTATGTAAAGGGCTTCATGTACCTTAGAGACAATGAACAAAATTATTGAAACTTATGTGTCAGCATCATCATTAAATCTGTTCTCCCAGGGACTCAGTATTTTCAATGTTGTCTCATTGATTCTAGCATCATCATAAACAAGAGGAGGAAGAATAGTATAGTAGCAAGATCATTAAGACACAAGCAGGAGAACTGGATTTTCTTTCTAGTTCCGCCCCAAAGTAGCTCATGCCCTCAAGAAAGCTCTCATGGGCCTCTGTTCTTTTCCTATTAAATGAGAGAGTTGAACTAAGTCAAGTCCAGTGTTTCTCTATAATGCTAAGTTCAACCATAGGAAAAAGAGAATGCCTGTCCTTTGTGTTATAATTTTGCATAACCACTTCCTCCAGAGACGTTTTCTTCTGGGTTCTATAATTGTGGTCTTTTTGGTCTCATTTGGCCTCTTTGTTAACTTCAGGTTTCCTCCATGTCTCTTGTCCCTGCCTCTGGCAGTGTCCAAAGTTCTTTCCTTGGCCACCATCTCTTCTCTTTCTGTACTGTCTGTCTCCATGGCTTCATCCATTGTTCAGCTTTGATGATCGTCTCTATGTGGAAGACTGTCTGGTTTCTCTCTCTAGTCCTGGCCCCATTCTCAAAATCCATACCCATCATACCTACTGTCTGAGAAATACATCTCCACCTGACTATGCCACCAATCTCAAATTCTACAGGTGTAAAGAGAATGGATTCATATCTCTTGACCCATTGAATCAGCGTTCAACCAGAGAAGCAGCACCGCCATGAATGTATGTACAATAAAGGATGTAGGATGGGGATTAGACCTTCCACAATCATGGGAGCTTGTAGCGGAGTGTCTACAGTGCTGTTGTTTCTGTGCCTGGTGTTGAACCTGAAGCCCCAAGGGTCAGCCAGATTGGAAGTTGGAAAAGAAAGCTGACATGGTCAAGGACAAGGATAATTGGGAGGATGAGCTAAAACCTACATCAGTCTCTCACCGCCTCCAACTGCTGCCATGGGTCATTTGCACCAGAAGTTGGTGCCCTTCTCCACAGAGCTACATTTGCACTTGGCCTAGGCCTTGAAGAAGCTACGGGAGGAGAACTGGCAGCAGCAGCAGAAGGAACATATCCAGGTGTGGCCCCACACCAACAAGATGAGCTGGCAGATCAGTGATGACACCCGTGAGCTGCCACAGTTCCTGGAGTCCCACACCACAGTTCAGAATATAAAACAGATGGTTCTGCTTCACTTCCATGTCCAGAACTCATGGCACATGTGTCTGTGGTCAACACTCAGCCAAAACCATATGGGGAATTCTGGAAGAATTAAGAAGACAAAGCTCCCTCACCCACAGACTCCTCCTCCTATATTACCTAATTCTGTTCATGGCATGAAATCTTCCCATTATCCAGATTAATGGGAAGTTCCCATGAAGTTCCCTTGTTTCCACATCCAGTCAGCTGTTAAGACCAGTTCATTCTACTCTCACAACGTCTTTTCCATTCATCTCAGCCTCTTTTTCAATCTCTGGTTACCATCCTTGTACTCAATTGAGGCTCATTATCTCTTACCTGGACTAATGCAGTAATCTCCAAAGAGAGCTCAGTTGCTGTCATCTCTTCCCCCTTTCAATCCATGCACAGCTATAATAACCTTTCTTCTCTGGCAGTAAGATTCCATAGATTCCTGTTATTCAAGGATAAAATCGAACTCCCAGGCCTGGCACAAAGACCCTCTACAATCTGAGCTAAATTAATTTTTCCAACCACATTTCCCTTTATTGGATTTCAGGAGACTTCTTGTCCATACACTATCCCATCATCCCAGTTCAGGGTTCCCCCACCCCTCCCTTGCCCACACTGTCCCTCCCCCCTGGAGCCCTTCTTCCCTGATCTCGCTCTACTGTCCTCCCAAAGTATTTAAGTCTCCTCAGATTCCATTGCTTTCATAGTCCCCCTCCCAAACATTTGTAATCATTCCCACCTCTGAAAATCCTAAAATAAATGACTGAGTCCCCTTTTCATATACATGATTATACCTTGAATAAATGTCATAGGCCCCAAATTGTACCGTAACTTTTTAAAAATGGCGACCCCATCTTCTTTATCTTTGTACCTCTCCCAGCACCTTGTACACAGTGGACGAGCAGTGAGGAACTTCTCCCTGAATGGGTGATTCGTGAGATGAGGCTTTCACAGGGAAGAAAAGTAGTGGGAGAAAGGCAACTCAATGGATCAAACATCTTCAGCTATTTTTAATTTGGTAGTGAACTTCCGTGTAAAAGGTTGATAGAATTATATTATTGATAGTTAAGACTCTTTCAAGTGTCAGTAACCAAATGCCAAACTCAACACTAGCTTAAATTTTGTTTGTAAGAAAGAAAACTATTGACTCATGAGATTGTCCAGGCATGACTGAATGCAGGGCTCAAATGAGTTTGTATCGGGACTTGGTGATTTATTATGTCCTTTATCATGGGTTGGCCTCACTCTTATGTAATTCCTCCCCTGCTGGTGTCACAGTTCCCCCCTGTGCCTCCCACCTTACGTGATGTTCTGTTACCAACAGTTTCCACAGATGTGCTGGTGTTTCCTCTGATGGGAGCTACTTTGTCACACAGCAGCCCCTGGACAAATCACTTTGACCCAGGAGACAGAATTTCCTGACTGGTGTGGGTCAAAGACCATCCCTATTCAAACCAGACTGAGAGTGGGAAAGGTGGATTCCCAGAAGGAGATCAAGTACCATCAGAAGAGGAAAGGGGGGCTTCCCTGGTGGCGCAGTGGTTGCGAGTCCGCCTGCCGATGCAGGGGACACGGGTTCATGCCCGGGTCCGGGAAGATCCCACGTGCCGCAGAGCGGCTGGACCCGTGAGCCATGGCCGCTGAGCCTACGTGTCCGGAGCCTGTGCTCCGGAGAGACCACGGCAGTGAGAGGCCCGCATACCACAAAAAAAAAAAAAAAAAAAAAGAAAAGAAGAAGAAGAGGAAAGGGATTCTGGGCAGGAAAAGCTTTAAATGTCCTCTCCAGGACCTTGCGGAAATGGCCAACGTGAAGACCTCTGTTTGTTCTCTCTCACTTTGATATTTTCCCCATCATTTCCCCACAATTTCCCCCTCAACATTTCAACCAAGTGGTTGTTTATTTTTTTAATTCATGAATACTTGATATTAATCATATGTTCTATGTGTTTATGGAAATAATTCAAGGTGAGTTCCTTGAGCACCTAAGAATGATTTTGACGTGAATACGATACTATTAATTCTTCCCACTTGTGTTGTGCCTTGCATCTTCAAGACACTTCACAAACATCATTAACTAATTAGTCTTCAAGATGCCTCTCTGGAGGTGAATAGGTATTACCCGGAGTTGCAGATAAGGAAACAGTACACAGAGAGGTTACACAACTTCCAAGAAAACTGCCAATGAACTCAAAATAATTGCCTCATTACAATTCCTCCCTCAAAGTCCTTTCCAGCAGAAGCCTCAGGTTCACACCATACCAGGGAAGGAGGGGCTCTGTGTGCAAATCTCACAACACCTACCTGCTACACAGAGGAATGCATCCATCATTGACGTGTCTACATCAATTGCATTATGGATTACCTGAACAAAATCCCACACACATATTCGTAGGTAAGAGGTGGTCGACTTCCTTATAGTAGGGTCTAGTGGGAAAGATGGCTGCTACAGGAAAGAAAATGAGACCTTGTAATCAAAGAGGAGTGGGTAAGGAAGGAAAAAAAAAAATGAGCTCCTTTGACTCCCTTGGAAGTGAAAAAGATTCAAAGTTCCTGGAAAATCTCAACACAGCCCCATCTGGGGTTTTGGGGACTATTCAGGCAGAAACCATCCACTTTACCACCAGGCAAGCGACAGCCAGTGGAAGTAGCCATGTTGGCAGGTGGCCAGGAGTCCCAGCTGGACACCAACTTCCCCTGTTGCTTGCTGGGTTTCTCTCTATCTCTCTCTCTCTTCTTCTCCTCTCTCCTCTCTCAACCCTAAAGTGGAAACCACAGATCTAACTTGTCCCACAGAGTTGGATATAAGCACCATGATAAAGTGCTTCGCAGCAGGAGCCAAGTTCTCTGTCCATTGCAAGGAGGGTATTTGTGATGGTAATAACTCCTTCTCTAACAATACCACAGCCTGTACCTGGAGATGGAGTGGCTGCTCCTGGATCTCTGTACTTTCCCCTGTAATTCAAGCAAGCAACACATCTTCCTGTTGGAGTGTTCATAAGGTTCAAAAATGAAGTCCTGCAGGGAACTGCTTCTAATTGCCAGAGTGAGTCACTCTCCTTTCCAAGCAAAGAGGTTTCTGTTGGTGACATTAGCGAACAGGCGCTTGTCTGTATTGTAACAGTTTAATTATAAGTGTGGGTATAATCACACAATCTGTCATTATACCTTTTTTATCACCCTGAGAATTTGTACTACAATCGCCATAACACTATAACAACATGAGCAACAGACTGCCTGGCCTCCCCTGATCGTTGCCTTTGCCATGCCTGGTAGGGATGAGCAGGCAGTTTTGGATGAAGGATCTGACTCCCATCTAGCAGCAAAAACAAGTCTGAATCCTTCACGGGGTTTTCGGGGCATCGTGTTCATTTGGCTTTCTCTAAAGGACAGTCGAGTCCTTCACTTTCCTCCCAGCCTCGCAAACCCTCCCTCTGGTTTCATCTGTTTGAAAATTGCACAAGAAGAAACCACCCTTCTGCTATTTTATACCAAACCAAGTGAAGTGGAAATTGCACGAGGAAACCTATCCATCTGTTATCCCTCAGCTCAGCAGTGGATGGAATTTATTACACTGTGCATCCTGCCCCCTGCCTCTGCCAGGCAGCCTGTGGGGTGAAGTATGGGTGGAGAGGGAGGTTAGGTCTCAGAGAGGGGGCAATTGCTTTGCAGCTATTGTACAAACCTATTTATTTAAGGCAGAAGTACAAACCTATTTATTTAAGGGCGAGAGTCGGGCAGTCACACAACAGCAGCAGACAGGAGGCGGAAAGGTGTCGCTGTTGAACTGAAAGTAACCTTGCATCCCACAAGCCACCGGCCACACCACTTCACACTGTATCTCAACCAGGAGCCACGTCCAAGGGCAAACTCTGAGAGGCCTAGAATCTACCTCCTCCGGCTGACAGAAGAGATTTTAGAGGGAAGCCCTATTTCCAAAGGGACTATGAAAGTTCATCGATGCCCTGGTTCCATGTGTCAGTAATTCTCAGAAAACTGGCTCCAGGACAAAAAGAAATACCTAGTTGCCAGCCCCTTCTTTGGATCCAGGAGAATTTGTGGCACCATCCTCCACTTCACCTTCTGGGAGTGATTGTGAAATAGCTGTGGTTGGCATGTTGGCGACTGATGTGTACCGCTGGTCCCCTGTCAGCATTGATGATTCTTTTATAAAGGAATAGCTGAGTTCCAGACTTGTCAAAGATGAACAACAGAACTAAACCTAATGCTTCAGATTCTCCTTTTCCTACTATGTTTATGGGCCTCTTTATCTTCCCAGAAAATACGATTATTTGTTTGTGTTTTGTGAAATTTCTTTGATCCATAATGGAGTACTCCAGGCACAAAGAAAACATTGGAGATTTGATTCATAATCATTAATGATAATCCTAGCAGACCATCAAATATAACCTAATCCTTTAACGTTGCCTCACATCTACTCTCGGACCTTACAAGAGATTAGGCAATTAGTGTAGGATCCATTTAGTTTTTCTTTATCAGGTTGATATTTAAACTAGCATCATCAAGCCTCCAATATCTCCTTGAAACAAAACCCAGTTAGGAGGGTCTATGAGAGGTTGGTGTCTGGGGACCATATTGATGTCATATGTTGTATTAATTTCTCATTCTTTCTAACAGCACAGAGATATGTCCCTTTTCATTGATTCAAGTATTCCATTTGTGCAGTCATCCAAGAGTTCGTCCTATGAGCCAGATACTTACTGTATTCTGTTGTGGATAAAATTTTTAACAAAATAGACATGGTCCCTATCCCTTAGAACCCAGTGAAGGAGACAGTAAATAAAATGGTCAAATACAATGTGGTGTTTAAGAATAGGGTGATATTCAATGACTGGGAGAATTTTAAGAGGGGCCTATAGCCCAGAATTGGAGTTAAGTATTAATAAGTTGGAGAATAATGGGGAAGAGTATTCTGTTTATAAAAAAAACAAAATGCAAAGTGTCCAGAGGTGAGAGAAACATGATATGTTCAAAGAACTTGAGAGAGAAAGACAGAGAGATTTTAAGGAATTGGCTTACATGATTGTGGCAGCTGGCAAGTCCAAACTTGCAGGTTGGCCTGCAGGCTGGAGATCCAGGGAAGAGCTGATGTTGCAACTTGAGTCCAAAGGCAGTCTGGAGTCAGGATTCCTTCGTCCTCGGAGGACTTCAGTCTTTTTCTTTTAAGCCCTTCAACTGATTAGATGAGGCCCACCCACTCTTTGGAGGGCAATCTGCTTTACTTGAAGTCTACTGACTCCTATGTCAATCTCTTCTAATAAATACCTTTACAGTGACATCTAGACTAACACTTGACCAAATGTCTAGGTACCATGGCCTAGCCAAGTTGACATTTAAAAGTAATCATCACAAATAGTAAACGACCTATAAAGAACGTTGTTAAACCTTGTGAGCAGTTTAACATTTATCCCAGGGTCAACAGAGAGGGCTCTTTGGGATGAGGTTGGAGTCAGCTCATAGTGGTGACAGAATAAGAGCTGCCGCTTAGGAAGATCACTCTGGCCACATCAGACAGAAGAGGACACTGGAGAAGCGGGGCCAAGACTGGAGACCAGAAGACTAGAGAGGTCTTGCTACTACTGTAGTCATTATAACTGTTGTGATAATTTTGGCGAGCGGAAATAGCTTTCTGAACTAGAGGAATGTCCATGAGGCTGGAAGGAAATAGATTCAAGATATTCAATAGATTGAACTCCTCCCCTTGCCCCTGGCTTAGGGGAGGAGGTGGAATCATTAAGACTTATAACTGGCTAGCAGAGCAAGCTGCATAGTCTGTGGGGCCCGTGCAAATGAAAATGGTGGGTCCCTTTTTCAAAAAGTGGGGAAAAGCTTTTTCCTTTTCTGCAGTTTCCCTCAGACACAGGAGTATTCACAAAGCATGTGGAGATTCTCACAGGAGCCCTGGGCCTGACCCCACCACTCAGTGGATAGGTCCATATGCCCACACCCATGAACCCATGCATCCTTCTCTGTTATCCTATCAGACTCCTCTTACAAAACACAACTTCAAATAAAAAATTACTAAGAATTTCAGGACAGCAGTTGTAGAGCATTAAACCCCAAGCAGGAGACCTTTCCGAGTGCAGAGTCCTGTGTGACTGCAATGGTCATGTGCCCATGAAGCTGACACTTCATTTAAGATATAAAGGGAGGGACAAGAAAGAATAACACCAGTTTTCTAACTTGAGAAGGTTGGTGGATGGTAGTCCCATTAACATAGAGAAGAGGGTCAGGTTTGGGGCTCTGGGAGGAAAGGATGCTAGCAGCTTTGGATTCATTAACTATATAGGAGACAAGTCCAGTATGTAGGTAGCTAGATATGTGCATTTGAATCTCAAAAGAAATCTGAGCTAAATGTATAAAATTGTGCATCATTGGTGCATGATATATGGTGGTATAGATTATATTTAACAATTTATTCAAGAAGCTGTGACAGGTTTGTGCTTGTCCACATACACACGGCCATTTCACAGAGGTCTAGAAGAACTGATGTCATCTGTGGACCTACGAGACCAGATAGCACATGGGAAAGGGCCTGGTCTTGAGTTCAGTTAAGATCCAGCAGAGACCCTAACATTTCCTAGCTTTGTGACCTTGCAGAAATCACTTCCTCTCACTAAGCCCTTATAATTTTCCTTTGTCAAAATCAAGATAATTAAATATCTCCCACTTTGTTGGGAGGCTGAAACCAAATAGTGAACCAATAGCTTTATATGTTGCAAAATGACTACAGGTGTGAAATTTTATTATTGCCATAGCAGATCTTGGCAGCTTGGAAAATTATGTTAGCCCTTTCATGCCACCCTGAAAGGTGTGTGAAAACAGAAGTATTCTGAAGGGCATATGAGTGCCTGCCTGAGGAGTCTGTGGTCCTGAGTAGCTGTTTCTGGCTCAACTTTGTAAATGATGCTTATTTTCCTTTAAGCCAAACAAGGTGGCCATAGGTAGCTCCTATTACCACGTCTCCCAGTCTAACTGTTTGATGGGGCCCACCCTCTTCTCTGCCCACTGATTGCATTGTCTTTGCTGTTTCTGCTTCTCCAGCCAGCCCCTGGCATCAGCTGTCTGGACCTCATTTATTAGAGCCATCCCTCATGATTCCTGCCATGCTCTGTGTTCCCTGCAAGAGGCACTAGGTGGAGAAAAAATAATTAGTAATCCAGGCACTGCAGTTCTGATGAGACACCTGCAGCATAATCACCCAAATCAAATATTTGGCTGGGCTTCTTCAGATGATATATCTCTTCCTGCAACTAATGAATGGCAGCTTAGCTGAGCTTGTACTGAAAATGAAGAACATATCGGAGGAAGGAGGGCTTCTTCATGTT
The DNA here is from genome assembly GCF_005190385.1 of Monodon monoceros. Lineage (NCBI taxonomy): Eukaryota > Metazoa > Chordata > Mammalia > Artiodactyla > Monodontidae > Monodon > Monodon monoceros. The sequence goes on from NW_021703782.1 coordinate 72,599,126, forward strand.
CTGTTTTGCTATGGTCTGTCCCTGGGCAGCTGTCTCCAAGGCTCAACCCCACCTTATATATTCAGACCCTTCTAATCCCATCAGCTGGAAGGGACAATTGTGAGGGAATGGGAAGAGACAATGTAATTTACTCAAGTGATTCAAGAATGAATAGTTGTACTGCCAAGGAAACACCCAATTGCGTTCTCTGAAAATCACTACTGTCTGACATAGGTGCTGGCAGATTTCTGAGTCCCTGTGAAGATATTTGAGTTTACAAAGCATCAATTCGTCCTTATTATTCCACAGTTCAGAAAACTGAGCCCAGACCTCGTAGTTTTCACGGTAGATTCAAGACTAGCGCCTGAGGCTCCTACCATCCTAGAACCCCCTCCACTAAGCCACACTGTATCTTGGAGACAGGCCACATCCCTATCCCATAGAACTATGTACAATAGCTCTATCATTGCCAGACTTATTCAGTATAGTTTCTAGATTGTTTGCTGCATTCAGAGCTCTTTTCACTTAGAAAGTCATATTAAGGTTAAGAATCACAAAGAAGATTCTAGTCTATTCCATCTCTACAGCCTATCAGTTTTGCTGATTTTCTTAACTTGTAATTTTCCTGGACCTAGCAAGATATACTAAGAACAATATTTAGAAAGTTAATGACTTTTCTTCTTTGTTTGGGGTTAATAAAATATTAATGCAAATAATGTAAGGAGAGCTTGGGTTCTTCAACTGAGTTAACGTCCCCTCTTATATAAGTCATAACACCTTTCTGCCCTTTAATAAGCACTTAACCAATTGAAAATAAGTTGTTCTTGTTTAAGAAGGTTTTTCTGGTCTGTCTCTCTCGCCAGATTGAAGAGGCCGCAAGTGTGGGGTCAGTGACCATTGTCCTATCTATGGCCATATGCCCACTACTCAGTATTTGCTCAAAAAATATTTGTAGAAAATTTTAAATAATTTCGAATTATAAAGAGAGCGATAATGATGGAGGGGAGGCAGCTAGAGATTCTGTAATCCACCCCCTTCTTTTTACAGATGAGTAAACAGAGGTTGTGACTTAACCAAAGTGTCACAATTACTTGACCCATTCATTCAAGACATATTTATTCAGCACAGACTCTATGCTTGATGAGGGGGATTGTGGATATATAGAGACTATTATGACATATCACTACTGTCAGGAAGCTCTTAGTGTAAAGGGAGGAATGTGCCGTTAAACAGATAATTGCAAGACAGTGATGTAAGTGGTAAGGCAGAGATGCAAGAAGTTGTCTGCTTGGAGAAGGTAGAATAAGCTTCACAGAGGAGGAAATCTGAGCCATGACTTGAAGGGTGAATTGAGCTTATCATTCAAAGAAGGGGGAAGTTCAGTCCAGGCAGAGGAAACAGCATTTATAAAACTTTGGAACCATAAGCACAAAGAAGAATCAAGGAAGAGTGGACTAGCGCTAGTGTGTTAGAGACACAAGGAAACTGGTAGAAAATGGTTCGAGAGATGGGGGTGTGGGCCCAGATACTGAAGAGCCCCATCTATTGTGGTAAAGATTTAGACTTAGACTAGTGTTCCTGAAACTTTGCTGAGCATAGAAATCACCAGGGGTCTTGCTGAAATGCGGATTCTGACTCAGTAGGTCCGGGATGGCATGAAGGTTCTGAATCTCCAACAAGCTCCCAGGTGATGGCAACACTTCAAGGCCTCAGCCTTCACCCTAAGAGTAAAGGTACAGGGAAACTGGAAGCCTGCAAAGGTGTTTAGATGCCAGGCGGTGATTCTCAGAGCGTGTTCCCCACATTTTTCAACTTCCCGCACTGACCTACTGAATGAGAAACACTAGAGGATGCCCAGCACCCTGTGACTGCACAAGCCCTCCAGGTGATGCTGAAAATTTGCACTGAAATTTGAGCCCCACCAAACTAGGACAACAACATAATCAGATTTATTTTGTTGGAAGATGACTCAGGTAGGAATCACCAGACCCCCAGTCCAGTGCTCGTTCCATTGCAACCCCCCAAATTATGCACAGACCTCTAAGTACAGTATTTTATATCCAAGAATATTCTGCGATTTCAAAATGACAGAGTTGTTAATGAGGAATAAATTTTCTCACACAGCATTCAGAATCATCTTTATGATTACAAATAGTAGAAATTACCCTGTGTTTGATGACATTTTTAAGTGTTAGTAATTGAACTGCACATTTAATGAATACAAGTAGAGAATTAACATAAGCCTATAATCGGAAGTCAAAGTTGACCCCAACCAACTGGTTTTTAAATTGTTGAAAAACAATTTATGCATTAAAAAGAATTTATATTCCCCCCTCAGGTACATCTGAGGTAGGAAATGAATAATTGAAATATTTTATCAGTATTGAAACTCAGACTGAGGGAAAATTTCTGACAGTGATTTATCCTGGAATCATATCATTGGATCTGATCATTTTAAAGGAATCCCAGGTTTTAAAAAAACAAACACACACCTTGCTTCATGGTTTTCTATCCTTTCATTGTAGGTTGTATGGTACCGTACAATGTTGAAATAAGTAAGAGGAATAAATGAATGAATGGATCAATGAATCAATTAATTTATAGAAAGGCAGTAAGCAGATATGAATGAACAAAAGAAAGACGGAACAAATAAATAAGACTGAATTAGTCAGGGAATATAAAAGACTAATTTTATTATCTAAGAGCCTAGAGCACGTTAGAATCAACTGGAAAGCTTTTAAAAATTTCATGCCAAGGCCTCACTCTGGATTAATTAAATCAGAGTCTGTGGAGTAGGATCCAGGCATCAGTATTTTTTCAAACTTCTCAGGTGTTTCTCAGGTACTCACCAAGTTTGATATCCATTTGCCTAAAGGATCTTAAGCTTCCCTTAAGAGCATTTTTATAGTTAAAATTGCAAATGACACGTCATTTTTTAAAATTTGTTTTTTTCAAGGATAATTGATTTATAATGTTGTGTTAATTTCTGCTGTACAGCAAAGTGATTCAGTTACATATATATCTACATATATATATATACTTTTTCATATTCTTTTCCATTATGTTTTATCACAGGATATTGAATATAGTTCCCTATGCTATACAGTAGGACCTTGCTTTTTATCCACATATAATACATATATATACATTGACTATATACATATATATGTGTGTATATATATATATTCACACACACACACACATACATATAATAGTTTGCATCTGCTAATCCCAAACTCCCAATCCATCACTCTCTCACCCCTCCTCCCCCTTGGCAACCACAAGTCTGTTCTCTATGAATGACACTTCATTTTTTAAAAATCTTTTGGAGTTTTTGAAAGCCTGGCCTCTCACATTCTGGCAGTCACCCTGGTCTGTGTAAGACAAGAATGTTCAAATATCATGATGTTACTAGAACCCAGGACTATATTAAAGCTATAAGAGAACCAGACCCAAAGACAGTAAACTAGAGGATCGTTGGGTGGAAAATTCCTCCTTAGTGGAAAATACAAAAAGTGACAGTTCTGTAAAGGGAACCCTGAATCCCCTATTAAGATGCTTGTTGCCACGAAAGTATACCTTGTCCAATCATTTGTTTGCTTTCAAAGAGGCCCACAGGAAAAGTAATTTTCCGGACCGTGAAGATAGGGTGCTGACTGTAGAAGCAGCAAGTGTGGATGGCACACACCTGTCTTAATTGCCTCATGAAGCATTGTGAGGTTTTTGCCTGAACCTAGAAATGACACAGAGATTTACATTTCAGCTCTGGATATTATAGCTAGGCCAGATGGAATCTTGTCGCCTATGGGATTGAGAGTATTTTTCATTTGAAAGTAGAAGCCACTGGGTCCATCATCTGTAGGGTAATCTGGGAGGACATTTTTCTTCATTCTAGCCGGCAGACCATGCAGAAACACCTGTTTCCTATCTTGGAATCATTTGCAACTGCTATCTAAGAAATAAGTGTTGAAACAATATCATTAAGCCACTTTTTAAATTCATGTACTTGAGCATAGGAGAAAGTCAGAGCTTGCTTTGCCATTTTCACCAACATAACACTCAGAGTTTTGGATTAATTAAACATGCCTGTCCCCACTTGTAGGCTCATCTGACTAATGGTCCCAGAGTTCCCTGGACTGCAGGGCTTCCTCGGATGAGAGAATTTCAGTGCTAAAACCAGAAAAGGCCAGGGCAAAGCAGGACATGTCGGTCACCTTGTTATAGACGCATGACCTGAGGTATTGAGGGGCTGAATGATTTCTCAGCCTTATCAATTAATGGTAGAGTTATCTCTGAGTTTCCACTGGGACATTTAATGTATATTCCCTCGAGCGAGTCATGGCACTGTCAGGTGTAATGGCCCCACTTGCTGAAAGTTAATCTAGAACCAAAAACTATCCAAAAAGTTATGTAATTCCATCACTTGAGAGTGATCCAGGAAGCAAAACCGTGTGCACCCAGAGGTTTCAGGGCCTGTTAGAGACAGACTCTTCTCTGAAAGAGCCATGAATAATGTCTCTCATATTGCCAGTCATAGCTACCAATGCACAAGGTTGACTATAATATTATTTCCCATTATATCAAAATATAACAGAGAAAAATGAAGTTTAATTAACTTCAATTTTCACAATAGACATCTACAATATCACACTTTGGAACGGGTTTTGGAGAAACTAAACAACTTTTGAATCTAGTGATTGGGACTGTCTTTATTAGACAATTGATGTAAGCCCTGGACCAGTTTTCTAACGGTGCTTTGCAAAGCTTTAACCTGCTGGTCCTCAAATGTGCACTGGAATCACCTGGGGATCTTGGTAAATTGCACACTGTGATACTAGCGGGCAAAGGTGGGGCCCAAGATTCTGCATCTCTTACGAGCTCCGGGGCGACCCCAGGTGGCCCAGAGACCACACTCTGAGTAGTAAGGCCCAGAGCTTCTGGGAGGTTTCCTGTGAGGCTCAGGGGGGGATCAGGGGAGAGCTCTGCCTCTTCCTCCTCCACCTCTTTCTCCTATACTATAAGAATTTGTTTGAAAGTGCATTCCATAAAGACGTGGAGAATGGACTTGAGGACACGGGGAGGGGGAAGGGGAAGCTGGGACGAAGTGAGAGAGTGGCATGGACATATATACACTACCAAACGTAAAATAGAATAGCTAGTGGGAAGCAGCCTCATAGCACAGGGAGATCAGCTCGGTGCTTTGTGACCACCTAGAGGGGTGGGATAGGGAGGGTGGGAGGGAGACGCAAGAGGGAGGGGATATGGGGATATATGTATACGTATAACTGATTCACTGTTATACAGCAGAAACTGACACACCATTGTAAAGCAATTATACTCCAATAAAGATGTTAAAAAAAAAAGAAAATGCATTACACTGCTTTAAAAAAAAATGAAGACCACGGTATTCAAAAATGCCCACCAGTATGAAAACAAATAATTCTGCAGAAGCACAATATCTCCTTGCAAACTCTTCTGCCCTTACACCGAGGTTCCCTTTAGGTTGGCTGAGGGCACTGCTTCCGCCTGAGAATCTAGTATCTCATCACCTGCTTTCTGACATAGCATGAACCCTACGGCAGCAATGCCAAATCTGTAGTTTAATTAAAAAAGAAAGGGATAAACAAACCTCTCTCCAACACATAGAACAGCAAAAGAAAAGCCCCCATAGGGAATGGCCCTGGAGACCCCAACTAAATGATGAGTTTCATTTGTAGAACCTTCCACTTGACCCATGTAAGCAGGAACAAAAACAGATGTTCAGTAGGCTGGTACCTAGGGCCGATTTCAGGAGGAAGCAATTGGCAAATGTAAGCTGTAGGTGGAGGGGGCCCAACTTAATTAGGGAATGTTTCAAAATCACAGCAGACTAGAACTGTTCCCACAGAACAGTTGCTCTTCGGAGCAAGGTACCTGTGAGAAGGCCTTCCTGCGAGTTTAAAGCCTCTTTTATACCATCAAAAAACTTATTAAACTTGGGCAAAGAACCATTGTGGGTTCAGAAACACATAAGCATCTCTCACTAGAGCAATATTCTCTAAGATTGCATTTGATTTAATTATTCATAATGGAACTTAATGCTTTTTTTGTTGTGTTGTTTCAGTGCTACGCTCATATTTTAAAGGGCACAGCAAGGTAGACTCTGAGACCAATAGCTGAGGTCTCCAGGATGGATTTTGCTAATTCATACTTAAAAGTCGCCTGCCATCTTTGCCTCCTAGACATGGGACAGAGGCAGTTCAGTGGTTAATGAAGAAAGATATGTATAGACAGGCAGAAACTGAGAGAGTTATGAAAATTAATTTTACATGAGATCTGGAAATGAAACCTCCTCACATAATTCTAGATCAGTGTCTGTCTGCATGGGGAAGCAAATGAACTCGGCCACACATAATGTGAAGAGAGATGAGGTTTGAAACGAAGGATGATCCCCAGTTAGAATGCAGTTTCTCTGAGCCTTATGGAAACCAGGACAGGTATTGTGGCCTCCCTTAGCATTTAAATGAGTCTTTGTGGTGACTAAGGTGAACTTGGGTCATTGCTTAGAGCAGAGATAATATATTGGAAGGCCATTGATGAGGAGTGTTTGTGCCCATGGATAGGATGCTTGTGGAAAAATGGAATTAGCTGTCAACTCAGAATAAGGCTCTTTGACACAGAAGTACACAGTGAGGAATAATAAGAGACAGAAGATGTAGGCACAAAGGGCCTTCCTCCTGCATGGCAGCGAGTAGCTGGAGCTGAGAGGTTGCTCCTTTTACTACATCCACGTGTCAGTTCACTGCGGTTTTGAACTGGCTCGCTTCCCTCACCCGGCTGGCCTGTCTGGCCCCCATAGGCCGTTGGATTTGCAATTCCTGAATTAGACTCTCTCCTCAGACTCACATTAGGGTCAAAAAATGAGAAAGCATAGTTACTGAGAGAATTATCTTTCTCCCCAAGATGGCCCTCGTGCTTTCCAGGTGACAGAGATGACAGAGCACAGTAGTCAGTAATGAAGTCCCATAAATGAGAAGAAAGCCACACGTCCAAGTTGCACTCTCTTAGAGGCACTTAATTTATTAAGCAAATATTTATTGGTAAACCCCAAGGTGATAAGTACTGAGCCCCCTGCTCCTGTGGCATCTTCAAAGAATCCTGATACGTGCCTTATGTTGGATTCCTCAGGCTTCCTTGGGAGACGTTCCCCTGGTTCTTCCATTCATGTGGGAGAGGTGAGGCTAGATGGTAAATGGATGACAGTAAATGCCGGTGCAGAGGGTATAATGAGCAAGTTACCAGGACAAGGAGGGCTCAATCCTGCTGAAGCCCTCTGGGACGTGGCGTTGAACATGCCCCATATTTGTCCTACCTGAGGGGCAAGGAAGATGTATATGTCTATATATCCACCACTCCCCATTTTGGTTTGGTGAGGGCTGCTCCCGGGACCTCGACTCCCTAGCCTGCCCTGCATGTGGTCTGGGCACACTCTAGAGACCAGAGAAAGCCCTTGGGCAGAGAGTGGCTAATGTTTGCCCTAAGAAGCTGCCATCATGCAAGGAAGCAGTGGTACTGAGGGGGTTTTGCAGGGCACCACGGCCACCACGATAATATTTATATAATCACTGACTTCAGAGATCATAGTCTCATTGGGATGATAATAAGTAACATTTATCGAGCAAATGTCTACGTTCATGGCGCTGTATTAGGTAGGCATTTTCCGTTTGATTTCACAAGTCTGTGACATTAAGTGATATCATTATATCTATTATATGGATAAGAAAACTGAGGCACAGAGGCATTAAATAACTTGATCACGTTTGCCCCAGCCAGTAAGTGGTAATATTAGTAGTCATCCTGATGGGCTGGCTCCGGAGCCCACATTGGTAACAACTTTTCTCCATTACTTCTCTTTATGACTCATGAACAATATGAGTCAACATAAAGGGGTATCCTTGCATCAGAGTGTACTCTCAGGAGATGCTTTCTTCCTGAGGCAATTGCATTTCATAGAGGACAAAAACTTAATCCAAAGGAATGTGCATCTAATGGTGCAACCACCAGGACTGGCAAAAATGATAGAGCTATGGAGGGACTGGAGGACCCTTAGCAGCTAGAGCGCAAGGGTGGGTTACTGACTCCCCCTGGCCACTCGCCTTTGGAATAAAAAGCTTCTGATCCCTACCCTGAACTACAGTCCAACGATGCTGTGTAATCAGCATTATCAGACAATGACAAAGGTATGTGAAAAAGTGTATCCATCCTAGAATAAACAAGGTCCTACCGTATAACGCAGGGAACTATATTCAATATCCTGTGATAAACCATAATGGAAAAGAATATATATGTACAACTGAATCACTTTGCTGTAGAGCAGAAATTAACACATTGTAAATCCACTATACTTCAATAAATTTTTTTTAAAAGTGTACCATCCTACAACCACTATGGAAAGCAGTATGGAGGTTCCTTAAAAAGCTAAAAATAGAACTACCATATGACCCAGCAATCCCACTACTGGGCATATACCCTGAGAAAATCATAATTCAAAAAGAGTCATGTACCACAATGTTCATTGCAGCTCTATTTGCAATAGCCAGGACATGGAACCAACCTAAATGTCCATCGACAGATGAATGGATAAAGAAGATGTGGCACATATAGACAATGGAATATTAGCCATAAAGAAAAGAAACTGAGTTATTTGCAGTGAGGTAGATGGACCTAGAGTCTGTGATACAGAGTGAAGTAAGTCAGAAAGAGAAAAAGTAATGCCATATGCTAACGTATATATATGGAATCTAAAAAAAAAAAAAAAAATGGTAGTGATGAACCTAGTTGCAGGGCGGGAATAAAGAGGTAGACATAGGGAATGGACTTGATGACATGGGGTGGGAGGCCGAAGCTGGGGTGAAGTGAGAGTAGCATCGACATATATACACTACCGAATGTAAAATAGTTGACTGGTGGGAAGCAGCCGCATAGCACAGGGAGATCAGCTCGGCGCTTTGCAATGACGAAGAGGCGTGGGATAGGGAGTGTGGGAGGGAGGCTCAAGAGGCAGGGGATATGGGGACATGTATATGCATATGGCTGATTAGCTTTGTTGTGCAACAGAAACTAACACAGTATTGTGAAGCAATTATACTCCGATAAAGATCTGTTACAAAATAAAAATTAAAAAGTGTACCATCCTAGAAAGGTTTATGATCACAAAACATCCAACAAGAAGGAACTGTTCAAACTACAACATACCCATAAAATGGACTAAAACACAGCCTACAAAGAGATGGGGGAACATTCTAGAAACAGTCCTTCAAGTAATGAGCTCATTGGTTTCTAAAACCTGTTTGGAAACTTACTTGTTCACAAATCCAGATGGACACCATAAAAGTGACTCCTAGTACTTTCTAACTGTGGCAGGCAGAGTTGACGTGCTTTAGCTCCAATGCTTAGCTGTCGTTCATTCTTTGAACTTTGTAAATCAGATGTTTATCACGAAGAAATTTCTGTATTTATGGACATGAGGAAGATGTGCATAAAATACCAGTAAATGAAAAGCAAGTTAAAAACAGCATTTCTGGTATGACATCAATTTTGAAATTATGTATATGTAGACACAAAGGGTGTCAAGCCATATAAATCAAAATACTAACGGGCTATCGCTGCCTGCTGGGACTCTAGGGTGATTTTTGTTCTTTTTCTCTTTCTGTATTTCTGTTTTTTCTATCATAAACAGACTTTCTCTCCTCTTCTTTCCCAGTCTCTCTCTTTCTCTCTTCCCCTCTATCCGCCCCCCCCCCAACCTCTCCCTCTCTATTTGTGTGTGTGTTTATGTTTCCCTTGAACAACATTTCAGAGTTTGGTAACATATGCTGTAGCATGAGAAACTGGGAAATCTTCTCCCCACCCAGCAACTGATACAGCAGTCATATAAACAAGAGGACCCGACTTGGGTTAGCTTTATTCTTGGCCTCTTGACCCTTCCTTTCTTTTCTCTACAAAATGAGGATGACAGGATTTCCCTCTATAAATTATATACACTGGTTTGAGATATTATTATTCAACTCTCTGGGAATGGTCTTCATTCGGGCAATGGGACAATGAAGTACCATACTCTGAAAACTAAAAGGTATGGAAGCCATCAATGTTAGGAAAGATACATCAGCAGTGCTTCTAGCGGGGGAACGTGAGTGCCTGAAGGTGACGGTCAAGGAGCTGAGGCAGGACACAAAGGAGCAGCACAGGCGCCAAATTCCAATCAGCCAAACCAAGAGCCTGACTTTCACCAGCCCAGAATTGCTGGCTTGGATAGGTCATCCCACCATAAATAGGGAAAATTTCCAGGGGAGAAAACCTTACGGGCGTATTCATGTCTGAAGAATTATTAAATAAGGGGTTAGTCTCTGTTGTCGTAATTACGTGGGAAGCTAACTGCTATTTTTCTTGATGAAACTGACTCTCCGAGGCCTCGGATGATAAAACGCATCTGCCTTCCACTGAAAGATGGGGGTGGGGGGTGGCGGGAAGAGGCCTTTGCCTCATTTGGTGCCTTTTCTTTCCTTCTTTTTTTTTCCTTTTTTCTTTTTTTCCCTGCAGCTACGACTGCTGCTACTGCTGCTGCCATTTGTTTTTGTAATTGTTCTTCGAAGGCCTCAGGCGAGAAAGCTGTTCTAATTGTACAGATCACAGCGCTGCTGGATCACAGGACAGTCCCAAGTAATCTGTGCAACCATTTGATTGATCTTTCAAACTAGCTGGGGGCACTTGCCCTACTCCCGTGAGGCCAGCGTCTGACGATGGACGTAAAGCAGCCACCAAATGGGATGTGGGAACAGCTGTGTCATAAGTGTCAGAGGTCCAGTGCTGAGCAGGCAGAAGTCAGGCCGCTCGCAGCCACGTGTGATTGGCAGTGTGCTCATGCAGGCTCCCAAGCCCCAACCTGTCTTGTTGAAATGGGTTCCTGGATGCAGCCTGGCATAAAGAAAGAGAATGTCTTTTGGAACTGGTCAGTGCTGGGTTCAAATGACTCTCTGCCGTTATAGCTGTATGAACTAGGCAAGTTATGTGGAACTTGCTGAATGCAACTTTCCTATTGTCTTAGAATTCCAGCTAAAGTCCAAAGAAGAGACCCAACCCCCACACTGCTCGTTCTTGCAAGGCCAAGAGATGGCTTAAATTGCCCTGTGACTCATAGCCCGTCATCCCCAAATAAGATAAGTCTGGGGATGCATCGAGGAGACTGATCTGTGTGAAAGAACCTTTGAAGAACATTGTGTCCTAGGAGGAAATTCCCCAGGAGGGTGAGGGAAAGGGTTGCTTTCCATCCCTTCAACCAGTTAACAAATCTGAGTTGAGCCCCTATTAGGTTCCAAGCATAGTTCATGGCACCAGGGATATAGCGGTGAAGAGAAATTGCTTAAGTTCACAGCAAGTGAGGGGGGATCCCTATGATGCCCTTAGAGAAATTTGGTTGTCAGTGAGAAGGAAGACAGAGATCTCAGCTGTAGGCTCACCTGTGTAACTATGAGAATACAGAACCAAAATTCTTAGGAGCAACTTGCAGGGCCATAATGTTTGAGTTTTTCCATAGGCTGAGTGAATTCTGTGGATGTTAGGTGGGTGTGAGTTGTCTTGCAAGGCCTGTGTTCAAGAGGGATTCCTGCCCTGGCCCCTGAGCATTAATGGACTCCTCTGGCTTTCCTCCAACCATGCTCCTCTTCTTTAGAGAAACAGTTCATGAGGCCAAGGAGACGCGTGCACTTTAGAGACATGCCCCCCTGGAGAAGATGCTCTCTTGTAAATCGTGACTGGGGTCACTGAGACTGCAGAATTCCATTCCCAAATGGCCCCAAGTCAAGCCTACTTCACGGGTAGACCCATCACCATGTGCACATGCCTAGGCCCACTGGGTGTTCCAGGGCTAGCTTTTTGCTGGTGGCTGGGAGGGCGAGGGTGCCCACATGCCTATATGTAAGACCGCTTGCAATAGCCAAGGATAGCAGAGAGGTTGACAGTGGGCTGGGGGCTTATGCTTGGAGCCAGCTTCTAACATGAAATTCCAAGGAGTGTGAGAATTCTAGATGCAAGCCTGCCTGGCTGTCCAGGTTAGGACAGAACACATTTTATTAAATAATTTTTAGCTTGATTTAAAATGTTTAGAAACACCTACATATTTAAAGTTATGGGCTTCTATTTGTACTTCTGCCTGGAGCCCACAAATGTCAGGAGTGGCTCTGTCCACAAGGGCTGCCTGTCAGTGTGTCAGCCCCCAAAGAAATAAACTGAGAGCGAGAGTTATAAGTGGATGGTGGGAGGATCCATCTGTGAAGTCAAAGTGCACAAGGTCAGAAGGTCCTGGAGCCAAGGGGAGGGATGGAGCAAGTCTGGGAGAAGGTTAAGATAAGTGAAGTGGGAGGAAATAAAAGAGTTAAAGGGGTGTCGGGCGGAAATCATAAAGCCTTTCATATATAGTTAGAATTTGGGCATAAGCCTTAATAGAGGACATTCAGCATCCAGGAGAGAATCCCAAAGACAACCCTGGAAGATGCGCTCACAATCTGCCCCTCGTTCCTTCTCCTGCCTTGACCTAGAGAAAGGGGAAGCACAAGTACTAAAAAACAAACCACACAGCATTCATTCTCTGCTGTACTTTCTAGAGCCTGGTTTCAGGCTGAGTTTGGGTAAAGGAAAGCTTTTATTTGGATGAGAAATTGATGTTTGATTTAGATTTAATTGGGCTTTTAAAAAATCTGGAAAGGAGGCTTTTTGAACAGCTGAAAAGGACTTGGAAAGCTAAGGGATCGGCCGAGATATCTCAGGAGGTGAGAAAGTGGAGTTTGACAGAGGGGGTTTGAACAGCAGTGGTGGGAAGGAGAGAAACAGCACCGTTTATTGACTGTACCCCCTTCCGCAAACTATTCAGTTGACGTTAACTTTTCCAAAATTCAGTCTCCTCCTCTCCAGTAAAATGAGGGTGAAATCACCAACTTTGAAAAGATGTTGTAAAGAATAAAGTAACACAGGTTAAAGTTTCCAGCGTGTTCCATGCATCTAGTGAGGTAGCTATTGTAATTGCTATCACTGTCATGACTAGCATTATTATTGAAATTGTGTGCTAATAATACAGAGCTTAACTTTCGTTCCCTTCACCTGCTTATCCTTTCCTGAGTGGCACTGAAACTCTGGGGAAGTAGAAGTTTCTAGAAGGTCCTCCTCTTTGAATTCTCTGGGTATAAATCTGGTAGCTATCTAGTAGGCAGTGATTGTCCCTTGACATAGGGATTTCATCACTGAATCGTTCAACAGCAAGAGCCGTGGGAGAAGGTAATATTCACGGAGAACCTACTGAGTGTCAGACTTTACATATGTTTTCGGCATTTAATACTCGCGAGAGCTAGAGCCAGGGACCAGAACGTGCCCTGGAGCCCTCCCTCAGCTGATTCCCTGAAAAGTGAAAGAAACCCAAAGAATGTGTCTGAAACCTTAAACCGGAAATCTTGGGAAGTGGAGAGTTACCACTCTGTAGAGGCTGCCTGGGAAGGCTCAGCTCTCTGAAGCCAAGACCAGTAAGAGCCCTTCAGAGAGCACTTGTGTGACAGGAAGGGAGGGACAGCGCGTGGAGGACGTGCAATGAGCAGCTCTTCTTCAGGACCATTTGTCCTGAGCCTCTGAGTCACTCCCATTTTCAAGCTCTGAGAACAGGGAAATCTCGCCTGATGAGGATAAAGGCTATTCAGTCCTCCTCCAAAGTCTGCCATTTTGGCCAAACTTGCACGTTACATTGGTGCTTCATTCAAGAGCCAGTCTTGAACTTTAGAGCAATAACCCGAAGCCAGGGAGCTGGAACACAAGTACAGACAACTGGCAGTGTAGATCAGAGATTTAATAAACGTGAAACACCTTTACCTGGAATGTTCCTGTCAGGGGTATCATGCATGAAAAGCCTCTCCTGGTGTTGCCTTGGTTGGAGGCCGAGGTGGGACTTCCCAGGAATGGTACTGCACTCTTCCTGGTTCACAGAGAAGGACTTGAGTGAGCAGCTTTTTAACCCGTGGGCTGCAGACAGGTATTCACTGGTGAGGACTGAAACACATGGGATCCATTGGGAGGCATTCCTAATGATGCATGGTGCCTTGTTACCACAGGAAAAGGGAAAACAAGTAATAAAATGGCCTGGCAGACCATTCACAGAAAAAAATAAAAAAATGTGTACACATGTGGGACGTAAGCAGGGGAAAGGATTCAACCACACCAGTAATGAAGAAAACATAAATTCCAATAGCAATTCTTTCAGACCACATTTCATAACCACCTACCACATGCCAGGTATTCCGTCCTAAGAACTCAAAGATTAAAAGGCAGGTTGAACTTTTAATATCTTTCATATTTTTGGTGCTAAAAAAAGTTCAGGAGTGTGTGCTCTGGGCCCTTGGGATTTTCAAACCTTGCACCTTGAGTTGTGCTGCTTGGTTCTGTCATCGAAACTGGGAACTTATTGGCTGACCATTCACACCACAGTGGGGAGCATACTCCTTTTCAAATGGCTGAAACTTCCAACTCCCCCCGCCCTCGAGATCTCTGTGTATCTGGGCAATAGGCCTGTTATATACCTAAGGGGCAGGGCAGGGGCGGGAACTCAAATTGATAAGTGCGTTCAACGAAGAGTTTTGACACTAGAGATGGAGGTCAGAGGCCCTGTGGAAAGTTGGCAGCCATTGTGTTTGCGGGGGTAGGGGTAGGGGGCAGAGGGGAGGATCTATGTAACTAATGAATGACCTGTGTTCTGCAGGCCAGTGTAGAAATGCCCTTCATGTCTGTGTGTTGGTTCTCTGATTAAAGATTTGAGTTTCTAAATAAATACATAAAAGGCAGGTCTAGCCCTCAAGGATCTTACACTCTGGTGGTGAGGGAGACAAATAAAGACTACGACAGAACAGAGCCATAAGGCACAAAGAGATTGGTTGGCACAAGTTGCTACAAGATGTCACAGGACACCCCGCCCAGATTTGGAAGGTCTGGAAGAACTTCATTCACCAGTGGAGTGACATCCAGCTGGAAGCCTGGAGGACAAGGGAGGGTTAGGTCACAAAGATGGGGATGAGTGGTCAGAGAGAGGCAGAGGAAGCCAGAAAAGCACAGGCAACATCCTGTACAAAGGCCTGGAAGGAGAAGAGTAGGGCTGGTGGCTCGATACAGCCGGAGCCAAAGACAGAAAGAGGGGAGGATTGAGTGAGGAGGTTGGGGGGATGCACGGTCGGCAGATCGCGGAGCGCCTTTGACGCCCAGCTGAGTCCAAGGCGCTGGAACTCTTGCCTAGGCACAGGTAAGAACCAATGAATGGTTCTAAGTCTGAGAATGCCAAAAATAGACTTGCAATAGAAAAGGACTGCTCCCATCGAGAGTGGAGAAAAGCTACAAGAGCCCTGAACTAGCAATGGGTATAATGGGAATAAGGCAGAATCATCCAGATTAAGGAGGCAGTCTTATTCCGAGACCTCTCCCCTCTAAGGAGGGACACAACTTGAGGCAAAGATTTGCTTGCAAGTGGTATTTTGGGGAGGTGAGCCCTGAAGTATGATGAGGAAGTAGTGAAGAGAATAAAGCCACAAGGAATGGTATATTAATAATCAAGCCACTGCTATGGGCAATTGTCTGTATAGATGACACTTAGGAAACTGGGTTATTTCTCTACCAACTCCGGCCTCTAATTGGTTCACTGTCTGGCTTTTCCCATGCCAGAGGGAGGTTTCCAGCAGTGAATTCCAGAGCTGGAGGTAGGAAGCCACTAGGGCACTGTGCACAAAAGCTGCAGCAGACCTCCAAGGTTGGCCAAGTGCATGTGGGCAGCAGCATGGAGTCCCTTCTATGAACCAGACTTCGACAACCAGATCTCCCAGCATCTCCAGATTTCTATGGAAATTTACACATGGCCGAGGTGCGAGCAGACTGTGAGTTAGACCCAAGGACAGTGACAGGGTCCCTGGCGAGTCAGCCTCCCCCCTCACTGTGTCTCCACATGACAGCCCTGCCTGGATGTGGGCTGGGTTAACAGCCCCTCATTTCCATAGGTGTCAAATACGTCATGATAATTACTAGTATGATTATTTATTGAGCACTGACAGGGCTCACATAGAAAATGTTTTGTAAAATAATTTAACGCTGTAAAAATGCAATTACTAGAATTTATTTCTTGAAACAGATCCAAGAGTACTAGAAATTACTACAAATAACAGGAGGAACGTGCAATAGCCAACCAGCATCAGGTCACATAGGGGGAAAATGTATACTTCTCTCTTGGTTTTCACCAGAACTGTGTTACAGGCACAAAAATGATGGCTCAAAGCCAGCTATTGTCTCCTCATTCTTAAAAAGTTGGTAATTCTAGTTGATTGATATATTTGTGAAATGGTTTAGATTATGGATTTTGGAGTCATGAGACCAGAGTTTGGGGCCTGATTCTTTTGCATACTGGCAGTGTGTTGGGGATGTCATTTTATTTCCTGTTCAGTCTCAGATGAAGCAACTATAAAATGCAACAAATAACCCCTGCCTTTCTGCACAACATCTGGATCATAGTAAACACTTGTGTTGGTCAAACAGATACACATAAAGTATATGCATGAAGCATTTAGCACATAGTAACAGCACAAAAAAGTCAACAGTTCTTATTGTTTTGTGTTTTATAATAACACGAAGCTATTCAATAGTCAAACGAATTTCCCCCTAATTCGTTATTGCTATCATTACTTTATAGGTCATATAAAAGCAAATTAAGCTATCTTGCAGAGATTGCTGAATTTGGAGTGAGACGACCTGAACCCAGGCCTCTGCTCCGTCCCTGCTGGCTGTTTGATCTTGAGCAAATCACGTTACCTCTCTGAACTCGGTAGCTCCATTGTCTGTAAAATGATGCCTGGTCTCTCTACCTTATAGGTGTGGGTCAAAATTAGAATCAGATCCCTGAAAGCACTCATGACCTGCAAAATGCAATAAGGGGGAAAGAATTTGTTGTTTTTCTTCTGGTATTGTGCTTTATTTTATGAGGCTTTTAAAACATCAGTTTAAGACATTAATTTCAACCCTTAAAGAGGTCCGCTCTGTTCAGGAAATCACATTGAAGGACTTGCTGGTCCCTGGAGGACTGCCAAAGCTTTCTACATTCTCCTTTGCGTGTGATGATGCCACCGCTGCCCTCTGGGGGCGTGCTTTCTGGGAGCAGCGATGGAGTCTCCCACCAGCATAGCAAGTCCTCTTTGGGGAACCTGCAGGATGTCCATCCAGCGTTAAGTGCAAAGTGAAATTCCACAGAACCAAGAGAGGTGGACTGGTCTTAGCCTCTCTGACATATGCAGGAATAACTTAGACCGGGGATGCCTATTGAAATCTCTATTTTCTAGTGTTCCTACCATCATTAAAAAGGAAAGAACTTGGAGATGACATTATTCCCATCTAACAGGTGAATCCATCAGTAAGTTCCTATGGCAGTACAAGAGTCAAAGGAAGTAGCACATTAGACTTAGTTAGACATCTCTGAGATGGTATTTTGATGCAAAACTGACAGGATTTGCAAGTGTTATTGTTTTGGGTTTTTTTTTTTTGGTTTTTTTGGCTAGATTTCACACAGCTTCAAAACCTCAAATCTTTTTGTTTCCCCTGGGTACAAAATAGAATGAGCTAGAAAGACAGTCCAGGACTGAGAGATCCGAAACCAGGAAGTGAATTCTTAGCTCTTGGAAGCTGATACAAGGTTTAGCTAACGAAGGCAGATAACCAGCCCAATGTAGTGGGAGCTCTCATGGGCTGTGGGATCCACAAAAGCTGAGGACACATCCCATCCCCATGTCTTTTTAAATTTTTATTCTTATTGGAGTATAGTTGCTTTACAATAGTGTGTTAGTTTATACTGTACAGCAAAGTGAATCAGCTATATGTGTACATATATCCCCTCTTTTTTGGATTTCCTTCTCATTTAGGTCACCACCCAGCCCCATGTCTTACTAACTGTGTGTCATACATCAAGTCACTTAACCTCTCTGAGTCTCTGAGTGTCATATCTAAATTGTGGATAAGAATATCTCACAGCATTGTTCTGGGAATTAAATGAGGTGGCTATAAAGGGTTGAGCACAGCATCTAGCATAGAGGGGTTAGCCCTCTCTTCCTCCCTTCTCTTCTTTGCCACTCGCTCAAAATTAATAACCCAGGGCAAAAAATAAAGAGTCTGATTAGGCCAAAAAAACTCCCATTAATATGACAGGCAGCCAAGCATATGGCTAAGGGCATGAACTCTGCACAAGTTTGCCAGGGCACAAACCCTACCTCTGACCATTATTATAAGCTGTGCTGTCTTGGGCAAGCTACTAACCCTGTCTGTGCTCTGTTTCCTCGTCTGTGTAATAAGAAGAATAAGACCTATGGTATGAAGATTAAATGAATCCACATTTGTAAAGGGCTTAGCGCCTGATACATAGTAAGTGTCATACAAGCACCTGTGAACTCAAGTCCAGTCTTGTCTGCCAGTCTTAGAGCCAAGACATCAGGTGGGCTTTTATCTGCCTGGGAGAACTTCAGCAGAGTGGTACCAACACTTCAGAGGCATCAGTTGGCCTCATTTTTTGACTGACAGCTTCAAAACCAGATGTGTTGCATCTTCGACCATCCCCCAATGCTACATAAATCTTTATAGAACTGGATTGTAAAGAGCCAAGTACTGGAAAACTGAAAACCCTAATATCCCAATCGATCGCCTGAGAGTAGTTCAATGGCATTTCTCTAAGCCCTCTAGCATCACCCAGGCCCTGCTGTAATAGTCCTCCACCTTGGACCCAGGAGGCAGAGGGCAATGCGATCTCGCAATTTGTCCCCGTGCGTCTCTGGCTGCTGTCAGTTGGAACAAAATAAATGTTCAAGGGAGTTCGGTTAGACTCATTTAGCACCTAAGCATGGGATCCAGCTGTTGGCGCTTATTTCCTCTTAAATACCCCCAGATTGAAAAATCTAACTCTGTGTTGGAAGGGGAGCTGTGGAAGAAGCAAGATGCTGAAGGATGGGAAATGCCACATTTGTTTTAGCCCCACTACTGTCTTGGTCTGCGTCAGAAAGGGAAAATAGAAAACCTTTAAGAAAAGAGGCTGGTGTTCTTTTCCTTTCCTTGGGTCCTGCGAATAAAATTCAAAGCCTCTTCTCTTTTTGACGGATCACAGATAAAAAATTGATACGTAAAATCTCCTCCAAGGATAGCAGTGGTCCCTGTTCACAGTCTGTGCCTTCCAACTCAGAAAGCCACAGAGCAGGCGCAGTCCCAAGCTCCCCACCGACAAGGGTCACCATATCCAAAGAAAGAAGCATTTTGAGGTCTGAGCCATCTGGGCCGTGTCAGAGAAAAAGTTTCCTAAATGCAGTTTCGAGTAGGTCATTATCCTCACCCTGCCTTATGTCTCCTCTCTTGGTGATCCCGAGCCAGTTTTGAACGGCTTGTTTGGATTCCTGTGCACTCAGCTCTGTGAGCCCCTTAAAAGCTTGAGAGGAAACATTTAGGAAGCATGATTGAGGCCAGCTGTGCTGCACCCCAGCCGAGCCACTCGAGCCACCCTTCTCCATGATCGATTCTGATTGCTGTGGCTGCAGGAATTCCATCATGGTCAGCAAAGATGGCTAAGGTGGCTGGAAGGAATAAGGCGATCGGGCCACCCTCCCTCCATACAATCACGCCAATCCAGGAAGCGTTCCTCCCTCAAAGTGCCTCTCGTGCAGACAACTTTCTGATGTTTTCCATAATGACAAAGTCACCATAAAGGAAAGAGAGGAAGAAATGTTTTAAAATACCTTCAGAATGCTTGGCCTTTATTCAGCCTCAGTTGCCTGATGCATTTGCTTCTTAGGCTGAATCTCGCCTCTCATATTAAGTATTCCAGTGGCCCCCAAGCAGCTTGCGATTTGGAACTCCCAGGGTGTGGTAGATTGTGAAAATGGCTATAACTCTTCATCTCTCCCTATATCACATCACTGCACACCATGACTCTCTGGTTCATCCCATGAAAAGGCAGCATCTCTCTCCCCTGCCCTTGATTCTGGACTTGCTTTACACTTGCTTTGGCCAGTAAGTAGTTTTCTGCAGACACGACAGTGTGACATTTCCGAACTCTTGGCCTCAAGAATACTTCGGCTTTCTCTCCCTCTTAGCCCTGCCCAGCTGTCATGTTAACAAGCCCAAGCTGGCCTCTTGGGTGATGGAAGACCATGTGGCACAGAGGCAAAGCATCCCAGCTGAGGCTGTCCTAGACCGGCCAGTTCTCAGCGAACACAGAAGCTAACTGCACACGCATAAGTGAGCCTCGCTGAGATAAGAAGTAAGCCCAGCCCACGTTGCCAACCCCCAAATAAGTGTTTATTAAGCCAAACCAAATAAGTGTTTATTATTTTAAGCCGCTAAATGTTAAGGTTATTTGTTACATAACAAAAGCCCCTCTTGTACATATTTTTCAAAATGACAAAATCACCTTAAAAGAAAGAGAAGAGAAAGAAGAATTTAAAAGGGAAATGGGGGTGTGCCGAGAGTTTCTGAATGCTGTCTTTTCTCCAGCCTCAATTACCTGAGAGATACTTATTTGGAATCTCATCTGCCACTTTAGCAGCTCCAAAGGCCTCCAAGCTCGCTCAGCTGGGAATTTCCGAGGCTTCTGCAGTACATAAGAGGTTTCTCTTCAGTAGGGTCTCCAGCCCAGCAGACCTGTCTCTGTACCTGGGTAAAAAAAACCCTGTTGGGTGGACAGGCAATAATACCCAGATCCCACCCATTTCTGTGTGGCAGTTCTCCTGTAGAGGGGACAGTTGTGTGCTCTGAATATAAAGTAACTTTATTAACATAGAATAGCACTGTTTCTTATATTTAGGGCTGACAAACTGAGATGACTTGGAGGCAGCAGGATGTCTTGGGAAGCAGCAGGTTCTTTTTTTTTTTTTTTAAATAAATAAATTTTATTTATAAAATTTATTTAGTTAGTTAGTTAGTTATGGCTGAGTTGGGTCTTCACCGCTGCGCGCAGGCTTTCTCTAGTTGCGTCGAACAGGGGCTACTCTTTGTTGCGGTGCACGGGCTTCTCATTGCGGTGGCTTCTCTTGTTGCAGAGCACGGGCTCTAGGCGCACTGGCTGCAGTAGGTGTGGCTTTCAGGCTCTAGAGCGCAGGCTCAGTAGTTGTGGTGCACGGGCTTAGTTGCTCCGCAGCCTGTGGGATCTTCCCGGACCAGGGTTCGAACCCGTGTCCCCTGCATTGGCAGGCAGATTCTTAACCACTGCAACACCAGGGAAGTCCCAGCAGCAGATTCTTGAGGGTGCCTGAGTGTGTGTTTCTGCATGCACATTGCAAGTGGTGGAGAGAGAACCAACATTAGGATAATTCAGCCCTTAGGTATTTATTTTCCCCAACTGGCAAGAAATATGAGAATGACATTTGTTTGAATATTCTGCTAGTTATTGGTAAATGTTTTTCCTTTTACCTTACAAAAGATATAGCTCTCATTTCACCAGTGTTTTGGTATATAAGAAAAATTTCATGGCCCTAAATATTTTTTCTACATCAAAGTTACATCCAAGCTCAAACTATGAAACCAGTCTATGATGTGGACCTGGGCAAGGGTACTTTCTAAGTTTAAAGTTTAGCCAGAAGGAGATGCAGCTAGGAACAAGGGGGTTGAATATTACAGCACTATCATCTCAGCAGTAACCTTGCATCACTAGGTTTGCTGGCATGTTAAGGCATCCAGCCCTCATAATATTTCTAGAGCCTGCAGCCTCTATATGTGTCCACAAATATAAATCACTTGCAGTGATGAATCCCTGCATGGCCTCGGCTCCAGCCCATTCATCACCAGGCAAGCCTGATGATCGCTCCACTGAGGTTCTCACCGTGACCTAAAGGCATGACCTTTGCTGAAAGGCAAGGGCGAATGAATCGCCTTAATTCCTAGTATTTCCATAATGTGAGTCCTTTCCCTGACCCATGAGTTGTGTTCCTCATCCCCTAGCTGCATAGGCTTCCTTTGAATTGTGTACCCCTACAGTACCTAACACCAAGGCCATGTTCAACTGCAAAACAAACAAACAAACAAACAAACAAACAAAAGTGAATGGGACTCTAAGAGCTTATTGGGGAGATAGAGCTTGATTTTTTTACCTTTTTTGTTTGTTTCATTAATGAATAGTCAAAGCACAGGACCATTTTCTTTTAAAGATGAAATTACATATTGAAATTTGTTCAGAATGGGTTTGTCCACGCTTGTTCATACAACGGTCCTCAAGGTTAACAGTGTATAAGAATCATATATGATGTAGTTGTTTAAAATGTGAATTTCTGGGCCTCATGTCCTGAGAACCTGATACTGCACAAGTGGGGTGTGGCCCAGGAATCAGCATTTTTATTAAACACAGGTAGGTAAGAGTCTGATCAAGAGTTCCTTGGACCTCACTGTGAGAACATTAGCTTTTGCCAATTGCCATTGTTGCTATATGGCTGCTGCTCACTCAACTGTTTGCTGCTCGTGAAGGTGAATTTTCAAGTCTGAGGCATGGTGTCTGGGACAGAGCATCAGCCAGCAGTCAGGAAGCCTGAGCCCAGGTTCTACTGCTAAGTAACTATGTAGCCTCACTAGTATTTCACTGAAATAAATAATTTTCACAGGCCTTTGCAGCTTAAAATATTTAGACATTATGAATTTCAATTACAATGACCCATCTATGCTTTCTTTATTTCATCTTTCTGAAGGCATTAGAGAGTTCTGATTCCTGGCACTGCAGCTACCACTTACCATGTATGTTAATCTGAAGAAATGACTCCATGTCCCAAATCTCATTCTTCTCATTTGCATAAAGGAAAGATGAACTCTTCCCCTGTTCACCTCATGGGGTAATGATAAACTCAAATGGGATTAGCAATATAGGATTTACAAAGTACTACAAAGGTGTGATATCTCATGCCCTCCAACTGTAGGTCAGTCATAGCACTAGATTTGTCTCATAAATATATCTTGAAAAAACTCTGTTTGAATTGTGTTCAAATGGAATGAGAGGTAAGAAAATGGAATCAGGCAGCATGGACAACATTTTTAGAAGCTTGTCTTGTGGAAGGAAGAGAGAAATAGGTCAGTCACTGTAAGGGTATACTGGGACAAAGAAGAGAGAGGTAAGTAAGGTGAGGGATATTACAGCACATTTATATGTTCAGAGGAGTGATGCAGTAAAGAATGAGATAGCACAATGAAAGGGTCAGCTTGTATGAGGCTCAAATGTGTGAGAGGGGACAGAATCCAGAATATTAGGTTGAAGCAATTACAGCTTGTCTCTTGTAAGAGGAAAACAAATAGTGCAGAGGTACAGATGCAAACGAGTTGATAGATTTTTGGTGGAGAATGTGGAAGCTCCTTCTTATTGATTACATTTACCCAGTAAAATAAAAATGAAGATCAGTATCTGAGACTGAAGAAGGAGATGGAGGAGGAGTTGAAGGTTTGAGGATAAGGGAGAAGATGCAAACTGGTTTTCTGGGATAGTGGGGGCTGATCTGACAGAGTAATTAAAACACTAAGAACACTTAAGGTTTAAAGTCATGAATTTCAAGTGAGTCCATTCTTCATGATTGTGTGTTTTTCTTCAGCTACATTCAGCTGCTTGGTTCAGGTGCAGAATAGGTATAAAATTGGATTTTTCCAGGGTTGATTTTTTTTTAATCAGGGGAGTATGATGTAGTGAGTAGGTTAGGGAGATGAGGTTGTATGCAACAGAGTGATTATGATCATGAGTCATTATATCCAAGCTTAGTAAGGACCTGTGTCAATGGATTGGTAGCCCTGATAACCTGGAATCTGATTATTAGAGGGAATCAACTGGAAAAGAGAGTGGTAGCCAGAGAATGAGTTGTTTGAAATTGAAGGGAGTGGCACTGACAAGGTAATAGAGAATGGCTGGGGAAGTAGGTGACTATGGTGGCGTGGAAGAAACATGTAACTTGAGTAGTAGTCCAAGGAACTGAGGACAAGGGTGTTGGATGGGCCATCTACATCAATATTTGACTTCCCAAAATGCTGCGTGAGTATGATGGCCATGATCCAGTGTCTTCCTTGACATTGAAAGCAGTGTCCAGGGGGATAACAGAGGCATGAATAAGATAGTCCCTCTGGCTTATGCTTCAAAGGAATACATTTGGAGGGGAGCGAGAGTGAATGGTTGTCCTGAAGAGACCCTGAGAAGTGGAGAAAACAACTCCAGTCCCAGTGGTATACAGGTTATTCGCATGGAAATACAGACTTCTGTTTCTCTTGGAAAAATTTAGAAGTTTCATCACAAGGGACCCCTTCTCCACAGGTTAACAGGTGGCTGAAGTTGAGTGTGGCTCTCCCCTTTAGATGGGTCCTCGAGTCTCCATTTCTCCACAATCCCCACCATATCCTCTCTTCATCCTGAAAGAGGGATCCCATTTAACTTCCACTTACTATGAGTTGTCTTTTCTAAAAATAGACCTAACCTATAAATAAATGTCTTACTATCTTCATATTTTTGTTAAATAGAGAATTGAAAGCAGAAAATAAGTCAGACCAAGAGGGCCATGTATGTAACTTGGGCTTCTTCTCTTTTTTATATTATCTGTTTGACCCTCATAGGCATTTGGTCATGAGACTCCTGCCCTAACTCTGACTGATGAATTTATCCCAATTAAAATCTACCAGAAATTATTTTCCATCGGCCAAAACTTTGAGTTTCTCTTATGTGATAATTTTATAGCTCTGAAATCCCAACTAGGCTTGATGGCAGAACATGCAGTGAAACTCAGAAATAATCAGGTAACCTAATTTTAGTTCAAGGAGAAAGCATTTGCCTAGAGTATGGGTGTTAGGATGAGTAGATATAGCCCCGCGTGCATTTCCCTCTAACTTCTCACCTTCACACCAATCTTAAAGTAAATAGAGCTCTTGAACAAGCCCAGAACTCTGGGATTTTCTGCCCTGATGGATCCCGTGCTCTACACTAGCTGTCAAGACCAACACACTTTGGATGTACCTCTAGGACACACAAAGGACACAGTGGAAGTGGCATCCATTTGCTCTGTCATGGACCTGTAATATATATTTTTTAATTTTTATTTTTTATTATTATTATTTTTTTTTTTTTGCTGCATTGGGTCTTTGTTGCTGTGCGTGGGCTTTCTCTCGTTGCGGCGAGCAGGGGCTACTCTTCGTTGAGGTGCGGGGGCTTCTCATTGCGGTGACTTCTTGTTGCAGAGCACAGGCTGTAGGCACACGGGTTTCAGTAGTTGCGGCACATGGGCTCAGTAGTTGCAGTGTGCGGGCTTCAGTAGTTGTGGCGTGTGGGATCAGTAGTTGTAGCGCACGAGCTTAGCTGCTCCGTGGCATGTGGGATCTTCCTGGACCAGGGAATCGAACCCATGTCCCCTGCATTGGCAGGCGGACTCTTAACCACTGCGCCACCAGGGAAGTCCCTGGACCTGTAGTGTTGAGTGTAACCTTGACATTGCTTAAAAGTTAAAAAGATAATAAAACAAAGGGAAAGCATCCAAGATCAAATTATTTCTGCAAGTACATCACACAGGGATCTTCTGGTTCTGGCCTAGTTACTCTGAAAGGTGGCAGGTTCCTAATGTCTTAGAAAGTTGCGTTCTTAGAATTCCTCCCCCACCACCTCCACAAAAGCAGTTCATCAGAACAGATCAGACTTGTGAGATTTATTTAAAACACTTCATAACAGTTACAGAGTAGAAATGGGTATTTCTAGGAGCCTGAAACATAATTAGGAAGTTCCCTTGTGTGCTCAGTTTCCTGAAGCTGAGTTCTAGATTATATAGCTAGGATAACCATATGATTTATTGTCTAAACTAGGACACTTTTGAGAATAAAGGGGTGTTGCTATTAAAAATTGCTCCGGGACAACAGGTGTGAACAGGACTTCCAAGCAGGCTAGGTGGTATGTTCACCTGAATTACACGTAGCTCATTTTGCAAGACTCCAAAACATGTCACCCAGAGACCAGAGAGGAAAGACATGGAAAAGATTTAGCAGGATTTACCCTTCTAACAGGATTTACGGAGCTAACCTGGGTTTGCTCCCTCTCACTGCTCACAACTCAGAGACAGTTTTTCCAAAATATACATTTAACAAACTAACTTTATTTGGTCTCTGTGAAAAGCTTAGAGGGGATTTAGAGGAGGAATGGGTAAATGAGTTCTTCAGCAGCAGAATTTTCTGCCTTAGCCCTAAACTGTTCCTTCCACCAGCCCTCCCCTTGCCTCCTTCCCTCCCCACTCTGCCTACACCACCCTCAAGCGGAACCTTGTTCACGGCCTAACATAATTGGCAACATGCTTTGTTGTTGGTTTGCCTTGCTGAGACCTCATTACTGGAAGGTTGCCAATGGTAGCATACCAGCTACATGCACCAATGGTCTGATCTGGGGTGGGAAATCCTACTGTATATTCCTGTGCAGGAGAGGGTGCACTGAACAGCTCTGAAGAGGAACTAGACAAATGTTTGAATAAAAAGCAACTGAAGGATAACTGCTAATTCAAAAGAAGTCATGGTCCCAGCTGACTTTCTTGGCTTCCTTCCCTCCTAGATTTTCCTGTGCTCCTTTGTTATCTGTGGTTTAATCCTCAAATACAGTTCTGGTGCTATTCATGAGGCAACATTTCTAAATGCTAACATATTGGCTCAATTATTCCAAAAAAAGGGAACTAAAAATGTTTCACCTCTTGCAGCTAACACACGTCCAATTTTGGATGGCTTGCTTAAAAACACATGTGTACAAAATGGTTTGCCCCTCACCTTCACGCTGAAGACTTTCTTCTTCCCAGGAGGTGGCAGGGACCATGATAAAAATATAGGACGTGTAGAGAAAAATCTGTTTCACTTGTTTGTATTGTTTTTAAAACTTGAGATAAAAGAACATCCCCATCGTCTTTCAGGTTGGATTTTCTAAAATACATTTTTGTTTTCCACTCTAAAACAAAGAATTGTATTAGCTTGTTTTGCCCCAGTTTATGGGATTAGCAAATAAATGTTTAAAGTGTCTTAGAGAAATCTTAGAAATTTTTTCATCAAAATTTCAAAATGTTAGGTATATGTATTTGTGTGTATATATTCCTGTTTCCAAGATGTAAGGAATGACCCTATTCAGGACTCGTATGGGATAATAAGTGATTGTTTTCTTTCATGAGTGAACTGCTGCTGAAGGTTGCAGGAACACTTTAAAAAAAAAAATCTGCTAACTAGTTTCCATTGTATTTTTTAAAATTCCCCAAGCTACTTTTGTGTGTCTTCCATCCTCTTCCTTCAATGGAAAGCAAAGACACAAAGGACAAGCAAAGCCCTGACTCGCTCTTGATAAATATGGCCCATATAGCATTCCGTACAACTTGGAGCTGAGACCATTATTTCATTGAAGCCTGTATTGTTCATTAGTACAAAGAGTGTGTAATAAATATAATGAAAGACTGCTGGCTTTACTCTATCTTTGTCATCTAAAGCAGTTCCATGAATAAGTACAGGGATTTGTCTCCAAATGACTTATTTCCTTCCTTTCTAATAAATAACATGTAATTAGGGTAATATATTGTTTCCTAGTTATGTTAGCCATGTAGTGAAGGGAAACAAATGCACAATTTTAGATATGAAAGAATAGTGGATAATTTTTATATTATCCCTTAAAGTATTTAGACTCATTATGCATAAGTTAAACTGCTGGGAGGTCTAAGTGCAAAGCAAGAGCCAAGCTTCTACATTTAATGAGTTTCTTTATTACTCAGGGCATGAATTACTACTCTGATACTATAAAACTGCAGCGAGTGCTCTGCATCTCAGATATGACTCTCTTTGAGGAATGTGCTCGTCAGTGAACTGTCAGCGATGGGATGGGCTAATCTGATTTAGAAGGGATTAGGTTGGGAACTGTGCCTCTGAATGTCAAGGTATCTACATCTCTCCGCAGAGGAGTGGAATGTTTTAACTCTTCACATCCAGGGCCCCGGTGCTAGGATAGCCCTGTGAGACACAAGGTCACATCCATTACTGAGCACCGAGCTGGAAATAAATTGCACTGATGGCCTCCTCAGGCCCCCTGAGAGAAATCCATCTTCAGTCCCACGATACCAGGGAGCTACTGCCAAGCCTTGGCCTTAGAATTCAAAACATTCTTCTGGAAAAAAGAAAAAGAAAGAGAAGAAGGCCTCTGCTAATTATTAAAGAAAAAATAATGATACGTAGCAAATCTAATCTCTCTTAAGCACCCCACACTTCACTGGACAAGGGGAATTGGCTGTTTACTAGGGTTGGAATCTGCTGAGTATCTGGATATGGGATAGGGAAGGGGAAGGCATCAGGGAGTCACACCTTAGTGGACCAATCCAGATCTGTGGAGTCTGTGATGGTACAGACTTTCCATATATTGGGGTGATTAATTTTGAAAGCTAGGTTGCCTATTAATAAGACAGAGGGTGGTACAGTGTGGTCTCTCATCTCTCGACCTTGTGGACAGAAAGCACTGGGGGGGCTTCTCTTTGCTCAGTTCTTGCCCAACTCTCTGAAAAAGCTGAGCCCTTTACCACAGGTTCAGATAGCCTGGCAGGTTCACCCAGACATTTGACATGTATTAAGTGGAAAGTTAATTGGAAAAATGGTCAGGAGCTCCTAATGTGAGCATCGGGACATGAATCCTCTGAACTGGGGATGGAGGTAGGAAAAGGTGTGCCTAAGAAGTAATTGTTGATAGGATCTGTGGAGTATTTACTTTGCACTAAGCTTTGATGTAGCGACTCTTTCAATCCTCAAGGTAATCCTGTGAACAGGCACGGCCGTGCCCATTTTCCAGATGAGAAAATGAAGAGACAGAGGCTGAGTACTGTGGTCCCTGCCCCACACTGAGGAGGTGTCAAGATCTGAGTTTAAACTCCACTGACTGGCCGCATAGCCCATGCTTTTAAGCCATTCCAGTGGCTCTCTCAAGGTCACCTACTTCCTCAGTTTTCTTCCCACTAGTTAGAACTGGAGCTAATTCCACATTTTTTTTAAAAAAGATACATCAGGAAGGTTGAACTCTAAGACTTTCCACTTGGGAAAACAGAAGCAGTAGGCATCCTATTGACGAAAGGAAAAAAATTCAAATCTGAGACTGAGAGTTCCAATTTTCCTCCTTGTGTTTGAGGACTAGAGCCACAAGCTAAAAGTATAAAGAACAAGTCATTGAGAGAATAAAATTTTAGGCCCAAAGTATCCAACTTCAAGCATATCTCTGATAGAATTTATTTTAATGAGAAATCATTGCAAAAGAGAGCAAGACAGAGAGCTGAGGGAGGCTTTCTTCTCCAATCCGGAGTGGAGAGAGTTCGCCTCCCATATGTTGTACAGAGTTGACCAAGAGGAGGTTCAGGTAAGATGTGGAAACAGCGACCAGTTTTCTGAGCAAGGAAATTGGAAAACATAACAAGGCATGCTGGAACACATCCTTTAATAATACATGCTGGAAAAGTGTTTTCTATTAATTAGCATGTACATTATTAATAAAGTATTTAGAACTCTTACCTTAATTTAGGTGTTATCAGGAAATTAAAGGGCTACTAATTCCACCCTAAAGGTTGATTGCTGAATATTCAGAAGAGAGCAGGCAAGTCCTGACAGGCTGCAAATGTACAGCTTAACGTGAAGGAAGATGCTCTGTGGCTCACGAAGGACGTTTCTGATTTGCAGTCACGCACGTCCCATTTTTACTGTCAACAGCCTGTGCACCAGCTATGCGACTTCTCCCTTAGAAATTCTTCCAGCACTTCCACTAAGTAATTCTCGCGATAACTCTGCGCCCCATTAGCTCTGCATTCTGGAGAGGGCATTAGCATTTCCCTTCACATTTAGCTCTTAGGATGGGAAGGAAACCTACGGGAAGGACCCTCCTTATGCATACGCAGATTTAAAGGGTTCCTTGAGACCTAACATTTCTTTCTCATTGATGCCTAAAATTTCTCTCCTAACTTCACTTGCTGCCACCAATCTGTCCGCATTCTGGTCCTCCACAGAGCACTGCCAACTTCATCTTCCAAAAGCACCAAGGGTTCAAGTCCCTTTTGGTTTGGTTTCTGGGTGTTATATCTGTACCTCTATCCCCCTACTCACATCGTACCCCAAGGTCCCATCTAGAATGTTCTACACCTTTCTAAGGGTCTTTCTTGGGTTACACCCAGCTTAGATTCCCCCTTCTCCTTGGTTTTGTCTCCCTCTTCTGAAGTGCCTTCATACTCCACAGTAGACTTTGCAATTAATAATGCATCATAATTTATTATTATTATGTGCCAGAGGCAGTATTATTTCATAATAATGTACTGTTTCATAAAGTCCTCACAGCAGCCGTATGTGATAGGAATTATCATTCCCTTCACTTTACAGATGAGGAAACTGTGGCACACAGAGGCTAGATAACTTGGCTAATATATTGAGGCTGATAGATAGCAGAACCATTATTCAAACTCAGCTAATCTAAGCTGGGAGTCTGTACTTAGCCTTGTGAAAACTCCTGCTATGGTTTGAAGTTTGTGTTGCTATTTGTAGTGTTGTCATTTTACTTTTGTAGACCTATTCCTGGTCAACCCAAGGAAAGGGTCAGCTTTTGAAATCATGGACCGTTTCTGAGAGTCTTTATCCTTCACAACGCTTTATACATTTGGCACTAAATGAGCGAGAGTTGATATTGTTACAGTTATTCCTTTCATTATCGTTATTCACTGCTCTTCGATTTTAGTTATTCTAAACATTATTCTCTACCTGCAGTCCTCTTTCAAACTGCAACTCCTCTTTATGCTCTGAAAATATTGCTGTGCCCTCCCAACACATTTATGTGGATTCCTTTATTAGATTTGATGGCCAGAGAAAGAAGCAACAGAACGGATGGGGAGTTTTGAAAGGACAAGCAGAGGTGATGTGGTGGCCACTGAAAGCAAGCCGCCTACCTCCCAATTATCCACCTACAGCTGGCACTGCCTAGTGACATACTGTTCCTGATTAACTGTACGACCGCTAATAGGAAACATTAACTAATGGATATTAATGTTAATTTGTGATGAATAGTCATTGGCATGAGTCTCTGTGGCTTGCCTTCTGACCGTCTGAATTTGATTTTAGAGAATCTGCATTTCTGCCTATGTAGAGCCTTTGGAAGACCAAGGGAGCCAAGGGTGTGGAGTGCATATGGAGAGAATAATGTTCATTATCTTATTAAACCCCACTTACTCCCAGGGAGGTTAGGAGACAGTTGGCAAATTTTATCCCTCATTTGCAGATGGTGACTCATGGGCTTACAGTAATTCCATAGTATGCCTTAAGTCCAGAAGGGAGCAAATGGAAAGCTCAGAGTGAACAGTGGATTCTCTTGTTCTGACGGGCACCTACCTGTAGCTCTCACATGCTGAAGAACAAAGGAACATGATGACAAGGACCAGTACAATCAGGCTGCCCAGGACAGAAGAAAAGAGCGCTTTTATGCCTCTCTCAAGGCATTTATTCTTTATGCTAGCATCTAGCACCATCAAATGCATTCTATTAGTCACTAGATCTTCACCAAAGATGTTGTAAGCTCAATTGTAATACACATATGCACTGTGCTTTAAAGTTTTTAAAAGGCCTATTCATAAACATGATCTCACTTAATTCATAGGGTCTTCGTGTTCGCACAACCCTAATTTTTATAACCAACTACCCTTTAGTGCTTCGACTTGGAGAATAAAATACTTGCTCAAATACACCCAGTGTATTTGTGGAAGAACTAGGAACTCCCACCACCATGTCTTGCGGCGACATGGTCTATGGTTCTCTTCACTGCCATTAACTTTCTGTCCCTCTGTTGGCATCCCTTTTCCCCATAGATGCCTCTCACAAAATGTAGACAAAGGAAGTATTTGCTGCTGCTGATGTTGACTGAAAAAATACTCACCTGAATACTTCTTAAGGAAGAAGCAAGGTTTTTAAGTTTTAGTTCCAGCTAAAACTCTGGACTTCTAGCATGAACAGGGGCTGTGGAACATTAGTCTCCCTTGGAAATGGAAGCTATTCATTTTCTTTCTTCAGGGAATATTTATCGAGCATCTACTATGGGCGAGCCACTCCTGTCTACACGATGACAAATAATAGAAGCACAACCCAATCCCAGCCCTCATGAATCTCAGTCCAGTGGGCTAGGTGGAAACAAAAGTAGATTTTGGCTGAGGTCATTTAAGAATTTATTGAATCCCATTCCTATATTTTGGAAACTCCAGTATCCTCCCCAGGAGTGTGAGAATTCCCAAGGAATTGATGTTTTTATTCTATGTCTGGCTCTGAGCATCTCCTTCTGCTGAAGTAGTTGAGTTTAGGAAAGTTTTCACTGTTGGTATCACATTTTCACTAGGCCAGAGACTCAGACCTCTTCTTTAGTTTACACACACACACACACACATACACACACACACACACACACACACACACCATTTATAGCACTGCTTTAGTGAGTGAGCGAGACTTAATGGAAGTTTTGAGAGATAGAGAAATACATCACAGTAAACTTAAGTGCATTTTCAAAATATATTTGGAATCTGAGCGCTCCTCACCACCTCTGTGTCTCTCGTTTGGATTATTGCAACAGCCTCTCTAACTGATCTCCCGCTCACCTCCAGAGTATTCTTCACACAGCACCCAGAGTGATTCTTTTAGAATAGGAATTAGATCAAGTCCCAGCCTTCTCAAAACCCTCCAAACGCTTTCTCCTCTCACTCAGCATAAAAGCCTACAGAGACTTAACCTGTTCACAACTCTCACTTCCTTCTGACCTCATCTCCAGCATTCTTACACTTGCCACTCTGCTCCAGACACAATGGCTTCTAGAAGGTTCCCCAGAAACAAGCACACCCCCCCTCAGGATCTTTGCATCTTCCTTTCACTCTGACTGGCTCGCTCTTCCCCAGATATATGTGTGACTTGTTCCCTTGCTTTCTCCAGGTTTCTGTCTAATTATCAGCGTATAAGCAAGGCTCCCTGCCCTTACCTTTGAAAACAGATTTGAGAACAGTGCCTAGCACGTAGTAGAAGCTAAATAAAAATTGTTGAAGGATAAATAAACTTAAAAAGTTAGAAATCATACTGCTTAAAATATAGTCCCTTGGCATCTCAGCATCTTCTTGTCTCCCCCCTCCCCCATGTTGTGTGGTTTTCAAGTATCACTTTCTCTCTGCCTGTCTCCGTGGCTACTTCTGGCTCTCCT
Organism: Monodon monoceros; assembly: GCF_005190385.1. Lineage (NCBI taxonomy): Eukaryota > Metazoa > Chordata > Mammalia > Artiodactyla > Monodontidae > Monodon > Monodon monoceros. The sequence goes on from NW_021703782.1 coordinate 72,632,361, forward strand.
GTGCCCCTTCTCTCTCAAGAACATATTCCAGCTACATCACGTATTACATGTGAAACCTTAGGAAAGATATTTTTTCCACATTATAAAATAGGGATAAAAATGATATCTTCATGAGCGCTACTGTGAAAATAGTGAGTGAATACGTGCAAGACACTTAGACCAGGCCTGGCACATAGTAAGTGCTCAGTATTTGTCAGAGGAAAAGAGCAAAACAAAAACCTCTCTCTTTTTTTTTTTTATAAATGCAGAACAGATCAGATCATCCTAGGCCCTAAATCTAGCTCAGCTCCAGCCCCAATTTTGATTATCCAAACCCATCAAGACACTCCACATTTGAATAAGACCCAGCCACTTAGAAATGTGTCCATGGTTGTAAATATCAATTCATTTCCCAGTCACATAAGTTTCCACAATACAATATTCCTGTCATGAGAGCAGATGTGCAAAGAGTGATGGGGACAATTCAAAAGTCACAACCTGAACTAGAGGTCAGAGAAGCCTTCTTCAAGGAAGTGATGGTTGTCTGAGATGTGAAAAAAGAGTAGGAATTGCACAATCAAGAGCGAAAATTTCCAGGCCAAAGAATCAGTGTGTGAAGAAGCCTAATGCGTGAGAGCATGGCATTCTTTGAGCTCTAAAAATGGAGTTCATTTGGTACCAAAAGGTCAGAGCAAAGGTTGAGCACCAGATGATCCCATGAAGGTAACCTGGTGCGCAATCTTGGAGCTTTGTAACCTGACTGCTATATTTTGATGTTATCTCTAAAAGGGAAGGGGAAGAACCCATTGAAGTTTTAGGTTTGATAATCACAGTATCAGACTTGCCTTAACTGGAAGATCATTATGAATGCAGATCAGAAAAGGGATCTGATTCATACGGCAAGTTGAGTGGGTTTATCTTTAACAATAAGTGAGAGTACTTCCTGGACATAACTCTTGAAGCCCTTTTACTCCTCTCATGAACAAGGGACACTTCTTGGTCATTTTTTTTATTATGCATGGCCCTCTCTCTACAAGCCTCTCTACTTCTATGTTAACCCAAGACCCTAAAGAAATATTTGGCAGCTGATGTGACTGAATCAAATAATTCATGTTACATTCTATTAATTTTGGCAAATCTAAATTGTCTTGGTTGTGAGTGGCAGCCATCTAGAACTGGAGTCCCAGGAAAATCCCTTGTGTGTAAGAAATTGATGTAATTTCACTTGTGAACCCACGTTCCTAAGGCAGTACTCCCACCAGGTGCTGCTCCAAATACTTGTCTTTTGTACCATGTCCTATTTAACTTAAAAAGATAATCTGCTTCCTCTTAAACTGTACTGATTTTGCCAAAGTGCATGGGGGAACAGTCCAGCACCTAGCTTGCCTGGCCAAAGGTTGCTCTGAAGCCAGGAGCTCCAGATCTGAGCCTTTGGAAAGTGGTGTATGATGTGAAGAGTGGTCCATGGGCGGGAGAACTGGCTCAAGGTCTGATCTTCCCGTGGTTAAGTTCATGGTCATGGGCAAATCTCAGCACCCTCTGAACCTTGGTATAAAGAACAGTGGCTGAACATTATTTCAAATGAAATCTTACCAGGACTTCTCCCCAGTAATTAACACTAATTAAGGCTGCCATAGGCAGTAGCCGCTGGGGTCAGGATCCAGAGCACTTGGCCTCAGCCTTCCCACTTTACCAGCCCCTAAGGTAACACTTCTTGAAACCAGGCTCTGCAAGATGCAGTTTGAAAACTTGGCCAGATAACCTCAAAGATCTCTGCCCACTCCAAGTGTTTTTGGTAGTATTGGCTGTGATTTGCATTCCAGAACGTTAAGTGCAAATGATTTCTCCAGTGTTAATGTTTACCACTGTGCCTACACCATGGCAATATCACATGATTTCTGTTCTTATTAATTCCGTCTCTTGATCCCTGTGCAATATGACTCAACAAATACTTATTATAAGAATAGTAATATGTTATGTTTGAATAGTATTTGACAGTTTTTTAAAACTTTTCCCTTCATCTTACTTAGCCCTCTTCACAACCTGTGAACTTCATACACAATTATCGCCTGCCTTTAACAGCAGAGAAAACTGGAGTGCAAAGAATTAGGAGACTTGTACAAAGGCATAAGGACCGAATTTTGTCTTTGTTATTGCTGTTGTTCTTGGCTTGTGGTGTACATGACCTGCTCCATTTTATAAAGGATTTGCAATAATTTAGAGAAAATTATCTTTCGACATCTTACAATACCTCTACAGTATTCTTCCTTTTTTGACCTTACAATAAAAAAGAAATGGGTAAATAATTAGACATCAGGACTACTGAAAATTAAAATTAAAATTAAAATAGAAGATCAAGGCCAGCAGTGAGGGAAGAGAAAGATAAATATGTTGTAGGTCATTTAACTCCCATGAGGAAGAGAAAGAGCTCCAGCCGAGCTCTTTCTGCGCTGTGTGCAGGGCTTGCTCTAATCCGCCGTACCTGCCTTTCATCACAGTGCACAGCTCTAGTGCAGTTTCCAATAGAGAGATGAGCAAATCTCCATTTTCACCTTCTAATGAGGATCCGTGTGACTCAATCGTTGAGCACCTCTACTCTGAAATGCTCTTATTTTTCCCCATAACTAATATCCAGTTCTGCTCCCTCAAACCCCCTCCCCTGCTGGGTCATCAATTCTCTCAATGAAAACTCAGTTCAGTTCCATAGATTTTTCATGTCTTTGGGGTATTAGAATAATCTTATGCTCGTTCTTCAGGATTCAGTCTTCTTCTTAAAACCTAAATCTCACACTCGATTTCATGCCCTGCCCTCCTTCTCCATCGAGGGCAGGCTGCACAGGTGTCTCCCAGGCCCCTGCAGACGAGGGGAAGCTCTCTCACTCTTGCCTCTTCCTGAGCTTGTCACTCTGTACCAGGTGTCCAATGTCTGGATCAACTCCAAGGCTCACTTCCTCATACTTGGAAGGGCCCACGCAGACCGCCCACTGCACGGCCCACCGAAGTGGGTTTGCAGCTTCAGAGGGACCTCTTCCTCATGTCTCTCATGACTCCACCAATGACCCATCCTGCACCCTTTTGCGGCTGGTATTTCTTTGCCCAGCTGGCAGCCCTCTGGGGTAGGGGTGAGGGGTAGAATTCATACCAACCAGACGCTTCAGCCCAGACAGCGTCGGCACTGCAGGCCTGATCCACAAGACAGGCACATGGCTGTGCAGGCTGCCCGGCTGGTACCCCTCTCACGGCTCCGCCCTCTCTCTCCTGACTCTCTGTCTTTGTTCTAGAATCATTAGGGGCTCTACTGATTCACTAACTTGGCAATTGGGTACCTGGCACATGTCCTGAAAATCAAGCCCATTGAGAAAGAAACTGCATCCTGTTACAAACGCCAGGAAATCGTATTAAAGTTAACTGGAAAGATGAAAGAGTGAGAAATTAAATTCAAACCTGGGAAGGTAATGTGGAGCTTCATGTTAGGGGCAGAGCCCAGGCTAGGGTGAGGGGAGGGAGGCCCGTGCCTCAGGCCCAACATGTAAGGGGCTGCCAAAAAGCTCAGCAATCAAGATAAGTAATATTTTAGTGCTTTCTTTTTTTTTTTTTTTGGCTGTTCTGGGTCTTCATTGCTGCACACGGGCTTTCTCTAGTTGCGGCGAGTGAAGGCTACTCTTCGTTGCGGTGCGCGGGCTTCTCACTGCAGTGGCTTCTCTTGTTGTGGAGCTCTAGGCCCGCAGGCTTCAGTAGTTGTGGCACGTGGTCTTCAGTAGTTGTGGTTCGCGGGCTCTAGAGCGCAGGCTCAGTAGCTGTGGCGCACGGGCTTAGCTGCTCCGTGACGTGTGGGATCTTCCCGGCCCAGGGCTCGAACCCGTGTCCCCTGCATTGGCAAGCGGATTCTTAACCACTGTGCCACCAGGGAAGCCCTAGTGCAATATTTTTAAAAATCAAAATTGATGCCAAAAATCCACGATGAACAAAATGTCGGATTTGTAAATAAAGAAGCATCAGTGAGAATGGAGGGAAGATCTTGGCGGGGCAGGGGACGTTGGGGTGGATAAACCAAAAAGGTCAAGTTAGGTTCCTGTGTAGCTAAAGCATATGGTTCCAGGAGAGAGGGAAGAGCACAGAACAGGTTTGTAAGATCAGGAAAAGAGATATTATAGAGAGTTTCAAATGCTGTATTAAAGCGTTTTCTTTCACTGTTGGAGAATTAGTTATTATTCTTTGGTTATTGGAGAGAATCATGAAAGAATTTTTTGCTAAAAGATAACATGATCAGACCACGTTTAAATAGGATACACACATGTACTGGCTGTCACCTTGGGATGTTGCCACCCAAGGTATCCTGACGAGTGGTTTCTACAGCTTCCTTCTCTTTGGCAGCCAGAACTTTGGGATACAGCATGCTGGGTGGGTGGGGAGTGGGCGTGATGGCATGTGCTGTTCACATACTCCTCAGTGGGGGGCACTGGGGCAGAAGGGCAGGTGAGGAACAGTCAGAGCATCACAGAGATGCTCCAGGCTTAGTCCACGGGGATAAGAAATGGTTGAAGGACAGAAAACTGGTTTTCTGTTCATTTACTGAAATGAAGCAGTTCATTTACTGAAAGATTCTGGCCTTTTTCATTTAAACGGTTAAAATATATGGTGTCAGAGGAAATTGCAGCACTCAGCTTTTTATTAGTACTGCTGTCTCTACGATAGATGTTCCTAAAAAGAAAAAATCAAAACCTTTTTGAGGACATGCCTGCCATGTTTCTTCAAAACCCCAGAACTTCAGCTCTTACAGAAAAATAATAAATGACTCTGAGCAAGGTCAAATCATTTACTCCTTGTATCCATGGTCAATCATTTGGAAAGTTTTCTTTGTAATTAAGCACATATGTATATAAATATGAATTCACGAGCTGACCTTGTGCAAATGATATGCTTTTATTTTAAAAGGACTATTTCTCTGTGTGTACTTACTTCTCTCTTCCCTCTCTGCTTATGTAAGTATGAGTGTCGCTGTGGTGTTTTTTTGTTTTTTCTGTCATATATACACAGACAAAAAGGTTGTAAACTGCAAATTCTTCAACTAGGGTCAAAGGACTTGTTGGGATCTTTGCATTTTGACTCAGTGGAATTGCCTCTCCCCTCAAATGAGATAATTTTCTACTAGTAGAACAAGTGAAAAAGAAACAATATAATGTTAAAATGCTGTTTTCTGGATGGGAGGTTTTCTTTATCCTCATTTGCTATGTGTTGAAGTCATTTTTGTCAGTGGACATAAAATAATTAATCGGGGGAAGCGGATCCTTTAATTAACTTGAGGAACATCAGGGTAAGGGGGCGGCCACCCAGTGCAAGAAGATGGCGAGATGTGGCCTCTTTCCTAGTGCAGGAGTCAAGAAGGGAAGAATTGCCTGTCCTGCCGGAGGCTGTGCACCATTTATCATGCTGTCGCATCAGTGGGAGGACCCTGGAGAGCCCTGACCGTGAGATTGAAGGTTGGTGCCAATTTACGGCAACACAAATGCATTGAACAGGAAAGAGATAGCTCCCAATCTCTTCAATTTTCTTACATTACCCTGAAGGCCAGAGAATTAAATGAAACAGTAGCTGATGACAACTTTAGAGGGTCCTGAATGCATGACAGGAAAAGTATTAAAGTAGCTCAGTAGTTTGATTTTATACGTGTGTTAATCTTGCCCCTGAAAGAAGAGCAAGGGTAGAAAATGCTGCCTTTTGGTTATACCTGTTCATCGGTGAGAAGATGATACATTAATTCTGTTTGCCTGTCAGAGACTCTTATGCAGCAGTAAAAACGGAGTACAAGAAACGTAAGGTAGACTGCAACTGAAGACACCCTGACACACACATTATCTGGATCATATGACTCACGACTTGTTGCTGTGTCTTTAAGGACTTAGGGTGAATCCATTAGTCTGCTCTTGCCAGCAGCGTCTGTCAGGAGAATATCTTTTAAGAAATTAATATTAACCTCTGGTCACATTGGGTGAAATGGTCTCTGATTAAGTACAGGTTCTATGTACACATGTGGTTAGTTTGGACAGGGTTCAAACATCCAAACCACTTCAGGGCGATGGATCACAGAAATTGAGCAAATACACAGCCAAACAGGCCCTATTAGGGGGCCTTCCAAGAATTGTATTCCATTTTCCAGTTTACTAAGTTGTTGAATGCTTATTAAGTTCCAGGAACTGAATCTGGTACTAGAAATACAAAATTCCATAGGTTGTTATTCTAGTCTGTAAGGGGAATTTACTGGAGCAGTGATTTAAGAGGTAGTTAAGAGCCTTAGTTTGGGGGGTCAAATAACCTGTTTCAGATCCTTGTAGATACTTATCAGCAGTGTAAACGTGAGCAGGTTACCTTTGTTAAGCCTGTATTCGCTTCTGAAACACTACAGGTGATAAAGGTATCTGTCTTATACAGTAAGTATGAGGAAGTGTATGGTATACATTCAACAGATGTTCACCTTTATTGGCTATTATAATGTGAAAAGAGTTATGGGAGCACAGATGAGGGAGCATCTAATTCGGTGGGAGAAGGAGAGCTGAAGTAAGGAGGTATAATATTTGAGCTAAGTTTTAAAATGTGAATAAAATTTGCCTGCCAGAAGTGATGATCTTAAGAGTCTGACCATATCAGTTAACTCACTCCATCAAGTAGTTCTCTCTTTGTTAGAGCATGGAGATCAGAGGTCAAAATCAGAGTGAAAATTAGAGCTTCTGTGCCTAATGTAGAAATGTCACTTCACACAAAGAGAAAATTACTATTCTATGAGCACAGGCCATGCCCTCAAGCCCTACTTAATGGGCACTGATGATCAGTGGGCTGTTTGAGGGTTAATAGGCTAGGTTAAACCCATGGAGAGTTTAGAATGATCAAAAAAAAAAAATAGCTAGAGATAACAAGTATTATCTTTCTACAATACTTGGAAGTTACTAAATTAATAAATCAGGACATGCTTTATTCTATTTTTATTTAAAACTAAGATCAGGGACTTCCCTGGTGGCACAGTGGTTAAGAATCTGCCTGCCAATGCAGGGGACACGGGTTCAAGCCCTGGTCCAGGAAGATCCCACATGCCGCAGGGCAACTAAGCCCGTGAGCCCCAACTACTGAGCCTTCACTCTACATCCCACGAGCCACAACTATGGAAGCCCATGCAGCTAGAGACCGTGCTCTGCAACAAGAGAAGCCACCGCAATGAGAAGCCCGCGCACCGCAATGAAGAGTGGCCCCTGCTTGCACAACTAGAGAAAGTCGGCGTGCAGCAACAAAGACCCAACGCAGCCAAAATTAATAAATAAATAGATAAATATATTTATTTTAAAAAATAAAAATAAGATCATAGGAAAATTTCAAGTTGAAACACTTGAACTTGAAATTCAATTCAACAAGTATTTCTTTAATAGCTATTACGCACCAGGAACCATGCCAAGCTCTATGGATACAAACTAAAAATGACATAACCCAAGATCTAGAATTTTCATTTTTGAAGGAGAAATTTATAGCATTGAATTAGTACAAGTTGATGATATGTCAATTTATAATGCAACCAGGTTGCACTACATTTTATAAATACCCAAAGAAAAAAAATGAGCAAACTTTCTAATAATTCGTACAGACAATGAAAGATATTGATCAAGGAAATACTGATATATTTAATAACACAAGTATAACAACCTTCACTGAGTCATAAAAAAAGAGATCATAAGTAAAAATCTAATACAATACAAATATGAATACTAGATTTTAAAGAGTTAATATCTACTATCAACTTTCCATATTGATGAGACACACTTACATATTGATGAGACCCTGCTAAAGTCAAAAGCCAGAAAACACCAGAAGTTTGAAAAATTCTATATAAAAATAATCAACTTCACTAGTAATCAAATAAACGCAAATTAAAATGAGGTACCATTTTTGTCTATCAAATTAGCCAAAGGAAATAAAGGATAATCCCATATACTGACGAGGATGTGGTGAGACAGATGTTTTCATGCTTTGCCGGTTGTCAGTGAACTGTGATGACCTTTCCGAAGAGCTATTTGGCAATACATATTGAGACTCTTAAAATGACACTATTCTTTGGTACTATAATTTTACTCTTAAGTTGTATCATGAGAAATTGTTGAGAAATGTGGACAATGATTTGTGTACAAAAAATCCCAACTTTTTTTATACTAGTAAAAATATAAATAAAAATGGTAATAACAGATACTCACAACAGGAAAATAGATCACTATACTCTGGTGTGTACTCTTATGCTGAGTTACCAAATACCCTTTGAAAATGCTGTTTTAAAAAGGTAAATTTTAGGGCTTCCCTGGTGGTGCAGTGGTTAAGACTCCATCTGCCAATGCAGGGGACACGAGTTCAAGCTCTGGTCCAGGAAGATCGCACATGCCGCGGAGCAACTAAGCCCGTGAACCACAACTACTGAGCCTGTGCTCTAGAGCCCGCGAGCCACAACCAGTGAGCCCACGTGCCACAACGACTGCAGCCCCCGTGCTCTAGGGCCCACATGCTGCAACTACTGAGCCCACGTGCTGCAGCTACTAAAGCCCACACGCCTAGAGCCCCTGCTCCACAAGAGAAGCCACTGCAGTGAGAAGCTGGCACACTGCAAGGAAGAGTAGCCCCCACTCGCCGCAAGTAGAGAAAGCCCGTGTGCAGCAACAAAGACCCAATGCAGCCAAAAAAAAATTAATAAATAAAATTTAAAAAATAAAAAGGTAAATTTTAGAGTGGCTCAAGATACAATATTTTAGAGGAAGAAGACAAATAAATGGATATTTTAGTCAGAAAACTAAGTCAAGAAAAATAAAGTGTTACTCCTGTTCAGTTACATTGAAAATAGAAAATAATCTAAGGCAAATTAAGTTTATGCTTATTAGTTAATAAGAGAGTTTAGCAAGATTCTTGAATATGAAATCAATATACAAATAGCAAAAGCATTTCATTTTCAAGTAATAAATATGTAGGAAAGGTAATCTTTAAAGAGATACTATTTGCAATAGCAATAAAAATACTAAAGAGAGAAATAAATCTTATAAATATGTTTAAGGACTTTGAGGCAAAAATAATAAAATTATAATGAATACATTAAAGAGAACCTAAATGATGTAGTGATATACCTTGTCTGTAAATAGTAAGATTCACTACTGTAGATATGTCAGCATTCCCCACAATGATTTGTGAATTCAGTGAAATTTGCATTAAAATTCCACAAGAATTTGACAAACCTACTTAAAAGTTTATATGTAAAAACAAATGGAGAAGAACAACAAAGACATTCCTGAAGTAGAAAAACACGTGGCATGGAAGATTAGTGGGAAAGGAAAGACTCTTGATAATCGGGTCGGTCCTGGGGTAGTTGGGTATCTAATATCATAACATGGAATTGAATCTATACCTCATTCCTTATTTTAAAGTTAATGGGAAATGGATAAGGGAAAAATGTGAATAGCAAAACTTTAAACCTTTTAGAAAAACAATATACGAAAATTTTTATGTATCAAGCCAGGAAAAGAGTCCTTGAATAAGACATATAAAATACAAGTCATAGTAGGAAAATATTGATACATTCAATTACATTAAATTTAAAAACTGTTATTCATCAAAAGACACCATTTTTTTAAAAATCCACCACCTGGGAATAGATGTTTGCCACACAAGCAGCTGGCAAATAATTAATTTCTAGAATCTATAGAGAACTCCTAAAATGTAATAAGTAAAAGAACCCCTATTAGAAAAATGGCTAAAAGGACATGAATAGACAATTCATAGACTAAGAAACTGGAATGGCTATCAGTCTATGGAAAGATGTACAACCTCAGAAGTAGTCATGGAAATGAAAATTGATGAGACGTCACTTTATAGGCACTGCACTTTGGCAAAGATTTAAAAGACTTATGGTATCAGATTTTGGTGAGGTGAGGTTGTGGAGCAGTAGCAACTCAATACTGTTGGTGGAAATGTAAATGGGTAAAGTTAAACGTGATTTAAATCAATAATAGAATGAGATCTTGAAAGAAATAAGAATTGCTGAAGGGGGGTGGGAAATATAGATAATGCAAAAAAAAAAAAAGAACTGTAAACAGCTAGAACGACAATAGCTAGGAGGTAAATTATTTCTGTTCAACTCATAATTCACATCTTGCATAGGAATAGTCACTTTCTTAATTCATTCCCCTATAATTTTTAAAATAGAATCTTTTGAGGGTTTTTTTCCCCTCATGAATTTATATCCCTAGCTTTATAATGATCATGGTAGTGGACACCAGTTGCTTTATCTGTGTCAAAATTCCTTTCAGAAATGTACCTTGACTTCTGGGACACACTAATTCCCCTATTGCAGACATTCTGGGCTGACATTATTTTAACAACCTCAACTTCACTGGCCACAGAGATTGGAACTGGGAACCTCATGTTGAAGATAATGAGTTTCAGTCCTTCTATGGTTATAGGTAGGCTGGAAGATGTAAGCCTCAAATTTATTGGCAGGTATGTTTCCACTGATGTGAAAAAGTCTAGACTGGCAAAATAAAGTTTGGACATGTGCAGAAACAGAGATGAGAAAAGAGAGAAATACTTTTGAGAGAATTTAAGTCCCTATATCCAGGCTTAAACAACCTTGCCCTTCTTGCAAATTTACTATGTGAGCCAGTATAGTCCCATTTTGGTCTAAGCTGTTCTCAATTAAGTTTCTTTTTTGAAATCCAAAAGTTTCAAACAATAGCTAATTTGAATTTAAAATCAATTACGCAGTTCATCCTATGGCTAATTTCATTTAAAAATATATACCTTATAATGTGAATGAATAAAGGTTTTTCCTGCAATGAAAGACCTAGTCTAAATTGATAAATGCAGTGACATTTATATTTGAAAAATAGAATATTTTATTTTCATCTCCCTCCTACCCTACCTATGTATACGTATAGTTGATTCACTTTGTGATACAGCAGAAACTAACACACCATTGTGAAGCAATTATACTCCAATAAAGATGTTAAAAAAGATAGAATATTTTATTTTCAAAAATGTGTATGATAAAATGAAGTCAATTACACTGAGCATTTCCAAGAAACATTTGATGCCAGTCATATAAACCAGTTTTTTTTGTAATATTGTTTCTAGTATGTGCTTTTCAAATAGTCTATATTCTTCTAGCATTGGTGTTATATATAGCTACCATCATTTCAGAAGATTGTCTTATATCAGATATTCTTTTAGTATTATAAATATTGTCACTAACTGAAAGTTGAGATCAGTTGGGATTCCTGGGACAATGAGACTACAAAAAAAAAAAAGAAAATTATCAAAATTAAAATCCAGTGGCAGACTGGATGTAGGGAATCCAGAGGATGTAGGGAAACATTTATGGCAGTTTGACTTATGAGAAGTACTAAAATGTTGGATTTGGACCAGAGACAACAGCTCTGATCTAACTAAATGAAACTTTTACTGAAAAAAATTGATTACTATTAGTAAATACAACCAATATGTAAAAGTTGCAAGAATTCTGCCAGGAGAAAACAATTGATATATACATCATGACTAACTTGAGTTCACAAGAAATTGTAAACTGATTGAAAGGACTGAGTAAAGTACATATTTCAAAATAAATTTTTCTTATTTGTTTTAAAAAATTTGCTCTAACATCATATAAATTGAGAATTATTATCATTTGTGTAGCATACTCAAATGTTGTGTCTTGGTGTAAACAGGGAGTATCTACAATCTGAAATCATCTTCATAGATTCAATTTACACATTATTGACTCTATTAAGCTACTGACTCAAAATAATGGTACCTTTGCAAATTTAATGAAAAGTCCTCAATTGGACTTGTAAATCTTGCTTAAGTCTTGAAAATCTTAATTAAGAATTATTTTTGTCCTTAAACAATAAGAATAGTTGGTTAGCATTAATACTGGTAAATGTTACGCACAAGTGTTGCCTGTAACAAATGTAACTTCCTTAACAAAATTCAAAAAATGAATTAAATTCTCTAATTTGCACAAAGATGTGTTTCCAATTTTATCCAAATCCAATCTCCTCTCCTAAATAGAAATCTTCCTTTCTCTGGCTTTGTGATATTGTGTTTGAAGGACATTTTATAAAGAGAACATCATATTATCCTTTGAGGACATTAGTCTATCAGGTATTCAACCTGGATTAAACAGCCCTGAACCCTCATCTTAATTTCTTCCCTTACATTCAGATATGTCCCACACCCTTTAAGAGACAACTTTAAATGATGCTGCTGCTGCTACCGGTGGTTTTAATTCAGCTGTTTCAGTTTGATGGCAGCACACTAAATTAACTCTGAATGGAGACAGTAAAATTAATTCTCACTCTACCCGTCAGCCAACTCTAGCAAGAACCAGCCTTTGAGAGAAAAAAAATTTTTCTGTCCCACAAAAAATCTTAGTGCCCAGTGGTGCAAAATTATAAAACTAAAGCTTAAGAATGCATTCCCTATGGAGACAAAAAGTATGTCCATTTCGCCTGTACACTTGTATTTTACTACACCACTTCTTATATCCATTAATCGGTTTAAAAACTTTTCTCCAATATTCCTTGAGAGGATTTAATATGAATGCATTTACTGGGGTAGGATACTTGAGAGCTTACATAAGGGGACACTGGCTCCAATTTTCAACCTTAGCACCAACTCAGCCTGAAATATCTGGGAGTGACTTAACCTTTCAAGAGGAAGACACCTTCAGTTCTTCTTGCTTTACTTTCCTGCACTGCCAGTGGGTTCGTTTGAATGAGGGCTACTCAGCTTTCCTTTTCTAATTTGCACAAATCTTTTAACCCCAAAGTTGAGATGGAGGAAGGAGAAGGAAGTGAGGCAATTAAACAGTACCATTTTTTCCATTTCTTATCTTCATTAATATCTTCATCACTGTTCTATTTCTTCTTTTCCTGTATCTTGTCAGGGCGTTTTGTCTATCTTCATCTTAAACAACTTACCCATTATGTCGTCAGTATGGTCATCTGAGCTGGTAGCTATACTGGCAATGCTTTCTGCAAATGCAAGGACACAGATTGAATTTAGTTATCCTTAGGCTTTTTATTAATTTCAATAAAAATATGGATATACTATATAAACTTGTTGCTATTTTTATACTTTAAAACTATGAGTTATGAAATTTATAAGCCTAATCAAAATATTCAGAAGACACATATTCAAAATGGAGGACCGATTCTGACTGTTAACTTCTGATTTTAAAAATTCAGCTGCAGCCTGTTGCAGCAGTCAGTTGCTCACTTCACGTCTACCCACCACTGGCTGGTTCAACTAGAAGTTTCAGGTGTAGTCATTTTAGTTCTAGCAGTTCTATAACCAGGTTTACAGACATAGCCTAAGATCACCTACTTATACTTGGCTTGTAAATGTCATGCACATTTTCAAAAATGACAGAATCATTCAGGTGATGTAGTCTTACCAGGAAGATAACTTGTCAAAGTTGGTTTCTGAAACAATCAGTTTATCTTTAGCGTCAACACAATAGCCTCAGTAACAATGCCCTTTTAAGTAGGAAATACCATGACATTTGATCTAGCCATGGAGGCATCATATGTGAATTCACTTCAAAAGAAAGAAATGATTAAATACTTCCTTTACCAGAAAGAGTAGAATTGAATTACTGCTCCCCAAAATGAAATTATGATCGATGAACTAATTAGGCTCCAAGATTTCCTTACAGAGAGATTAGGGAAGGGATGAAAAATTTACACATACCACCCAAAAGAATAACTAAGTACTCATGGCAAATGAGCTAAGGGATGTGGGTAGTGTTAAAATGAATAATCTGACAATATAAACTGTCATTGGAGTGTCTATCATTAAATTGTCATTAGAACAGCCTCTTGCTATTGAGCAACGCTTTTATGAAGAAAATAAATATTGCCAATCACATGGAGAAATAGAATTATCCTTTGTAAATCTCAAGACACAGTCTCAAGAGAAGTTTATTATAATATTATTTTTAGATGAAGAGGGCACAAAAAGCACACTCTTCTACTATAACAGCTACTAGACAAACTGTTGAAAAGCCACAAGCAGTTCCAGACAATCCTGTTTATTCTAAAACAAAAGAGAGCCTTAAAACTCAACCGTTTGTGAAAAACTATTTCTTCATTTTAACAACTACAAAACTAGTATCCATAGGATTTCAAGGCCGTGTTTAAATAATTATTTTAATTAAAATTTGTATCTCTGTTATTGATTATAATCATACAATTCCCTCTATAACGGGCCAATTTTTGGAAGACAATGTAAACTAAAACTAGATCACTACTAGTTATGTTTGGCTGGGAGGAAGTGAGAAATTAAAGCAAATCTTTCACTCCAATATTGGTTTGGTCAGTAGCTTCAACATTCTCTATTGAGCATTATGACATGCCAAAGACAAGAAAAATTAACAAAATATACTTTCCATTTTCAATTCCATACATTGCATGTACCTTGATCTAAAATTAAGCCTCAGGAGGAAGAAAAGCAGCATTCTTTTTTTTTTTAACATTTTTATTGGAATATGATTGCTTTACAATGGTGTGTTAGTTTCTGCTTTATAACAAAGTGAATCAGCTATATGTATACATATATCCCCATATGCTAACACATATATATGAATCTAAAAAATAAATAAATAAAAAAAATAAGGTTCTGAAGAACGCAGAGGCAGGACAGGAATAAAGTCGCAGACGTAGAGAATGGACTTGAGGACAGGGGGAGGGGAAAGGGTAAGCTGGGACGAAGTGAGAAAGTGGCATGGACATATATATACTACCAAATGTAAAAAGCAGCATTCTTGAATCAACAACTGACTCAAGTTCTTGAGGATTAGCTATGACAATTGACACTGATCTAAGTTCTAAATTGTCAAAAGGCAAAATAATCCCGAAGTGAAATGGAAAGCATTATAAGCCAATATAATTACCACCCAATGTAGACCCCAAATGAGTTACATATCAGTAAATGACACTGTCTTCTAAAAGAGATTCAAGCCCAAAACCCATCATTTTGGTGGCCTCTATTGCCCTCAATTGTCAAATCTTCATCACCAGCCTACCAGCAGCTCTCGATGACTCCACTTCAAAATCACATTCCTCCTTGGTCTACTTCTCTCCGTTTCCATAGCAATCACTCTAATGCAGGCCACCATCATTTCTCACCTCATCTATGGCAATTACCAGTCTTCCTGACTCCCCTCCTCCACAATTCATTATCTAAACAGAGTTCTTAACTCTTGTAATTCATACCTCCAAAATGTGTGCGTGTGTGTGTTTGTGTGTGTATATATATAATTTAAACTCCTTAACTTTGCCCATAGGATTCCACACAATCTGGCCCCTTCCTACCATTTCAGTTGCAACCCTTACCCATCCTTTTCTCTTGTTCTCTCCATCAGTTAGTGGTCTCCTTCCAAATCCTAAGGGATTTTTGCATTTAATGTTCTCTCTCTCTCTGGAAGGCTCACACACTAGCTCCTTCTCATCAATAATAAACTCAAACTCCATCTCTCCAGAGAATCTGTCCTTAACTATTATCCCCAATAATCTTTTGGATTACTCCCTAGCATATCCTCCATTAGTAATTGTTTACTTGCCTTTCTCTGTTCTCTAAAACGTGAGTTCCAGAAATAAAAGTAACTTATTCATTCATTTATTCATTCCACAAGTGTTTCAATCGCCTATATTCTTCAAGCATTTTTTTAGATCTAATGTTGAACCAGACAAAACATGTACTCTTGAGCTTAAGTTATACTAGAAGAGGACAGAAAATAAATATGTCGTAAAATTTCAATAATAAGAAAGGTGAATAAAAATTAAAGCAGTGTAAGAGGATAGACAAAGATGGAGGGTGTGAAGGGAGTGTATAGATAGGGAAGGTGTATTTGCAGTGGTGACTTTTGAACAGAGACTGAGTTAAGTGAGGGAGAAAGATGGGGAGGATCTAGAAAAGGTCAATGTCCCTGTTAAGGAAGTGTACTCAAGGAAGAGGAAAAAAAAAATGTAACTGTCTTGGATATTCTATTCACAGCTAAATGTCCAGAGCCTAGCACAGGACCTACTATTGTTCAGTAATATATTTGTTGTACTCGATAAGTATTTGTTGAATGAATGAATGAGAAAGCACTCTATAAAGATTTATTGAATGAATGAGAAATTTGAGGTGTGGCTCTTAGTGTTGGTAATCAAAAGTGGATACCTGGGGAAGTAAATAATTGTTAGTACAAACTCTGTATGCAAAAACACACACACACACACACACACACACACACACACACGGAATTATCTTAAAAATGAGAGACTGGCTACTCTAGACCCAGTGGTGTAGAAGATGACAAGAGTAATAATGAAGGCATTTAGACAGACACATTAGTATAAAATCTGCTAAAAAGATGAAACTGTGAGATTAAGTTGACCAGTGTACAGTCAAACAAGAACTTTCAGCTGCTGAAACAGGCCATCAATGAAACAGATGGAAAAGTTACCAGATTTATTCTAAGCATTGCCTGATTAACCAGTAAAATGACCTTTTGAGTGTTGATTATTGTCTTTTGACATAACTAGTCTGATATCTGATACGGGCTTTGAGTTGACAGATAACATGAAAAGGCCATAACATTTGGTCAAGCCTTTAAGAAAATGTCTATATGAGATCATTTAAGTGGCTATTACTCAACAGTGTACAATATTTCATAATGAATAGTGGTACCTTTTGTGTCTTGGAAGATTTTCAGACTTTGGATCTTGTATTGCCAACCAGTTTTCAAAATAATCAACGACAGTGCCAAATCAGAAAATCAGATTCTGTTAGACTGCACAGATAACAGAAATGTCACCAAAAACACAGGTACCTACACATATGCTTTTTCAACTTTGATATTCGTTTTTCCTCTTGCCTCTAAACCTTTTTTAAAGTAAATTCTTTTCCTGGAATTTTTTTTTTCCAATGCCAATGCTGGATATGAAGCCTCTTAGATTTCAATTTCTGCTAAAATTGTAGATGGTATAGTGGATGCAAAGTTAATCCTCACTAATGGACTACTTCACTAAGTAGCTGCCCCGTGCCTTTTTTAGCATGATTTTCCAAGTTCTAGGGAAGAGTGCCTAAGTCCTCTGTCCCATTCATGTGTATCTTTCTGATGTTATCCATACAACTGAGAAATAAGATTCCTGATATAGTATCTGGATTCCATAGCATCAGGTCCTTTCACTCCCTGATACCTTCCTCTTGTCTTCTTTAAACAACAGGCAATGATCTCTGTATCGTGGACTTTGTTGTTTCCATTTTTCCCCATATCTCACTGCATATCTCTGCCAAAGATTAACTTACACAGGGAGTAAACACTCCATCCACCTGAGCAGTGAGTCTTAATGGGAAAGGAATCTCCTTTTCCCAGAACTGTGCTACATCTTCTTACTCACAGGCAGATTTTCCCTCTAAAATTTTCAGTTTACATTTTTAGCTATAGCCTTTTAGGCATCATTCATGTTTTTTTCATTTTCTTCTGGAATTAAAAATAAGTAAGAAAAATGTCCCACATTCCAATATTTCTAAAGTTCTCTTTTCTTGGAACCCTTTGTTTCTCCTTACCTGGTGCCTTCTGAAATCATCTCATGTTAAGAATATTATTCGAGCAGTGCTTTGTGTTCATCCCCTTTAATTTTCAGTCACCGTGCGAGGTAAATACTCTTTCAGTCTCCAATTCACAGTAGGAAAATGAAGCAAAGAGATCTTAAATGAGTTGCCCTAGGTCACCTACTGCCAAAGGCATGGAGCTGAAACTTGAACATGGAGCCTTCTGAAGTGAGATCCTACACTCCTTCAGCAGTGCCCAAACATTTTAGGCCAGTACATGTCTCTCATTGACACAATTTTCTCTCGGTTATTATTTTCGTGTAATCCATAACTTCTTTAATTTTTATTCTAAAAGTAATACATTTATCCCATACAAAATTGAAAGATATGTGCACATCTATACTACTTTACTATTTTACATTGTATTCTTCCAGAAATACATAGATAATAATATATGTGTTCTTTTGGAAGCTGCTTTGTGCATTAATGACAGATTCTCGAACTCGTTATTTTTACTGTCTTCTGTGGATCCTTCTTTTTGTGATTCTCTTACAATTTATTTAGCCAATTTCCAATCTGGGGAAAGTTAGTCTGTCTCCAGTTCTCTAGTATTATAAACTGTATTGCAAGTCTCTTGATTTTATATTTGTACCTGTCCGTAAACATTTTTGTTGGGATATGTTACTTGAAAAAGAAAAGTTTCGTTCACAGCATATTTAAAATTAGCCAAATAGTTCTCCAGAAAATTTTACCAATTTACTCTTCCAACACAACAATAGGTGTATATACATTTTTAGTGGTCTCCAACATAGGGTATTATAACTTAAAAAAATGTTCTTGTCCAGTTTGATAGTCACATGATTTCTTTATTTAGAATAAAATTGGATTTTTCGTGTTTATTCATATTTTTGTTGGTAGCCTGTCATATTTCATAAATCTTTTCCTTCTTAATGAGAGAAATTTATGTAAGACTTGCCAACATTTTTCTAGTTTATCTTTCACTTATAAATTATGTTCAGAGTATTTTTAACAAATAAGAACTTTGTTTTATTTTGTTGTATATATTTATTTGCAAAATCTGGAAATATTTTTCTTAATACTATCTGGTGTTAGTATCCTGAAGATGTAATCTACTTATAAAATATTTTCTACTTAATTAGCATAAATATTACATGGTATTCTAATTTTTAACTACCTGTCTATCTGAGGTTATATTTTCCAGTATCTCAGAATGTGACCTTATTTAGAAATAGGATTGTTGCAGATGTAGACAGTTAAGATGAGGTTATAATGGAGCAGGGTGGCTCCCTTATCGATTATGACTAGTATCCTTATGAAAAGGAGAATTTGAACTTAGACTGGCACACAGAAAGAATGCCATCTGGAGATGAAGGCAGAGATTAGAGTGAGGTTGCTGCAAGCCAAGGAATATCAAAGATTTCCAGCAAACCATCAGAAGCTAGGCAAGAGACATGGAACATCCTTTCTCACACCCTAAGAAGGAACCAACCATGCTCACACCTTGATTTTGAACTTCTAGCCTCCAGAACTGTGAGACAATAAATTTCTGTTGTTGGGCTTCCCTGGTGGCGCAGTGGTTGAGAGTCCGCCTGCCAATGCAGGGGACACAGGTTCGTGCCCCGGTCTGGGAAGATTCCACTTGCCGCGGAGCGGCTGGGCCCGTGAGCCATGGCCGCTGAGCCTGCGCATCCGGAGCCTGTGCTCCGCAGTGGGAGAGGCCACAGCAGTGAGAGGCCCGGGTACCGCAAAAAAAAAAAAAAAAAAATTTCTGTTGTTTAAGTCATCTAGCTTGTATGGCTATAGTACAAAAACCTGGGAAACTAATACACTTTATTTTGAGCCCTTATGAATGATATATAACTAACTCAAGATTAATAATTATATAATGTGGGCCATAGGGTCACAAATAACCCCAAATCACTAGCAAAACAAAACTCCAGTGACACTTTACTATCCAATTTATCCAATTAATATTCAGATTAATGAGTTCAGATTAATCATGATTAAGGTACCACAAAGAGCTAGAACTCACTAACTTTCAGTGGGTGTGGTATTTGAGTACTTGCTTATTAATGCTCACTATTATAGTCCTTCCTAGCAGAATAAGATGATATTAGCCTTGAGGTGGGAAGGAACATCAAGTCTTCCCCCTTAGTTCAAAAGGGCTGCTGTGTGTCTGCCTCAGACGTCCTCTCCCAAGGGGACCATGTTTTCTTCATTATTTAGGTTTTCATAAGTCTTTCATTTTTTAGTTGCTTATAACTTCTCAACTTTTTTTCAGGAATGTTACTTGTGTTTTATTCTTATTTTTTTGTTTTTGCAGAATCTGAGAACTTTTGTGTTGCCCTTACACATGAGTGATAAATATACTGGGTATAGAATTCTCCTATAAAGATATTTTTATGGTGAAACTCCATAGATACTTCTATGTTGTTTTCTGACATTATGGGCTGCTCAGAAGTCTATTGCCCATCTCATATTTTTTCCTTGTTGATAACCTCTTTCTTTTGCTTGGATACTCATAGGATTTTTTCTTTAATATTGGCAGTCAAAAAAATTCATGAAGATTCACCTAGTTCTGTGTCTTAGTTATTAATTTTGCCTATCACTCAGTGTAGCCTTTTATTTTAAACTCATGTGTTCTTTAGCTTAAGAAAGTTTTCTTCTGTTCTATCTGAAGATATTTCTTCTCTTCAGTATTTCCTCTCATTCTGGGATTCCCACTAAACAGAGTATCCTAGCTCTAACTGACACTTTGGCCTCATCTTTTAAATCTCATTTTTCTTTCCCTCTGTATTCTTTGGAGAATATCTGGATTGTGCTCTAAATCCCTGACATTGTTTTCTGCAGTATTCACTGCATTTAATTAAAACATTGTTTATTGTGAGTATTTAAATCTCAGTCCCCAAGCTTTTGAATACATAGTGAAGTTTATGTCTCAGATGGATGGTACTGATACCACTTTCTGCTTACACCTTTGCCTTTTGGCTCTCTATTTCTGATATGTGGGGTTTTCTTCCTTTTGAGCTTGGCTATGGATTTACAATGAAGTTCTGGGACCAGTCAAGATACTAATCTCAGAATTTTTGTTCTCTTTTTGTTAAACCTGGGAATAAGTAGTATACCTCAGATTATCTAACATAAATTTACGGCTTTCACTTGGAAGTAGCTTTTAAACACCATAGTGAGTAAGCTTAGTTCCTCTGTAAAGTCCCAATGGAAGGTGAATTCCAAATTGCACAGTTCAGGGACACTTCCTGTGTAACATAAATAGCCCAGGGTCCAGATACTTCCTGTGTGACCTTGTTAAATTTCCCTTCCCCCTTTTTTCTTCACAACAGTTTCTCAAGAGATCAGCTTAATCACTAAAACTATAATTCTGGGTAGCTACCACTGTTACAAATAGAGAACTAATACCATGTTTACATTCCTTGAGCCACATGTCACTATGGACAGGATGATTAAAAACATAGGAAGACACAGATTTACCCAAGGCCCCAAGAGTTATAGTAAGACCATGTCTAGGGTAATATGAAGACAAAAATGCTACAATTTAACCATGTCAAGACAGAGAGATTCTCAGGTACTATTTTATATGATCTAATTTATTGTAATATGTGTTGAATTTATTGCATTGATATAAAACTGAATGTTTGATATCAATGGATCATAAAAATTATTTAGTCCAAATTTTAAATTTTAGACATGAGAACATTCAGGCCCAAAGTGTGTGGATGACTTGTCCAAGTTCAATCACACATCTAGCTAAGGGCTACGAACTGGGTGTCCTACTTCCTAGTCCAAGTGCTGTTTCTTTTACTACATGCAATAAAACATCTTATAGAAAAATTCTATGTATCATTATATAGTATCATGCAACATATTTATTTCTTTTTCTTATAGCTTGAAGCAGTGGTTGTGATGGGAACAAAATCCATATTTTGGCTAATCACAAGCTCTGTGTAAAGCTAATGGAGAATCATAAGGGCTATTTGGGGATCTGCAAGATACCAAATGCTGGACTTTATCACCTACTCAAGGGATGGGAAATTTTGAAACATGTAGCAGCTCAAAAACCCTGACACATGTTGCTGGGAAGAAAAGAGTAAAATAATGCTACTCATCTTCAAGCTTGTCAAGTTGACCATCAGTGCTGTGATTCACCTCTGAGGACTGGTAACTTGGCACTACAATGCAATAGATAAACGTAAACCAAGTGACAGGGTTCAAATCCGGGCTGATTTTAGTGTTCACCTGTGATAGATACGAGGTACCCAAAACTGTTTCACTGTCTGTTAAATGGGAGAACTTAGAGGTGACAAAAATGCTTTGATTTTAATGCTCAGTTTTTATTATTCTGAAAATGGCATGTATTTTCAGATTCATGTATGTTTTTATAGCACCTAAATCAGAGATGAGCCAAATTTTCCAGTGAAATTCATTAATTTATGAAATTATATCTACATTTGGCAGGTGGAATTTTTTTTAACTCTTCAGTGTTATGCTCCACAGAATTAAAATAGTCAAGATTTTTGAGAGAACCTACAACCTGTAGACTGATAGAAATGACACAACTCACTATATAGTAAAGAATAAAAGGAAAGCAGATTAAACCAATATGAGAAAAGGCCTTTCTCTAAATTCTATACCATGAAGGAACCCATTGTTGCTCTTTGAGAATATAAAGACAGGATGGATCCAGATTTTCTTTAGTCTGAGTGTATGCTCACAGTAGGCCAAATACATCCTCCTGTTTAAATAAAAAATGGCAAGAGTTTCATTTATTCGATCAACAGACATTTATTGAGTGCTTGCTATGGGTTAAACAATGTGCTAGAGAATAGGGATGAACATGGCACCATATCATAACTCACAGTATACAGGGGAGATAATTAACGTAATTCTATTACGAATAATTGTACCCCACAAAGAAGAAAATACCAAGTATCAAGGAACATGGAAAGCAGTGACTACCTCATGTAATCACTGGCTGGGGGGTGAGGGAAAGAGATAAAATGGAGCACACATAAAAAACTATTGTTGTAAATTTATATGTTCAAAAGGAATAAATTAAATCTCTAGATATCAGAAAGAGAAAACCAAAGCCAAAAACGTAAGCAGAGATTGATGCCAGCCTGACCCATATGGGAAATGGACTTGGATACAAGCCCAAGAGGCTGAGGGCTGGGATTATAAGTACTCATGGGAAGCAGACATCATGGCTCCCAGCCTGCAAGGCAAGGAACTGATACTAATAACTATGCTTAAAACCTGGACACTCAAAGAGCCGAGCTTTCCATAAAAAGGACTCAGGAAAATTTGTGCCCATTGTCCCAGGCAAATGGCAGTGAAACTTTCATCCTTTAAGGGCAGTGGATTAGGACAAACTGAAAAAAAAACAAAACTCAAGCTTGAGTTCTATCTAAGTTAATAGAGATTAGAGTTGTCAAGTCAGAAGAAAGCAGTGAAATGTCTGCAAAATACTGAGAAAAAATAAAAATCAACTTGAACTTTTATACCATCTAAACCATCATTTGATAATGGTGATAAAGGCAAAGATTTACAGTTTACTACACACAGACCTTCACCAAAAAATGTTTAGAGAATGTACTTCTATAAAGTAAAAATATTAGTAATATAGTAGTGATAATAATCATAGAAGAAAAAAGCAGGGTACATAAGCCCTGACAAGCAAAGGAATTGATAAGTATTTTGGCAAATATAAATAAGCATTAATAATAATAATAATGACAGCAATGGAGAAACATAATAAATCATGTTGGGGTTTAAAAAGAAAAATGGATTCATAGGATTTGGGGGGAAATTATGGCTGAATATGTTACAACTGCCCTCCACTCTCAACCCTTATTTCAATTGACTTACCTCTCTTTAATTATAATAATGCTTTTATTTTGGGGGGGGATACTTGTCTGGTATATCTTTTTCCATCCCTCTACTTTTAATTCTTATGGTCCTTGTATTTTAGGTACCTCTTATAAATAACATAAAGTTGGATTTTGCTAGTTTTAATCCAAGCTAAGAATTTATAAATGATAATTCATTATATTGATATTTAATGTGATTAATAAAATATTTGAAATCTACTCTACTATTGTATCTTTGCTTTCTATTTGTCCTATTTTTTTCTAAGCTCCTTTTGTTTCTTCTTTCTTTGGGATTAATATTATTTCTATTCCACTGCCTTCCCTCTATTGTTCTGGATATTATTGAACCTATTTCTAGTCTCCTAATGCCTAAAGTTATTCATCAATACCTCTCTTCCTGAGTAAAACAGGACTTTTAGAATACCTGAATGCCAGTCTCCCACATTCTTTCTTCCCTATTACTGTTGTCCAATATTTAATTACATTTCAGATTTATAATCCTCAAATTAGATAATATAATTATTGTTTTACTTAGTTAATAATTACCTATATTTTTACCAGTTCCTTTACTGTCTTTTCTTCCTTGAATCTCAGACCTTTTTTCCAAGATCACTTTCCTTCTTTTTTTTTTTTTTTTTTGCGGTACACGGGCCCCTCACTGTTGTGGCCTGTCCCGTTGCGGAGCACAGGCTCCGGACGCGCAGGCTCAGCGGCCATGGCTCACGGGCCCAGCCGCTCCACGGCATGTGGGATCCTCCCGGACGGGGACACGAACCCGTGTCCCCTGCATCGGCAGGCGGACTCTCAATCACTGCGCCACCAGGGAAGCCCACATTCCTTCTTTTTAAGTGAATCTTTTAGAATGTCTGTTAATGTGGGTTGGTTGGTGGTAAATCCTCTCAGATCTTGCTTTGCTAAAAATTTATTTTAGTTCTGTTATTATTGAATACCTTGAAAAGGTAAATAAGTTTACATTTACAATGTTTTCTCCCTAAACTAGTTGTAAGTTATACAACCTTTTTTTAGTCTTTTAGTGGTTATCCCTAAAAATTTAACATATATAGATTTTGTTTCCTGAATTCCACTTAGGCTTTACTGTGAATACTAAATCTAAGGATTTACATATCTTTCTCCATTATCAAAAACTCTCAGATATCTCATTGGGTATTGCCTCTTCCCCCATTGTATGCATCAGATTGGCAAAAATTTAAAGGTTTGGAAATACCACGTGTCGGCATGGAATGTGGAGATGGGAAATCTGTACACTTCAAGAGAGAGTATAAACGGGCAAACTGCTTCAGAGAACAATTTGCCATTATCTAATAATGGCGAAAATTTTATCCCTTACAATGCAGCAATTCCACTTCTAAGTATATACCAGATAGACGCTTACATACATGCACAAGGAAACATGGGCACTGAGTGCACAGCAGCATTGTAGGTAATTACAGAATGGTGGAACCACCTAAATGTTCATTGAGATGGAAAAACTACTATACTCACGTAATTTTCAATTAAAAATTTATTACACAGCAGTTGATATTAATGAAATTAATTATATTAATATAGGAAAATGTTGAGTACCCTTGCAGTATGACACATTTTATTTATTTTAATCAGCACTGTCTATTGTTACGTATGTGTTGACAACTTCTGAAGACTTGGATGCAAGCCACCTTCAGGGAAGGGAGGGCAGAAAGAGGCTTGGGAAAGGAAAGGGAATTGGAAAGGACAAGGGGATTCAACTATACCTATAATGTTGTATTTCATTACAAAAAGAAAAAAGTCTGAAGCAAAATGTTAACATTTTTTAGATTTTGTTCTTAAGTAAATCATTTTGATATTTTCTGCTTTGCTTGTTTTCTGTCACTTTCTGTATGTTTTAATAGTTAATCTGTACCTACGTACACCCACCAATAGCACTGTAAGGTTAAAATCTTACAGATTTCCAACACGTTTTCATCCTCTTGATTTATGCCTCTGGACATTCTAGGACATGGCTGGCTACCAGTATCTCCAATGTTCTTGTCATAGCTCCTTGTTACTTCAGTATGCACATAGACAGTCATTCCAATCATGGGTTCTCTTCAGTGATTACTCCCTACACTACACTTGTCCATGACCTCTGGCTTCTAACTCCTAATTTCCCAGCTCGCTCCATCTTATACCTCAAATCCAACAATTCCTCAGTCACAAAGAGACCTACAATTCAAATTGTACCCCTGCTCTGACTGCATGTCCCTACATGTCCTCTGACTCCCAACTTAGGTTATAAATCTGTCATTAAATCTCTCCTTTGCTCAATACTCTTCTAGCTAAACTAAAATCTTGTTTGTTCCCCTCCCTTTGTCTTCTGTGGACCTATGCCCAGATGGATGAATACGGGCTGGAGATAAACCTACAACTATGCTGAAGGGTTTCTCTTTAAATTCATGACATACACCTTAAAAGGATCTTTATTGCTGCCCAGCAACACTACTAGTTTCTTTATTTTATTCTCTCTCCCAAGCTTTTAGACCATTAGTTTATAGTTTCCCTTCTTTCTTCAAACTTCTGTCACCCCCTTCTCCTTCTTCAATCAGTTAATGTTTTTACTTCCTATTTCTCTGAAATATAAAAACAGAACTTCTACATATTCCCACCATTATGTCTACCAGTCCTCCTCCATCTGCCCCCACTTTCTCTGCCATCTACTGTCCTATTCCTGTAGATAAGTTGTCTCTGCTCCTTTTTATATATAACCTCCCCCATTCTGCACTGATCCCATTTCCTCTCTCCTATTCAAATCACCCCTCCAGCAATTTTATCCTCTCTCTTCTGTACATCATTTTTCTCTCTCTATTGACTCATTCTCATCAGCATGAAACAGTCTATAAATCATCCAAAAGAAAAAAATTTGCTCCAACGTTTCCTTTCAACTACCACTCCATTCCTCTGCTCCTCTTTATAGCCAAACTCTTTGAAAGAGGTGTGTGTGTGTGTGTGTGTGTGTGTGTATATATATACAGCTATGTAGCTTTCCTACTTTCTTTTTCCCCATTTTCTTGAAACACCACTGATTAGTCTTTCATCCCTACCACTGTACAGATAGCTTTTGTCAAGTTCACCATTGATCTTTACATTGTCAGATCTAATGAACACTCTTTTGACCTCATCTTAATAAGATGTAGCAACAGCATTTGAAGCAATTGATCACCCTCTTTTCCTTGAAATCCTTTCTTCACTTGGCTTGTTTTGTTTCACTTTTCCCTGGTTCTCCTCCTTGTGCATTGGGAAATCCATTATAGTCTTATTTATCTCCTCCTTTCCTCATCTTCCTGATCTGTGAACACTGAAAGGTCTCCAGGCTCAGTCCTTGAACTTCTCATATAAATCTTTGGTAATTCCCTTGATGATATCATCCTGTATTATGGATCTAAAGGTCATCTATATGCTGATAACTCCAAGGGTTTTATCTTCTAACAGCAGCCCCATATATACAGCTATCTACTCAACCTTTCCATCTGAATGTCTGATAACCATCTTAAACTTACTATGTACTGAAAAGAACTCATGATTCCAATGCCCCCTTGACCTGAAACTGAGCCTCCACCTGTCTTCCCTGCTCAGTAATTGGCAAGTCCATTCTTTCTGTAGCTCAGGCTAAAATCCTTGGTAGCTTTCTTCACTCCTCTCTTTCAGTCATAGAACATAACTCCATCAGCAAATCCTGTCAGATCTACCTTCAGAATATTTCTAGAATCAGACTAGAATGATATTTCCAACCACCTCCATCTCTACCACACTACTCCATACCACTGCCATCTCTCCTCTGGACTGGTGCAGGAATCTCCCACTAGTCTCCTGTTGTTGCTCACCCATAGCCTACTCTCCATAAGACTGCAAAGAGGTCATTTTAAGACATAAATCAGATCTTATCAGTCCTCTGCTCAAACTTTCAAAAGCAAAGTCCTTAAAACATAAGCTCACCCCTTGCTCCTCTCTGGCCTCATCTTCGTACTACCGCACCCACCCCCATTGCTAATCCTTCTCCAACTACTTCAAAATTTATTTTTGTTCCCAGAAAATAACCTAATAACTACCTATGGCAGTTAACGGTATGATTGCCAGGACTATTATCTTGGGTTTGAATTCCAGCTCTACTTCCTAGATGCATGCTCTTGGCCAGGTTGCTTTCTCTATGTGTTTCTTTATCTATGATCAGAAATAACAGAACCTATCCATAGAGTTACATCAGTCGTTCTCAGTGGGGGATGATTTTGCCCCTAGAAGACATCTGGCAACGTCTAGAGACATTTTTGATTGCCACAACTTGGGAGGTGCTACTAGCATCTGGTGGGTAGAGTCCAGAGGCACTACTGAACATCCTGTAATGCATAGAATAGCCCCCACAAAAAAAGAATTGTCTTGCTCAAAATATCAATAGTTCTGTGGTTGAGAAAACTTGGGTTATTTTGTAATGATTAAATGATTCAATATTTGTAAATCATTTAGGACAATATATAACATATAGTAAGTACTATATAAGTATCAGTTAATTTTTAAAATATATACTTGTATAACTGATTCACTTTGCTGTACACCTGAAACTAACACAACATTGTAAATCAACTATACTCCAATAAAAATTAATTAAAAAAAAATATATATATACATTATATGTGTATACAGCGTATATATAATATATACTCCTCATCCAGGGTTTCTGACCTCGCTGCTCTCTCTGCCTGAAATGCTCTTCCCACATTGTGTACTCCCACTTCTCACAAATCTTGCTCAGATACAATCTTATCAGAGGAAACTTCCTTGACTACCTTATCAAAATCTCACCAATCTCGCCACTTTTCCTCCCCCACCTACTCTGCTTACATTTTTCTCCATTGCATGTTCAGCACATGAAATAACATATATTTATTTATTGGTTCATCATCTGGACTCCAGCAATAATTGCTTGCTGCTCCAATATTGCACTTACATTCTGCTGTGCATTTGTTTTAGCGCTACAAAATAGGTTGTAAGATGCTTTCAGACATGAATCATAATTTATTATGTGTTCTTTTCTGGAAATTCCAGCATAGCACTCTGCAAATGGTAGGTGTTCAACCAACATTTGTAGAGATGTTCAGCAAGCAATTGGATACACAGACCTAGAAGTGGGGAAGGAGTTATGAAGTCAAATACGGCTATTTGGGAGTCATTTGAAGTATGAAATTATCCAGATAATTCAGACTCCGAAAATATCTTTTAATTTAAGAAAGTATTTACCAAGGGAAAATTAGCCACCTTAATAGTCTTCATTAATCTTAGTCTTAGGATCAGTCCCTGAATTTTCCCTCTGAAGATACATCTATTTTGATAATTATGGCATGTAAGTCAAGCAGCAGGTCAGAGTTTCAGAACCGATTGCCAAAGGGCAATATTACATCAGGAATTGGATAAGGAAGGGGAAGGAGGGCAACTGGGATTTTCTTGAGTAAATACAATATGGAGTAATTCAACTGTAAAGAGCACGTACGAGACCCCCAGTGCATCTATATTTGGGGAGAAATGGAACTTTAAAGATGTGCTTTCATGTGGGAAAAGCCCTTTTTATTACAAATATATTCCCAGTAAGTGACAGTTTTCATACCAAAATGGTGCTGCATTCATAGCACAACACCTGTCTCATGTGACAAAAGCTTGGAATGTGCAAGCCATTTCTGAGTGCTCGAAATTCTTTAGAGACTGTACAGATTATATTATATGATATTTATGGAAGTAAGTGCTGCTGTAGTCAGCTGGCAAAAACACTTCCAGTGTAACTCTCCCCCATTTTCACAAACACAAAACTTCCCAGATGAATTGTCAGCTAATAAGTGGTGTTTGTTGCCTTTGTTTCGTTTTTATTTTTCGCTTCCCAGTTGTATGATTTAAAATTATCTTGACACATGTCAGTTATAAAAATTATTTCAAGAGAATGTTTAAAACTTGAGCAAATAATAAATGCACATGCTTAAACATCAGATTTCATCAATGCCCAGTTCCTTGGACAATTAAAATTGTACTTGGAAAGTAAAATTTGCAACAAATTTGATATAGTCTCGTTCGTTATGATGCTTTTCCATTACATATGTTTTGTGAGGTCCAGGAAATAAGAAACATTCCCTGGAGAGCAATTCTTTTCTGTTTTCTGGGGATTTTATTTCTTAGTTTAAACTATCCTTCAGTGTTATTAATTAATATGAGCTCTTCTTTCCTCTGTAAGCTTATTTCCTAGTGATCCTCCTCATGCATTCTTTTTGCCACACCCGCTGGCCTCCTTATTTTCTCCCCCTTGTACCTTGTATACACTCCCACCTCTGTCTCCTTTCTCACACCATATGCCTCCTCTTCCTCCTTCTCTGCCTTTCCAAATCCTTCCCCTTCTTCAGTTCATACCTCAAATCCTATATTATCAGATTTCTGCTTTGACCCACAGTGTTCTATCTATCCTCTAAGCTTACTGTAATTACTTTGAACTGTATTTTTCTTTAATCTTAAAGTAAAACATATATACACAAAAATGTACACGTTGAAGTTTTGCAGCTAAGTTAATTTAAGGTGAACACACCTTGTGTAACCAGCATCCAGATCAGGAAAGGGAATATTAACATATCCTCAGAACTAAATGAAATCAAGGATCTAAACAAAATGCCTGCAGGGGCCATGCTTTGTAAATATAGTTAAATAATGACTTATCTTTGAAGAAAATTGAAATCATCGAAATGCATTATGAATATAGTTTATACAAGAAAGATGACAAGGGATTCCATTCCGCAGCTTTAAATTAAAAATGATAACAACAATAAGAAAAGCCTGGACCCTATAGTCTAATGCTAAAAGACTGATTAATGTGAATTTCATATTTATAATTAATATGAATTTTTATGGTTCTATTAAAACGACTTTTTAAAGTATAATTTTAAATATTTCACCAGTTTTGACCTAATAAGTAATGATAATGGTCAGCAGTGGTTGTAGAAATGGAAAAAATATGATAAATTTGAGAAAAACTTAGAATGTAATAGTGTTAAGGCTTGGTTCAATGTTAGGGTGAAAGAGAGACAGGAAACGTGAAAAAGTTCCCATTTTTAGTTTAGACACCTGAGTGGCATAAATAACAATAGAGAACACAGAAGAAGGAAAAGTTGGTGGTGGAGAACAATGATGAATTTGTGGGATAATTTGAGTTGGAGTTGTCTGTGGGACACCTGAATATAAGAATCTAGTAGATCCTTGGCTGTAGACACTTGAAGTTTGGGAAGCTGAAAATGAAGAATTGAGAGATTTAGGGATGAGGGCTGTTCTTAAAACTATAAGTGTAAAACCAACCAAGAGGCATGAAAGTTTGAAGGATAGATTAAGGAAGAGATACCTGCAAAGGAGAAAAAAATGAAGTACAGTTGGTTCTGGTTATTCACTGTAGTTATAGTCCAGTAAGTCACCACTAACATTGAGTTAGAGAATCCTGAACCATTGCTCTGGTCACAACATTTTCATCAGCCGATAAATACATAACTTTGTTTTATGTGTGTTTCTATTTGAAGATACCTTATTTAGTATATATATTGTTGATGCATTAGCGTTGAATTCATGATCAACTGCACTATATCTCATGCCTGAAAGAACACATTTTCTGCAAAAGGCACATTAGAGTCTTTTTGCTCTTCGAACATTAGATAGCACTTCAACACTATGCTTTGGGGTCATTTTGAACATTGAAATCACCAGCAAGAAGCACAGAAATGCAAAAAGTATGGCACTAAATTGACTGTGGAAAGGATACTTGTTTACAGTATGAAAACTGAAACAAGAAAGCAGAGCATTGTCTTGTAAGACCTCAGCTAGGAACATACATGTTGAGTGCCTCAAATTTTTCACCACTCTCCTCATGACCATGAAAGTGCCACGAGTATGATCTGGGGTTACAGATCAATTTTAGCAAGTAGGCAAATTTGCAAGTATGGGATCTGCCAGTAATGAATATCAAAATAATTTAAGAAGGCATGGTGAATTTATCAGTTCTTAGAGCATGTAAAGGGAAGAAGATAGCTTGCAGTGGATTGAGGAGCAAGTGTGCAGTGAAGTGAAGTGAATAGACATTTTAAGGAATAACTAGAAAGTTTAAAGGGAAGGGACTAGAAAACTAAAGGCATCCTAAGGCCAAAAGGAATGCGTACCCTTTTCCCAACCAGATCACTGGTACAGAGATCAAGCCGATTCTGATATATGTATTTTCTACCTAATTTGGGAAAGCAGCCGGAAGGTAGGCATTTTAAGGATTAAGGAATGTACCTTCTTGACCACTCTATATGCAATGTTTGCAATCTACTTTTGTTAAAATAATTCAGTCTCCATGTTGGGCAAGCAGCCCAGGAAGGATGATTCCACTGATGCCTGATAACACAGGTATAAAAGAACACAATAGTGTTTGACTCATTATTTATTTATTTATTTGTTTTGTAAATTCTGAGCCTCTTGCTCCAGCTGCAACATTAGCTGACTCAGTAAAGTGGTTTACAAATGAGTATTATTCTTTGCGGTTCACAAAGTAATGTCTGCCCAAACTTAATTATAACCATAAATGTTTCTAACATTTATTTGTGCAAAAGTACAAATAAAAAGCAAATCCTGAAGATGCTGTGCCTTCTAAAACTCTGTATAAAGCTAAGAAAACTTTTTAAATTGAAAAATATGTCCTTAATCTGTTCTTTTAAGGGACCACTAAACACACTCTTTTCAATTTGTAGAATGATTGTTGAATCAACAACCACAGAGAATTTGCTACAAGAGAAGGTAGATGTTTTCAACTTTTTTTCTCACCTAATCTCTAAAGTTATATTTTATGTGGGGAAAATTACAGTTTGTGAGAAAGACCCCTGTGAAACAGTTTATAGAGTATTATTTATATTTTCAATCATTTCTATTACGTTGTTCAAATAAAACACTGAGGAGCCAGAATAACAGGAGCCATTTGAAAGCAACCAAAAGAAAATGACTATGTAAACACATTTTGACAATTTAGGTCAATATCAGGTAAAATCAGAATGTTGACCCATGAAGCCCTCAGTATAATAAATATGTCAGTGAGTAATAAGAGTGGCAAGTTCTGCTTTGAGCACAACTAAATTCTTCCCAGATTGACACCGAACTGCCCCTTCTCCCAGATAAAAACTATAAACTCTGGTCAAACTATAAAATTCAACTATGTAAATGCACTGAAGAGTGAACAAGAATACAGCTTCTAGAGAAAGTCAACACTTGAAAGAAAGGAACTGCACAGGGTGAGTTTCCCATTTTTTCAGCTTTTAGCTTTGGAGAAGGGTACAGTTATCATCATGTGGGGAAGCCAAAACTCCAATATAAAACTTGCAGTTTTTTCTGCCTAAAAAACCAGAGGATAGAGATCTGGGCAACCATAATCATTGGAAAGTAAGGGGTATCCTGGAGAAGCCAGAGGGATGAAACCCCAAATATTTGTGTATAAGCCCTGTCCAAATCTTTAGCTAAGCCTTAATCATGCATGTGCAGGACAGACTCAAAATAGCCCAGGTAAGGATCAAAGAACTGAACTGACATTTTGAGTTCTCTGCAAGAGAGAGTCTGTGGTTTGAGTTCAAACAACTTAATTGTATTCTAAAACAAAAAATATCAACACTCTTCAGATAAATAATGGGAACCAGAGTGTCCATACATTCCCAAGGCACAGACTATGATCCAAAATTACTCAATATGTAAAGAAACAAGAAAGTATGGCCCCTTCTCAAGAGAGAATACAATCAACAAAGATCAGTCCAGGTATGTCCTAGATATTGGAATTAATAAGCAGTGGTTTTAAACAATAGACCAGAAAGTGTTGTAACTATGTTCAAGGATGTTAAGGAAAATATGTTCACAATAAATGAAAAAGGAATTCTAAGCAAAGAAATAGAAACTATTAAAAAGAAAGCAAATGTAAACCCTAGAACTGAAAAAAAAAATCTGAAATAAAATTTTTACTGAACGTGCTTAAAGAAAATTGGAATGACAGAGAAATGAGTCAGTAAACTTAAAAATGTATCAAAGGAAATTATGCAATCTGAAAAGAGAAAGAATGGATAATTATGGCAGAGACTGGGTAGCTAATCATCACACATATTTCCCTTTTGCCCTGTGCCTGACGCTGAACTATATTTCCGAACCCCATTGCTGTTGAGTGTAAGCATATGTCTGTGTTCTGGCTGATGGAATATAGGTGGAAGTGAGATACATCACTCTCAGTGATAGAACATATAAACATTCCATGTCTTTCTCCACACCTTCTCTTCAGCAATCTACCAGAGGAAGGCAAATACTTGGGGTGATCACAGGAGCTATGCACTGAAGATAGCACAGCCTCCATTCATGGATGCTGAGCAGGGCACAGCCATCTTCTTCAACCCAGACACATTAGCAAGAAATAAATTTCTATGGTGTTATGGTCCTGAGTTATTTAGGTTGGTTTTTTTTCAGCAGATATTATTACCATACTAAATCAGTAATTGCTGTTATAACCTTCAATGTCATCTTCATATAATGATTTCATACTTTGTCTTCAGCCTTCTTCCAGTCAGTCTTTATGTTAAAAATGAAATCCTCTTCTATTACTAATACTTTCTTCCTAGACTAATCATAAATAATAATAGTTAATAAAAAACATTTGAATAGGTTTTATGATTTAAAACTTTCTTTTGCTAAATCAACTCATTTGATATCCCTTGAGATGAACATGGCAGTTGTTAGTTTCTCCATTTTGTAGAATGAAAAAATATTAAGAAGAAGGAAAGGAAAGGAGGGAGGGTGCCCCGCAGGGCACCAAAGATCTGGTTAAGATGATGTGTTTCCTGAATTGATGGATTTTAGATGCTCAGTTTGAACTGTGCACAAGCCCAGTACTCTTGTTCTGTGACCTTCTCTACATCTTCCATCGTCTCCTGAGCAAGAGCTCTCACAAAAGTGATCCTTAGGTTTTTAGATACGTGAGAATTTTTCATCCACAATGAACTTTGTTGGTGTTAGTCTGGTGAAAACCTACTCTTCCCCTATTTGCTTGTCGAATTGGGAGGGGGTGGCAGAGAGGGGTTAGAAATGTTGTTTTATTGTTTTATTTCATAGTCAGAAGAGGTATAGCCTTGCTGAGAGGGTGACAAATTCAGTTATAGTCAACCAGGACTTGACAGGTTTTATCAGAAAACCAAACAAGGAAAGAGTATGTATGCCTGCTACCAGCTGTCACAGTATTGAACAATAAATGTTTGATGAAGCCGACCTGCAAATACACACATCTCTGTGGAAGTCAGCTTTAAGTAGCAACTAGCTGACAAAATTAACAAGAAAAGGACTTGGTAGAAGGTATCAAAAGAAAAGGGAAAAAAAGGACACCCCAAATCTACCAATTCCTTTATTTGTTTAGGTGTGTATTGAAAGAGCCTCCACACAAGGTAGAATTTGAAATGCAGTTGCAGTTTTGTTAAGATAGATACACAGTTTCCATCTCAGCCCATATTGAAAATGCAGTTTGGATAATTATCAGATTTTCCAAATTAGTGTGCCATGAAAAAAACAGAAGCTGGTCTGCTGGAAATGTGAGGGTTTGGTCGTGCTTCTGAAGCAGCTCCTGGCTTCTTGCTGACATGACAGGTGTTGGAGAAGTAGCCAGCGAGGCATAGATGGAGGGACTCGCCCAATCCTCTACCTTACACAGGCCAGCCCAGTTTTGGTTATCCTGTCTAAAATCATTGTTTCCTGAAGCCTGAAGAGGAACAACAAAATGTGCTTGAGCCAACAAAAAGACCTCAAGCTAAAGATTCCTATTTCATACCCTAACTTCTCCCCTCCCAAGTCAAAACCAGTAACATTTCCCACCTTTAAGGGAAAAATCTATATGATTATTTTAAGCTATAGGGTAAACCCCCCCCCCCAAAAAAGCTTTCTCCATCTTCACCCATCCCCTCCACAGTCTTTCTACTGTACTGTTTTTGTACTTCCATCACTAAGCCTAAGTTGCATCCTGACTTATATTACTTTTGCATGTTTAATTGTAGGATCCCTGATGACAGGTATCTGATCTTATTTAACTTTGGTACCTCTCCAGTTCTAGGTATTGTTCAGAGCAGGTCTCAATGCGTGATGATAGAATTGACCATCAACCCAGAAATGTTTAAGAGACTCACTTGAACCAGACTGTGGACATCCCAGACTGAGTACTGCAGCCCCTACATTATTACTCTAATGATATTATTTGAGCTAGTACTTAGCAAAGCAGAAGAATAAATCCACTAGCTATGGAATAAAAACATAAAATATTACATCCTATGCTTTCCATTCAGGTGATTGAAGTAAATAGAAAACTCAGGAAGGAAATTCCACATCCATATACCCAGATAGAGGCTTTAATAAAATATAACATACCATAATTAAACTATCTCTCAACACATTAATGAATTTTCATATGTGCATTTTCCTTGTGAACTTTCATTCTGTTTGTACATTTTTGAGCTCATCTCATGATAGCATCTAGTATTTTATGGCAAAGAGAGTGGTGTTATAAATATAAATTATGTGTTCTGTCAATCTAAAAAAGTCACAAATATTATCTATTGGGGTTTCTTGCTTCTTATCTCTGCCTCTCCAAATTTTTCCAATCCATATTGCATTAAAGAATTTTGAAGATTTTTTAAAAAAAACTGTTCTATTATTTATCTATTTCCAGAGTGTTGAATAAAGTTTAATCTTGGCAATAGAGATACAGAGATGAAAAATGTCTACGATGGATTCTATAAGCAAGACATGTCTGTAAAACTAAATTACCCTTCATGCTGCATAGATGTGGGTCTCCATATGTACATGAAAGGGCAATAGTTGACTGAAGTTTGATAATTTGCTATTAAAAATATGAAGAAAAGAGACATTGGAGGAAATGAATGCTTTTATATAGACAAATGTTAGGGGACAAAATTCCACAAAGAGAATGATGACAAAATGATGATCTATGGTGATCAGTGAAAAGAAACAGAAGTAAGGGTTAACCTTACAGTCACTGTTGTGTAGAAATGAAATTGTCAGTCAACCTTCTATTTCTCCTTGAGAATAGGAGAAAAGGCTTGCTAAGAAATCTGACATCTATCTTTAGTGTAATGACCGAGACACAATTTAGATATGCTTTTTGCCAATATCAGGCACAAATCTAGGTGTTCAGATAGATTGCCACAATCCCACACCTCCAAAAGAAGGAGGAATATCAGGAAAGAGAATAGTGGTTATGCATAAAGCCCAAATAAATTGTCAAATGCAATTATACTGATTGTGGGTATGTGTGTCCTTTAATCAAGAGTTCCACTGTGAAAATGAAGAAAAACTAAATTTTAGTACCAACCTTCATCTACCTCTGCTTCATGCAGCTACATTACAGATTCACACCACATTTCTGTGAACAGCATATAATGTGACCTTGCAGCAAAACTCTCTTACAAGTCTTGCTGAAGCAGAAATTCAATTACATATGCAGTCCATTTCTACCCCCAGAGCTTTTCACTCAGTGAGGAAAATCCAGGCTCTTATTAATATTATCAGTGCAGTTAGACCAAAGGATCTGGCAATCCTACTTCTGGGTATGTATGCAAAGAAAACGGTATGGAAGAGATATCTGCACTCCCATGTTCATTGCAGCATTATTCACAACATCTAAGATATGGAAACCACCTAAGTGTTCGTCAACAGGTGAATAGATAAAGAATATGTGATATATATACAATGGAATATGACCCAACCGTAGAAAAGAAATCCTGCCATTTGTGACAATATGGATGGACCTAGTAGGCACTATGCTAAATGAAATAAGGGAGACAGAGAAAGATAAATACTGCATGGTATCACTTTTAATTGGAATCTTTCAAAAAAAAAGACAAAATCATTAAAACTGAGTAAAAAAGTAGTTGCCAGGGGCTGGAGGGTGGGGGAAATAGGGAGAACTTGGTAAAAAGTATAAACTTTCAGTTATGAGATGAATAAGGTCTGAGATCTAATGTATAATATGGTGACTATAGCTAATAACACTGTATTATACAACTGAAATTTGCTAAGACAGTGGAATTGTCTTATGTTCTCATCAAAAAATTTTTTTAGTTGAAGTATAGTTGATTTACAATGCTGTGTTAATTTCAGGTGTACAACAAAGTGATTCAGTTATTCATACATATATTTTTTTCAGCTTCTTTTCCATTATAGGTTATTACAAAATATTGATTATAGTTTCCTGTGCTATACAGTAGATCCTTTTTGGTTATCTATTTTATATATAGTAGTGTATATATGTTAACCCCAAACTCCTAATTTATCCTTTCCCCCACCCTTCCCCTTTGGTAACCATAAGTTTGTTTTCTACATTTGTGGGTCTATTTCTGTTTTGTGTATAAGTTCATTTGTCTCATTTTGTTTAGATTCCACATATAAGCGATACCATATTGTATTTATCTTTGTCTGGCTTACTTCACTTAGTATGATAATCTCTAGGTCCATTCATGTTGCTGCAAATGGCATTACTTCTTTTTTATGGCTGGGTGATATTCCATTGTGTATGTATATTTATCTATTCGTCTCTATTCATCTGTTGATGGATATTTAGGTTGCTTCTATGTCTTGGCT
This sequence comes from Monodon monoceros, assembly GCF_005190385.1. Classification (NCBI taxonomy): domain Eukaryota; kingdom Metazoa; phylum Chordata; class Mammalia; order Artiodactyla; family Monodontidae; genus Monodon; species Monodon monoceros. The sequence goes on from NW_021703782.1 coordinate 72,670,535, forward strand.
ATTGTAAATAATGCTGCAATGAACATTGAGGTGCATGTATCTTTTCGAATTATGGTTTTCTCTGGATATATCCCCGGGAGTGGGATTGCAGGATCATATGGTGCCTCCATTTTTAGTTTTTTAAGGAAACTCCATACTGTTCTCCATAATGGCTGTAACAACTTACATTCCCACCAACAGTATAGGAGGGTTCCTTTTTCTCACACCCTCTCCAGTGCTTATTATTTGTAGACTTTTTGGTGATGGCCATTCTGACCCATGTCAGGTAATACCTCACTGTAGTTTTGATTTGCATTTCTCTAATAATTGGCAATGTTGAGCATCTTTTCATGTGTCTGTTGGCCATCTGTATGTCTTCTTTGGAGAAATGTCTGTTTAGATCTTCTGCCCATTTTTTGATTGGGTTGTTTGTTTTTTGATATTGAGCTGTATGAGCTGTTTATATTTTGGATATTAATCCCTTGTTGGTTGCATCATTTGTACATATTTTCTCCCATTCTGTGGGTTGGCTTTTTATTCTGTTTATGGTTTCCTTTGCTGTGCAAAAGCTTTTAGGTTTAGTTAGGTCCCATTTTAACATTTTTGTTCTTATTTCCTTTATTCTAGAAGACGGAACTAAAAAGATATTGCTCTGATTTATGTCAAAGAGTGTTCTGCCTCTGTTTTCCTCTAAGAGTGTTATAGTATCCTGTCTTATATTTAGGTCCATTTTGAGTTTATTTTTGTATGTGGTGTTAGAGAATATTCTAATTTCATTCTTTTACATATAGATGTCCAGTTTTCCCAGCACCACTTATTGAAGAGACTGTTTTTTCTCCATTGTATATTCTTGCCTCCTTTGTCATAGATTTATTGACCATAGGTGTGTGGGTTTATTTCTGGGTTTTCTGTCCTGTTCCATTGATCTATATTTCTGTTTTGTTCTAGTACCATACTGTTTTGATGACTGTAGCTTTGTAGTAGAGTCTGAAGTCAGAAAGCCTGATTCCTCCAGCTCTGTTTTTCTCTCTCAGTATTGCTTTGGCTATTTGGGTCTTTTGTGTTTCCATTCAAATTTAAAAAATTTTTGTTCTAGATCGGCAAAACATGCCATTGATAATTTGACAGGGATTTCATTGAATCTGTAGCTTGCCTGGGGTAGTGTAGTCATTTAGACAATATTGATTTTTCCAATCCAAGAACACAGTATATCTTTCCATCTGTTTGTGTCATCTTCAACTTCTTTCATCAGTGTCTTATAGTTTTCGGAGTACAGGTCTTTTGACTCCTTAGGTAGATTTATTCCTAGGTATTTTATTCTTTTTGATGTGATGGTAAACAGGGTTGCTTCCTTAATTTCTCTTTCTGATATTTTGTTGTTGTACACACAGTCCCTCACCAGAGGCAAAGAGTAAGGCAGGCGTTTTACAGGCATAATGCCTCAAGTCCCCATTCCTCCCTCTGATCCCTGCCACAGCTCCTGTGGCCCCCCTACAACCTCACCATTATAACCCAATATTAAGAAAGAGACTGATAAACCTTCTTGGCCAGTGCAAAGATGTCTGAGAAAGCAGCCAGAACACGGAAAACAGGGTAGGTTTTGGAATCTGACAGGGGTACAGTTGGAAAAGTAGTTTATTTTCATAGGAAAATGCACAAGAAGGTCTAATTTTGCATGGAGTTTGCCACCTATTATCTTCAACTGCCATATACTTAATTATTTTTATGGAGAGAGAACAAGAGTGAGAATGCTGTAGCTGAATGCCTCAAAGAACATGAGAAGAGTGTTTTCATATGCCTGCTCTATTCCTATCCTTTTGAAGAAAAAAAAAGTTCAGAAAAGGTATGCACAAACAGAAGGATTGTGTATTGATGATCTAAGGCAGATGTTCCTAACATGACCCCAACATGCGACAGATACGTGGATGAGATGCAGTTGGTTGGGGGAGAAGGGGTGACTATGTGGGAGTGATGCTTCTTTTTTTTTTAAATTTTTTTATTGAAGTAGAGTTGATTTACAATGTTGTGTTAGTTTCAGGTGTACAACAAACTGATTCAGATATACATATGTGTGTGTATATATATATATATATATATATATATATATATATTCTCTTTTTTTTGCTGTACGTGGGCCTCTCACTGTTGTGGCCTCTCCCGTTGCGGAGCACAGGCCCCGGACGCACAGGCTCAGCGGCCATGGCTCACGGGCCCAGCCGCTCCGCGGCACGTGGGATCCTCCCAGACCGGGACACGAACCTGCGTCCCCTGCATCGGCAGGTGGACACACTCAACCACTGCGCCACCAGGGAAGCCCTATATATATCCTTTTTCAGATTCTTTTCCATTTTAGGTTATTACAAGATATTGAATATAGTTCCCTGTGCTATACAGTAGGTCCTTGCTGTTTATCTAGTTTATATATAGTAGTGTGTGTCTATGTTAATCACAAACTCCTAATTTATCCTTTCCCACCCTTCCACTTTGGGAACCATAAGATTCTTTTCTATGTCTGTGAGTCTATTTCTGTTTTGTGTATAAGTTCATTTGTATCATTTTTTAGATTCCACATATAAGTGATATCATATGATATTTGTCTGTGTCTGGCTTACTTCACTTAGTATGATAATCTCTGGGTCTATCCATGTTGCTGCAAATGGCGTTATTACATTCTTTTTATGGCTGAGAAATATTCCATTTTATATATATATATATATATATATATATATATATATATATATATA